>NC_072009.2:22638560-22941590 GCF_028885655.2 Pongo abelii | reverse complement strand
GAGGGAAGTGCAATTGTGTGGAGTGGAGTGGAGATGAAAGGAGTGGAGTGATGTGGAGTCGAGAGGAAAGGAATGGAATGGAATGGAATGGAGTTAAGTGGAGTGGAATGGAGTGGAAGGTAATGGAGTGGAATGAAAAGGAGTGGATTGGAATGGAGTGGAATGGAATGGAGTGGAACGGAGTGGAGTAGAATGGAGTGGGTTGCAGAGGAGTGGAATGGAGTGGAATGGAAGGGAACGGAAAGGAATGTAGTGGAAAGGAATGGAATGGAGTGGATTGAAATTGAATGGAAAGGATTGGAGTGCAGTGGACTGGAGGGGAGTGGAATAAAATGGAGTATAGTGCAGTGGAATGGAGTGGACTGGAGTGGAGATGAGTGGAGTGGACTGGAATGGAATGGAGGGGAGTGGAATGGTGTGGAGTGGGGTGGAAAGGAATGGAACAGAATGGAATGGAGAGGAATGGAGTGGCATGTAGTGGAGTGGAGTGAAGTGGAAAGGAATGGCATGGAATGGAGTAGAGTGGAATGGAGGGGTATGGAATGGAATGGAATGGAATTGAGTGGAATGGAGTGGAATGGAGTGGAGTGGAGAGGAATGGAATGGAGTGGAAAGGTCTGAAAGGAGTGGAATGGAGTGGAGTGGAATGCAATGGAGTAGATTGGAATGAAGTGGAAAGGAATAGAATGGAGAGAAGTAGAGTAGAATGGAGTGGATTGGAATGGAGGGGAGCAGAGTGGAGTTAACAGCGGTGGATTGGAATACAGTGGATGGGGTAGAGTGGAAGGGAGTGGAATTATATGGAATGGAATGGATTGGAGTGGAGTGGAAGGGAGTGGAGTGGAGTTGAAAGTAGAGGAATCGAAAGAAGTGGAAAGGAGTGGAGTAGAGTGGATTAGAGTGGATTGGAATGGAATGGAGTGGAGTGGAATGGTGTGGAAACGAATGGAAGGGAGGGGAGTGGAATGGAACGAAATGGAATGGAATGTAGTGGAATGGAGAGGAGTGGAGTGGACTGGAGTGGAATGTAATCGAATGGAGTGTACTGGAGTGGAATGTATTTGAGAGGCGGGTAATGGAGAGGAGTGGAATGTATTTGAGAGGCGGGTAGTGGAGTGGAGTGGAGTGAAATACATCGGAATGGCACGGAATTGAATGGAATGGAGGGGAGTGGAATGCAGTGGAGTGGAGTCGATTGGAGTGGTGAGGAATAGAACGGAGTGGCATGGAATGGAGCACAGTGGAATGCAATGGAGTGGAGTGGATTGGAAAGGGGTGGAGTGGAGTGACGATGGGTGAAGTGGAATGTAATGGAGTGGAGTGCAGAGGAGTCTCATGGAATGGAATGGAATGGAACGCAATGGAAGCTGAGATTGTACCACTGCGCTCCAGGATGGGTGACACAGTGTGATACTCTCAAAAGAAAGGAATGGAATGGAATGCAGTGGAATGGAATGGAATGCAATGGGGTGCATTGGAGTGGAGTGGAGTGAAGTGAAGTGGATTGGAGTGGAATGGAGAGGAATGGAACGGAATGGAATGGAATGAAGTAGACTGGAGTGGGGTGGAGTTGAGTGCAATGGAATGGAGCGAAATGGAATCAGATGCAGAGAAATGGAGTAGAGAGGAGTGCAGTAGAGTGGAAAGGAGTGCAATGGAGTGGAATGGAATCGGAAGTAACGGAAAGTAGTGGAGTGGATGGAACGGAAAGGAAAGGAGTGGAGCGGAGTGGAATGGAACGGAGCGGGAGGTGGGTTGGGGCCACTGCACTCCAGGCTGGCTGGCTGACTGAGGTATTCTCGCAATAAAGGAATGGAATGGAATGCCGTAGAGTGGAATGGAACGGAGTGGAGTGGAGTGGAATGGAGTGAGTTGGAGCAGAGTGGAATGAAGAATGCAATGGGATGGAAGGGAATTGAATGAAATGCAGTGGAGTGCAGTGGAGTGCATTGCAGTGGAATGGAGCAGAATGGAATGGAAAGGAGTGGAATGGACAGGAGTGGAGTGCACTGGAGAGGAGAGGATAGGAATGCAGTGGAATGGAATTGGATGTAATGGAACGTAGAGGAGTGGAGTGGAATGGAGTGGGCCAGAGTGGAATGGAATGGAATGCAATGGAAAGGAATGGAGTGGAATAGAATGGAATGGAATGGAATGGAATGGAGTGGGATGACTTGTAGTGGGGTGGAGTGAAATGGAGTATAATGGAATGGAGTGGAGTGGAGTGGAATGTGATAGAATGGAGAGGAGGGGAATGGAGCAGAATGGAATGGAGTGCAGCGGAATGGAGTGGAGTGGAATGGAATCAAATGGAGTGGAATGGAACAGAGTGGAATGGAATGGAGTGCAATAGACTAGAATTGAGTGTAGTGTAGTGGAATTTAGTGGAATGGACTGGAATGGAGTGGAATGGAATGGAATTGAGGGGAATGGAATGGAATGGAAAGGAATGGAAAGCAATGGAAAGGAATAGAATTGAATGCAACGGAATTAAAAGAATGCAATGGAATGCAATGGAATAGAATGCAATGGAATGTATAGTTGACATGTAATATGAGCTGAGATTGTGACACTGCACTCCAGCCAGGGTGACATGGTGATATCCTGTCGTAAGAAGTGAATGGAATGCAATGGAGTGAAATGGAATGGAATGAAATGGAATGGAGCGGAGTGGAAGGGAATGGAGTGGAATGATATAGAATGCAGTGGACTGTAATGGCATGGAGTGGAAAGAAGTAGAGTGGAATGGAGTGGAATGGAATGGACTGGCATAGAATGGAGTGGAATTGAATGCAATGGAGTGGATTGGAAAGGAATGCAAAGGAGTAGAGTGGAGTAGAGTGGTGTGGAGTGGAGTGGAATGGAGCTGAATGTACTTCAATGGAGTACAATGGAATGGAACGGAGTGGAATGGAATGGAATGATATGAGGTGGATTGGAGTGGAATGTAGTGGAGTGGAATGGAATGGAATAGAATGGAATGGAGTAGAGTGTAATGGAATGCAGTGGCGATAAGTGGAGTGGAATGGAATGCATTGGAGTAGAGTGGAGTGGAATGGAATGGAATGGAGTGGAGTGGAGGGGAGTGGAGTGGAATGGAATTGAGTGAAGTGGAGTGCAGTTGAATGGAATATCGTGGTGTGGAGTGGAGTGGAAGTGAATGGAGTGAATAGGAGTGGAATGGAGTGGAAGGTAACGGAGTGGAATGGAGTCGAATGGAGTGGAATGGAGTAGAGTGGATTAGAGTGGAATGGTGTCGAACGGACTGGAATGGAATGGAATGGAGTGGAATGGAATTGAATCAAATGGAATGGAGTGGAGTGGAGTGGAGTGGAATGAAATGAAATGGAAGGGAGTGGAGAGAAACGCAGTTGATTGGAGTGGAGTGGAGTGGAAAGGAATGGCAAGGAGTGGGATGGAGACGTATGGATTGGAGTGGAATGGAGTGGAATGGAATGAAGTGGAAAGGAGTGGAACGGAGTGAAATTGAATTTAGTGGACTGGAGTGGAATGGAGTTAAATGGAATGGAATGGAATGGAGTGGAATGGAATGGAATGGAGTGGAGTGGAATGGAATAGAATGGCATGGAATGGAATAGAATGGGATGGAGTGGAGTGGAGAGGAGTGGAATGGATTGGAGTGAAGTGGAGTGGAATGGAATTGAGTGGAGCGGAGAGGAAAGGAATGGAATGGAGTGGAGTGGAATGGCATGGAATGGAGTGGAATGGAATGGATAGTAGTGGAGTGGAGTGGAGTGGATTGGAGTGTAGTGGAAGGGAATGGAGTGCAGTGTAATGGACTGGAATGGAGCAGAGCAGAATGGAGTGGACTGGACTGGAGTGGAATGGAATGGGATGGCATGGAATGGGAGCTGAGATTTTACCAATGTGCTCTAGGCAGGGTGACTGGGTGTCATACTCTCAAAAGAAAGGAATGGAATGGAACGCAGTGGAATGGAATGGAACAGAGTGGACATTAGTGGAGTGGAATGTGGAGGAATGGAATGAAATGGAACGTAATGGCATGAAATGGAGTGGTGTGGGGTGGAATGGATTATAGTGGAATGGGGTGGAAAGGAATGGGATGGAGTGGAATGAAGTGGAGTGCAGTGGAGTGGAACGGAGTTGAATGGCATAGAATTGAGTGGACAGTAGTGGAATGTTTTGGAATGCAATGGAATCCATTGTAATAGAATGGAATACAACGGAAAGTTGACATGGAGTGTGAGCTGAGATTGTGCCACTGCACTCCAGACTGGGTGACACGTTATATCCTGTGGATAGAAAGGAATGGAATGCAATAGAGTGAAATGGAATGGAGTGGAATGGAATTGAATGGAATGGAGTGGAGTGGATTGGAGTCGAATGGAGACGAATGGAATGGGACGGAGTGGAATGGAACGGAGTGGAGTGGAGTATCGTGGAGTGAAATAGAATGGAATGCACTGGGTTGGAATGGAATGCAATGGACTGCTGAAAGGAAATGTGAGCTGTTATTGTTCCACTGCACTCCAGCCTTTGTGACGGAATGAAATCCTGTGGAAAAAAAGGAATGGAATGGAATGGAACGGAATGGAATGGAATGGAATGGAATGGATTGGAGTGGAGTGGAGTGGTGTGGAGAAGAGTGTAGTGGAGTGGAGTGGAGTGAAATGGAGTGGAGTGTCGTGGAGGAGAGTGGAATGGAGTGGAATGGAATGGAGAGGAAAGGAACGGAGTGGAGTGGAATGGAACGGAGTGGAGTGGAATGGAATCCAATGGAATGAAATGGAATTGAATCGAATGGAATGAAGAAATATGTGCAGTGATTTGGCCACTGCGCTGGAGCCTGTGTGAGAGAGGGAGATCCTGTCGATAAAACAGTGTGGAATGGAAGGGATTGGAATGGAATGGAATGGAACGTATTGGAGTGGAGTGGAGTGGAATTGTGTGGAGTGGAGTGCACTGGAATGGAATGGAATGCAATGGAATGTAATGGAATGATGAAATGATATGTGAGCTGAGATTGTGCCACTGCACTCCACGCTGGGTGACAGAGTGAGATACTCTTGAAAGAAAGAAATGGAATGGAAAGAATTTTTAATTGGGTGGATTCGAGTGGACTGAAGTAGAGTGCAGTGGAATAGAGAGGAATGGAATGGAATGGAATCGGATGTAAAGGAATGGAATGATGTGGAGTGGAGTGGTGAGGAGTGTACTGCTGTGGAATGGAGCAGAAAGTAACGGGATGGTGTGGAGTGGAGTGCAGTGCAGTGGAGTGGAGAGGAGTGCAATGGCGTGGAATGGAATCGGATGTAAAGGAACGTACTGGAGTGGAGCGGAGTGGAAAGGAGTGGAATGGAATGGAATTGAATGTAATGGAAAGCAAAGGAATGGAATGGGATGCAATGGAATTTAATGCAATAGAATGCAGTTCAATAGAGAGTTGACATGTAATGTGAGCTGAGATTGTGCCTAAGCTCTCCAGGCTGTTTGACACAGTGATATCGTGTCGAAAGAATGGAATGGAATGCAGTGGTGTGAAATGGAATGGAATGTAGTGGACAGGAGTAGAATGGAGTGGAGTGAAGAGGAACAGAGTGGAATGGAATGGGATGCAGTGGAATGGAATGCAGTGGAGTGGAGTGAAATAGAAAGAAATGGAATGGGATGGAATGGAATGCAATGGAATGGAGAAGAGAAATGTGAGCTGAGATTGTGTGACTACACTCCAGCCTTAGTGACCGAGAGAGATTCTGTGGAAGGAAAGAACTGATTTCAAAGGAGTGGAATGGAAGGGAATGTAGTACAGTGGAGTAGAGTGGAATGGAGTGAAACAGAATAGAATGGAGTGGAAGGCAATGGAATGGAATGGAATGGAGTGGAGTGGAATAGAGAGGAGTGCACTGCAATGGAGTGGAGTGGAGTGGAAGGGAGTGGAATGCAATGGAATGTAGTGGAGTGCAGTGGAGTGGAATGGAATGGAGTGGACAGGAGTGGAAGGAGTAGAGTGGACTGGAATGGAATAGAATGGAACAGAATGCAGTGGAGTGGAGGGGAGTGGAGGTGAGTGGAGTGGCATGGAGTGGAATGGAATGGAATGGAGTGAAATGGAATCCAATGGATTGGAATGGAGTGGAGTGGAGTGGAGTGGAATGGAGAGGAGTCGATTGGAATGGAAGGGAATGCAACGGAACGCAGTGGTGTGGATTGGAATGCAGTGAAATGGAGTACTATGGAATCTAAAGGAGTGGAGTGGAGTCTAGTGGAGTGGAATGGAATGGAACAAAATGGAATGGAATGGCACGGAATGGAGTGGAGTAGAGTGGAGTGGGAAGGAAGGGAGATGAGTGGAATGGAGAGGAATGGAATGCAGTGGAGTGGATTGGATTGGAATGAACTGGAATGGAGAGGAATGGAATGAAGTGGAACGGAATGGACCGCAATGGAATTGAATGGAGTGAAGTGGAAAGTAGTGGAGTGGAGTGGAATGGAGTGGAAATGAATGGAATGGAGTGGAATGGAAGGGAATGGAGGCAAGTGGATAGGAATTGACTGAAGCAGATTGGAGTGGAGTGGAGTGGAGTGGCATGGAATGGAATGAAGTGGATGGGAATGCAATGGAGTGGAATGAAATGGAATAAAATGGAATGGAGTGGAATGGAGAGGAATGGAGTGGAAGTGGAGTGGAATGGAGGGGAGTAAGAGGAAGAGAATGGAACGGAATCGAAAGGAGGGAAGTGCAATTGTGTGGAGTGGAGTGGAGATGAAAGGAGTGGAGTGATGTGGAGTCGAGAGGAAAGGAATGGAATGCAATGGAATGGAGTTAAGTGGAGTGGAATGGAGTGGAAGGTAATGGAGTGGAATGAAAAGGAGTGGATTGGAATGGAGTGGAATGGAATGGAGTGGAACGGAGTGGAGTAGAATGGAGTGGGTTGCAGAGGAGTGGAATGGAGTGGAATGGAAGGGAACGGAAAGGAATGTAGTGGAAAGGAATGGAATGGAGTGGATTGAAATTGAATGGAAAGGATTGGAGTGCAGTGGACTGGAGGGGAGTGGAATAAAATGGAGTATAGTGCAGTGGAATGGAGTGGACTGGAGTGGAGATGAGTGGAGTGGACTGGAATGGAATGGAGTGGAGTGGAATGGTGTGGAGTGGGGTGGAAAGGAATGGAACAGAATGGAATGGAGAGGAATGGAGTGGCATGTAGTGGAGTGGAGTGAAGTGGAAAGGAATGGCATGGAATGGAGTAGAGTGGAATGGAGGGGTATGGAATGGAATGGAATGGAATTGAGTGGAATGGAGTGGAATGGAGTGGAGTGGAGAGGAATGGAATGGAGTGGAAAGGTCTGAAAGGAGTGGAATGGAGTGGAGTGGAATGCAATGGAGTAGATTGGAATGAAGTGGAAAGGAATAGAATGGAGAGAAGTAGAGTAGAATGGAGTGGATTGGAATGGAGGGGAGCAGAGTGGAGTTAACAGCGGTGGATTGGAATACAGTGGATGGGGTAGAGTGGAAGGGAGTGGAATTATATGGAATGGAATGGATTGGAGTGGAGTGGAAGGGAGTGGAGTGGAGTTGAAAGTAGAGGAATCGAAAGAAGTGGAAAGGAGTGGAGTAGAGTGGATTAGAGTGGATTGGAATGGAATGGAGTGGAGTGGAATGGTGTGGAAACGAATGGAAGGGAGGGGAGTGGAATGGAACGAAATGGAATGGAATGTAGTGGAATGGAGAGGAGTGGAGTGGACTGGAGTGGAATGTAATCGAATGGAGTGTACTGGAGTGGAATGTATTTGAGAGGCGGGTAATGGAGAGGAGTGGAATGTATTTGAGAGGCGGGTAGTGGAGTGGAGTGGAGTGAAATACATCGGAATGGCACGGAATTGAATGGAATGGAGGGGAGTGGAATGCAGTGGAGTGGAGTCGATTGGAGTGGTGAGGAATAGAACGGAGTGGCATGGAATGGAGCACAGTGGAATGCAATGGAGTGGAGTGGATTGGAAAGGGGTGGAGTGGAGTGACGATGGGTGAAGTGGAATGTAATGGAGTGGAGTGCAGAGGAGTCTCATGGAATGGAATGGAATGGAACGCAATGGAAGCTGAGATTGTACCACTGCGCTCCAGGATGGGTGACACAGTGTGATACTCTCAAAAGAAAGGAATGGAATGGAATGCAGTGGAATGGAATGGAATGCAATGGGGTGCATTGGAGTGGAGTGGAGTGAAGTGAAGTGGATTGGAGTGGAATGGAGAGGAATGGAACGGAATGGAATGGAATGAAGTAGACTGCAGTGGGGTGGAGTTGAGTGCAATGGAATGGAGCGAAATGGAATCAGATGCAGAGAAATGGAGTAGAGAGGAGTGCAGTAGAGTGGAAAGGAGTGCAATGGAGTGGAATGGAATCGGAAGTAACGGAAAGTAGTGGAGTGGATGGAACGGAAAGGAAAGGAGTGGAGCGGAGTGGAATGGAACGGAGCGGGAGGTGGGTTGGGGCCACTGCACTCCAGGCTGGCTGGCTGACTGAGGTATTCTCGCAATAAAGGAATGGAATGGAATGCCGTAGAGTGGAATGGAACGGAGTGGAGTGGAGTGGAATGGAGTGAGTTGGAGCAGAGTGGAATGAAGAATGCAATGGGATGGAAGGGAATTGAATGAAATGCAGTGGAGTGCAGTGGAGTGCATTGCAGTGGAATGGAGCAGAATGGAATGGAAAGGAGTGGAATGGACAGGAGTGGAGTGCACTGGAGAGGAGAGGATAGGAATGCAGTGGAATGGAATTGGATGTAATGGAACGTAGAGGAGTGGAGTGGAATGGAGTGGGCCAGAGTGGAATGGAATGGAATGCAATGGAAAGGAATGGAGTGGAATAGAATGGAATGGAATGGAATGGAATGGAGTGGGATGACTTGTAGTGGGGTGGAGTGAAATGGAGTATAATGGAATGGAGTGGAGTGGAGTGGAATGTGATAGAATGGAGAGGAGGGGAATGGAGCAGAATGGAATGGAGTGCAGCGGAATGGAGTGGAGTGGAATGGAATCAAATGGAGTGGAATGGAACAGAGTGGAATGGAATGGAGTGCAATAGACTAGAATTGAGTGTAGTGTAGTGGAATTTAGTGGAATGGACTGGAATGGAGTGGAATGGAATGGAATTGAGGGGAATGGAGTGGAATGGAAAGGAATGGAAAGCAATGGAAAGGAATAGAATTGAATGCAACGGAATTAAAAGAATGCAATGGAATGCAATGGAATAGAATGCAATGGAATGTATAGTTGACATGTAATATGAGCTGAGATTGTGACACTGCACTCCAGCCAGGGTGACATGGTGATATCCTGTCGTAAGAAGTGAATGGAATGCAATGGAGTGAAATGGAATGGAATGAAATGGAATGGAGCGGAGTGGAAGGGAATGGAGTGGAATGAAATAGAATGCAGTGGACTGTAATGGCATGGAGTGGAAAGAAGTAGAGTGGAATGGAGTGGAATGGAATGGACTGGCATAGAATGGAGTGGAATTGAATGCAATGGAGTGGATTGGAAAGGAATGCAAAGGAGTAGAGTGGAGTAGAGTGGTGTGGAGTGGAGTGGAATGGAGCTGAATGTACTTCAATGGAGTACAATGGAATGGAACGGAGTGGAATGGAATGGAATGATATGAGGTGGATTGGAGTGGAATGTAGTGGAGTGGAATGGAATGGAATAGAATGGAATGGAGTAGAGTGTAATGGAATGCAGTGGCGATAAGTGGAGTGGAATGGAATGCATTGGAGTAGAGTGGAGTGGAATGGAATGGAATGGAGTGGAGTGGAGGGGAGTGGAGTGGAATGGAATTGAGTGAAGTGGAGTGCAGTTGAATGGAATATCGTGGTGTGGAGTGGAGTGGAAGTGAATGGAGTGAATAGGAGTGGAATGGAGTGGAAGGTAACGGAGTGGAATGGAGTCGAATGGAGTGGAATGGAGTAGAGTGGATTAGAGTGGAATGGTGTCGAACGGACTGGAATGGAATGGAATGGAGTGGAATGGAATTGAATCAAATGGAATGGAGTGGAGTGGAGTGGAGTGGAATGAAATGAAATGGAAGGGAGTGGAGAGAAACGCAGTTGATTGGAGTGGAGTGGAGTGGAAAGGAATGGAAAGGAGTGGGATGGAGACGTATGGATTGGAGTGGAATGGAGTGGAATGGAATGAAGTGGAAAGGAGTGGAACGGAGTGAAATTGAATTTAGTGGACTGGAGTGGAATGGAGTTAAATGGAATGGAATGGAATGGAGTGGAATGGAATGGAATGGAGTGGAGTGGAATGGAATAGAATGGCATGGAATGGAATAGAATGGGATGGAGTGGAGTGGAGAGGAGTGGAATGGATTGGAGTGAAGTGGAGTGGAATGGAATTGAGTGGAGCGGAGAGGAAAGGAATGGAATGGAGTGGAGTGGAATGGCATGGAATGGAGTGGAATGGAATGGATAGTAGTGGAGTGGAGTGGAGTGGATTGGAGTGTAGTGGAAGGGAATGGAGTGCAGTGTAATGGACTGGAATGGAGCAGAGCAGAATGGAGTGGACTGGACTGGAGTGGAATGGAATGGGATGGCATGGAATGGGAGCTGAGATTTTACCAATGTGCTCTAGGCAGGGTGACTGGGTGTCATACTCTCCAAAGAAAGGAATGGAATGGAACGCAGTGGAATGGAATGGAACAGAGTGGACATTAGTGGAGTGGAATGTGGAGGAATGGAATGAAATGGAACGTAATGGCATGAAATGGAGTGGTGTGGGGTGGAATGGATTATAGTGGAATGGGGTGGAAAGGAATGGGATGGAGTGGAATGAAGTGGAGTGCAGTGGAGTGGAACGGAGTTGAATGGCATAGAATTGAGTGGACAGTAGTGGAATGTTTTGGAATGCAATGGAATCCATTGTAATAGAATGGAATACAACGGAAAGTTGACATGGAGTGTGAGCTGAGATTGTGCCACTGCACTCCAGACTGGGTGACACGTTATATCCTGTGGATAGAAAGGAATGGAATGCAATAGAGTGAAATGGAATGGAGTGGAATGGAATTGAATGGAATGGAGTGGAGTGGATTGGAGTCGAATGGAGACGAATGGAATGGGACGGAGTGGAATGGAACGGAGTGGAGTGGAGTATCGTGGAGTGAAATAGAATGGAATGCACTGGGTTGGAATGGAATGCAATGGACTGCTGAAAGGAAATGTGAGCTGTTATTGTTCCACTGCACTCCAGCCTTTGTGACGGAATGAAATCCTGTGGAAAAAAAGGAATGGAATGGAATGGAACGGAATGGAATGGAATGGAATGGAATGGATTGGAGTGGAGTGGAGTGGTGTGGAGAAGAGTGTAGTGGAGTGGAGTGGAGTGAAATGGAGTGGAGTGTCGTGGAGGAGAGTGGAATGGAGTGGAATGGAATGGAGAGGAAAGGAACGGAGTGGAGTGGAATGGAACGGAGTGGAGTGGAATGGAATCCAATGGAATGAAATGGAATTGAATCGAATGGAATGAAGAAATATGTGCAGTGATTTGGCCACTGCGCTGGAGCCTGTGTGAGAGAGGGAGATCCTGTCGATAAAACAGTGTGGAATGGAAGGGATTGGAATGGAATGGAATGGAACGTATTGGAGTGGAGTGGAGTGGAATTGAGTGGAGTGGAGTGCACTGGAATGGAATGGAATGCAATGGAATGTAATGGAATGATGAAATGATATGTGAGCTGAGATTGTGCCACTGCACTCCACGCTGGGTGACAGAGTGAGATACTCTTGAAAGAAAGAAATGGAATGGAAAGAATTTTTAATTGGGTGGATTCGAGTGGACTGAAGTAGAGTGCAGTGGAATAGAGAGGAATGGAATGGAATGGAATCGGATGTAAAGGAATGGAATGATGTGGAGTGGAGTGGTGAGGAGTGTAGTGCTGTGGAATGGAGCAGAAAGTAACGGGATGGTGTGGAGTGGAGTGCAGTGCAGTGGAGTGGAGAGGAGTGCAATGGCGTGGAATGGAATCGGATGTAAAGGAACGTACTGGAGTGGAGCGGAGTGGAAAGGAGTGGAATGGAATGGAATTGAATGTAATGGAAAGCAAAGGAATGGAATGGGATGCAATGGAATTTAATGCAATAGAATGCAGTTCAATAGAGAGTTGACATGTAATGTGAGCTGAGATTGTGCCTAAGCTCTCCAGGCTGTTTGACACAGTGATATCGTGTGGAAAGAATGGAATGGAATGCAGTGGTGTGAAATGGAATGGAATGTAGTGGACAGGAGTAGAATGGAGTGGAGTGAAGAGGAACAGAGTGGAATGGAATGGGATGCAGTGGAATGGAATGCAGTGGAGTGGAATGAAATAGAAAGAAATGGAATGGGATGGAATGGAATGCAATGGAATGGAGAAGAGAAATGTGAGCTGAGATTGTGTGACTACACTCCAGCCTTAGTGACCGAGAGAGATTCTGTGGAAGGAAAGAACTGATTTCAAAGGAGTGGAATGGAAGGGAATGTAGTACAGTGGAGTAGAGTGGAATGGAGTGAAACAGAATAGAATGGAGTGGAAGGCAATGGAATGGAATGGAATGGAGTGGAGTGGAATAGAGAGGAGTGCACTGCAATGGAGTGGAGTGGAGTGGAAGGGAGTGGAATGCAATGGAATGTAGTGGAGTGCAGTGGAGTGGAATGGAATGGAGTGGACAGGAGTGGAAGGAGTAGAGTGGACTGGAATGGAATAGAATGGAACAGAATGCAGTGGAGTGGAGGGGAGTGGAGGTGAGTGGAGTGGCATGGAGTGGAATGGAATGGAATGGAGTGAAATGGAATCCAATGGATTGGAATGGAGTGGAGTGGAGTGGAGTGGAATGGAGAGGAGTCGAATGGAATGGAAGGGAATGCAACGGAACGCAGTGGTGTGGATTGGAATGCAGTGAAATGGAGTACTATGGAATCTAAAGGAGTGGAGTGGAGTCTAGTGGAGTGGAATGGAATGGAACAAAATGGAATGGAATGGCACGGAATGGAGTGGAGTAGAGTGGAGTGGGAAGGAAGGGAGATGAGTGGAATGGAGAGGAATGGAATGCAGTGGAGTGGATTGGATTGGAATGAACTGGAATGGAGAGGAATGGAATGAAGTGGAACGGAATGGACCGCAATGGAATTGAATGGAGTGAAGTGGAAAGTAGTGGAGTGGAGTGGAATGGAGTGGAAATGAATGGAATGGAGTGGAATGGAAGGGAATGGAGGCAAGTGGATAGGAATTGACTGAAGCAGATTGGAGTGGAGTGGAGTGGAGTGGCATGGAATGGAATGAAGTGGATGGGAATGCAATGGAGTGGAATGAAATGGAATAAAATGGAATGGAGTGGAATGGAGAGGAATGGAGTGGAAGTGGAGTGGAATGGAGGGGAGTAAGAGGAAGAGAATGGAATGGAATCGAAAGGAGGGAAGTGCAATTGTGTGGAGTGGAGTGGAGATGAAAGGAGTGGAGTGATGTGGAGTCGAGAGGAAAGGAATGGAATGGAATGGAATGGAGTTAAGTGGAGTGGAATGGAGTGGAAGGTAATGGAGTGGAATGAAAAGGAGTGGATTGGAATGGAGTGGAATGGAATGGAGTGGAACGGAGTGGAGTAGAATGGAGTGGGTTGCAGAGGAGTGGAATGGAGTGGAATGGAAGGGAACGGAAAGGAATGTAGTGGAAAGGAATGGAATGGAGTGGATTGAAATTGAATGGAAAGGATTGGAGTGCAGTGGACTGGAGGGGAGTGGAATAAAATGGAGTATAGTGCAGTGGAATGGAGTGGACTGGAGTGGAGATGAGTGGAGTGGACTGGAATGGAATGGAGTGGAGTGGAATGGTGTGGAGTGGGGTGGAAAGGAATGGAACAGAATGGAATGGAGAGGAATGGAGTGGCATGTAGTGGAGTGGAGTGAAGTGGAAAGGAATGGCATGGAATGGAGTAGAGTGGAATGGAGGGGTATGGAATGGAATGGAATGGAATTGAGTGGAATGGAGTGGAATGGAGTGGAGTGGAGAGGAATGGAATGGAGTGGAAAGGTCTGAAAGGAGTGGAATGGAGTGGAGTGGAATGCAATGGAGTAGATTGGAATGAAGTGGAAAGGAATAGAATGGAGAGAAGTAGAGTAGAATGGAGTGGATTGGAATGGAGGGGAGCAGAGTGGAGTTAACAGCGGTGGATTGGAATACAGTGGATGGGGTAGAGTGGAAGGGAGTGGAATTATATGGAATGGAATGGATTGGAGTGGAGTGGAAGGGAGTGGAGTGGAGTTGAAAGTAGAGGAATCGAAAGAAGTGGAAAGGAGTGGAGTAGAGTGGATTAGAGTGGATTGGAATGGAATGGAGTGGAGTGGAATGGTGTGGAAACGAATGGAAGGGAGGGGAGTGGAATGGAACGAAATGGAATGGAATGTAGTGGAATGGAGAGGAGTGGAGTGGACTGGAGTGGAATGTAATCGAATGGAGTGTACTGGAGTGGAATGTATTTGAGAGGCGGGTAATGGAGAGGAATTGAGTGGAGTGGAGTGGAGTGAAATACATCGGAATGGCACGGAATTGAATGGAATGGAGGGGAGTGGAATGCAGTGGAGTGGAGTCGATTGGAGTGGTGAGGAATAGAACGGAGTGGCATGGAATGGAGCACAGTGGAATGCAATGGAGTGGAGTGGATTGGAAAGGGGTGGAGTGGAGTGACGATGGGTGAAGTGGAATGTAATGGAGTGGAGTGCAGAGGAGTCTCATGGAATGGAATGGAATGGAACGCAATGGAAGCTGAGATTGTACCACTGCGCTCCAGGATGGGTGACACAGTGTGATACTCTCAAAAGAAAGGAATGGAATGGAATGCAGTGGAATGGAATGGAATGCAATGGGGTGCATTGGAGTGGAGTGGAGTGAAGTGAAGTGGATTGGAGTGGAATGGAGAGGAATGGAACGGAATGGAATGGAATGAAGTGGACTGGAGTGGGGTGGAGTTGAGTGCAATGGAATGGAGCGAAATGGAATCAGATGCAGAGAAATGGAGTAGAGAGGAGTGCAGTAGAGTGGAAAGGAGTGCAATGGAGTGGAATGGAATCGGAAGTAACGGAAAGTAGTGGAGTGGATGGAACGGAAAGGAAAGGAGTGGAGCGGAGTGGAATGGAACGGAGCGGGAGGTGGGTTGGGGCCACTGCACTCCAGGCTGGCTGGCTGACTGAGGTATTCTCGCAATAAAGGAATGGAATGGAATGCCGTAGAGTGGAATGGAACGGAGTGGAGTGGAGTGGAATGGAGTGAGTTGGAGCAGAGTGGAATGAAGAATGCAATGGGATGGAAGGGAATTGAATGAAATGCAGTGGAGTGCAGTGGAGTGCATTGCAGTGGAATGGAGCAGAATGGAATGGAAAGGAGTGGAATGGACAGGAGTGGAGTGCACTGGAGAGGAGAGGATAGGAATGCAGTGGAATGGAATTGGATGTAATGGAACGTAGAGGAGTGGAGTGGAATGGAGTGGGCCAGAGTGGAATGGAATGGAATGCAATGGAAAGGAATGGAGTGGAATAGAATGGAATGGAATGGAATGGAATGGAGTGGGATGACTTGTAGTGGGGTGGAGTGAAATGGAGTATAATGGAATGGAGTGGAGTGGAGTGGAATGTGATAGAATGGAGAGGAGGGGAATGGAGCAGAATGGAATGGAGTGCAGCGGAATGGAGTGGAGTGGAATGGAATCAAATGGAGTGGAATGGAACAGAGTGGAATGGAATGGAGTGCAATAGACTAGAATTGAGTGTAGTGTAGTGGAATTTAGTGGAATGGACTGGAATGGAGTGGAATGGAATGGAATTGAGGGGAATGGAATGGAATGGAAAGGAATGGAAAGCAATGGAAAGGAATAGAATTGAATGCAACGGAATTAAAAGAATGCAATGGAATGCAATGGAATAGAATGCAATGGAATGTATAGTTGACATGTAATATGAGCTGAGATTGTGACACTGCACTCCAGCCAGGGTGACATGGTGATATCCTGTCGTAAGAAGTGAATGGAATGCAATGGAGTGAAATGGAATGGAATGAAATGGAATGGAGCGGAGTGGAAGGGAATGGAGTGGAATGATATAGAATGCAGTGGACTGTAATGGCATGGAGTGGAAAGAAGTAGAGTGGAATGGAGTGGAATGGAATGGACTGGCATAGAATGGAGTGGAATTGAATGCAATGGAGTGGATTGGAAAGGAATGCAAAGGAGTAGAGTGGAGTAGAGTGGTGTGGAGTGGAGTGGAATGGAGCTGAATGTACTTCAATGGAGTACAATGGAATGGAACGGAGTGGAATGGAATGGAATGATATGAGGTGGATTGGAGTGCAATGTAGTGGAGTGGAATGGAATGGAATAGAATGGAATGGAGTAGAGTGTAATGGAATGCAGTGGCGATAAGTGGAGTGGAATGGAATGCATTGGAGTAGAGTGGAGTGGAATGGAATGGAATGGAGTGGAGTGGAGGGGAGTGGAGTGGAATGGAATTGAGTGAAGTGGAGTGCAGTTGAATGGAATATCGTGGTGTGGAGTGGAGTGGAAGTGAATGGAGTGAATAGGAGTGGAATGGAGTGGAAGGTAACGGAGTGGAATGGAGTCGAATGGAGTGGAATGGAGTAGAGTGGATTAGAGTGGAATGGTGTCGAACGGACTGGAATGGAATGGAATGGAGTGGAATGGAATTGAATCAAATGGAATGGAGTGGAGTGGAGTGGAGTGGAATGAAATGAAATGGAAGGGAGTGGAGAGAAACGCAGTTGATTGGAGTGGAGTGGAGTGGAAAGGAATGGAAAGGAGTGGGATGGAGACGTATGGATTGGAGTGGAATGGAGTGGAATGGAATGAAGTGGAAAGGAGTGGAACGGAGTGAAATTGAATTTAGTGGACTGGAGTGGAATGGAGTTAAATGGAATGGAATGGAATGGAGTGGAATGGAATGGAATGGAGTGGAGTGGAATGGAATAGAATGGCATGGAATGGAATAGAATGGGATGGAGTGGAGTGGAGAGGAGTGGAATGGATTGGAGTGAAGTGGAGTGGAATGGAATTGAGTGGAGCGGAGAGGAAAGGAATGGAATGGAGTGGAGTGGAATGGCATGGAATGGAGTGGAATGGAATGGATAGTAGTGGAGTGGAGTGGAGTGGATTGGAGTGTAGTGGAAGGGAATGGAGTGCAGTGTAATGGACTGGAATGGAGCAGAGCAGAATGGAGTGGACTGGACTGGAGTGGAATGGAATGGGATGGCATGGAATGGGAGCTGAGATTTTACCAATGTGCTCTAGGCAGGGTGACTGGGTGTCATACTCTCAAAAGAAAGGAATGGAATGGAACGCAGTGGAATGGAATGGAACAGAGTGGACATTAGTGGAGTGGAATGTGGAGGAATGGAATGAAATGGAACGTAATGGCATGAAATGGAGTGGTGTGGGGTGGAATGGATTATAGTGGAATGGGGTGGAAAGGAATGGGATGGAGTGGAATGAAGTGGAGTGCAGTGGAGTGGAACGGAGTTGAATGGCATAGAATTGAGTGGACAGTAGTGGAATGTTTTGGAATGCAATGGAATCCATTGTAATAGAATGGAATACAACGGAAAGTTGACATGGAGTGTGAGCTGAGATTGTGCCACTGCACTCCAGACTGGGTGACACGTTATATCCTGTGGATAGAAAGGAATGGAATGCAATAGAGTGAAATGGAATGGAGTGGAATGGAATTGAATGGAATGGAGTGGAGTGGATTGGAGTCGAATGGAGACGAATGGAATGGGACGGAGTGGAATGGAACGGAGTGGAGTGGAGTATCGTGGAGTGAAATAGAATGGAATGCACTGGGTTGGAATGGAATGCAATGGACTGCTGAAAGGAAATGTGAGCTGTTATTGTTCCACTGCACTCCAGCCTTTGTGACGGAATGAAATCCTGTGGAAAAAAAGGAATGGAATGGAATGGAACGGAATGGAATGGAATGGAATGGAATGGATTGGAGTGGAGTGGAGTGGTGTGGAGAAGAGTGTAGTGGAGTGGAGTGGAGTGAAATGGAGTGGAGTGTCGTGGAGGAGAGTGGAATGGAGTGGAATGGAATGGAGAGGAAAGGAACGGAGTGGAGTGGAATGGAACGGAGTGGAGTGGAATGGAATCCAATGGAATGAAATGGAATTGAATCGAATGGAATGAAGAAATATGTGCAGTGATTTGGCCACTGCGCTGGAGCCTGTGTGAGAGAGGGAGATCCTGTCGATAAAACAGTGTGGAATGGAAGGGATTGGAATGGAATGGAATGGAACGTATTGGAGTGGAGTGGAGTGGAATTGAGTGGAGTGGAGTGCACTGGAATGGAATGGAATGCAATGGAATGTAATGGAATGATGAAATGATATGTGAGCTGAGATTGTGCCACTGCACTCCACGCTGGGTGACAGAGTGAGATACTCTTGAAAGAAAGAAATGGAATGGAAAGAATTTTTAATTGGGTGGATTCGAGTGGACTGAAGTAGAGTGCAGTGGAATAGAGAGGAATGGAATGGAATGGAATCGGATGTAAAGGAATGGAATGATGTGGAGTGGAGTGGTGAGGAGTGTAGTGCTGTGGAATGGAGCAGAAAGTAACGGGATGGTGTGGAGTGGAGTGCAGTGCAGTGGAGTGGAGAGGAGTGCAATGGCGTGGAATGGAATCGGATGTAAAGGAACGTACTGGAGTGGAGCGGAGTGGAAAGGAGTGGAATGGAATGGAATTGAATGTAATGGAAAGCAAAGGAATGGAATGGGATGCAATGGAATTTAATGCAATAGAATGCAGTTCAATAGAGAGTTGACATGTAATGTGAGCTGAGATTGTGCCTAAGCTCTCCAGGCTGTTTGACACAGTGATATCGTGTCGAAAGAATGGAATGGAATGCAGTGGTGTGAAATGGAATGGAATGTAGTGGACAGGAGTAGAATGGAGTGGAGTGAAGAGGAACAGAGTGGAATGGAATGGGATGCAGTGGAATGGAATGCAGTGGAGTGGAATGAAATAGAAAGAAATGGAATGGGATGGAATGGAATGCAATGGAATGGAGAAGAGAAATGTGAGCTGAGATTGTGTGACTACACTCCAGCCTTAGTGACCGAGAGAGATTCTGTGGAAGGAAAGAACTGATTTCAAAGGAGTGGAATGGAAGGGAATGTAGTACAGTGGAGTAGAGTGGAATGGAGTGAAACAGAATAGAATGGAGTGGAAGGCAATGGAATGGAATGGAATGGAGTGGAGTGGAATAGAGAGGAGTGCACTGCAATGGAGTGGAGTGGAGTGGAAGGGAGTGGAATGCAATGGAATGTAGTGGAGTGCAGTGGAGTGGAATGGAATGGAGTGGACAGGAGTGGAAGGAGTAGAGTGGACTGGAATGGAATAGAATGGAACAGAATGCAGTGGAGTGGAGGGGAGTGGAGGTGAGTGGAGTGGCATGGAGTGGAATGGAATGGAATGGAGTGAAATGGAATCCAATGGATTGGAATGGAGTGGAGTGGAGTGGAGTGGAATGGAGAGGAGTCGAATGGAATGGAAGGGAATGCAACGGAACGCAGTGGTGTGGATTGGAATGCAGTGAAATGGAGTACTATGGAATCTAAAGGAGTGGAGTGGAGTCTAGTGGAGTGGAATGGAATGGAACAAAATGGAATGGAATGGCACGGAATGGAGTGGAGTAGAGTGGAATGGGAAGGAAGGGAGATGAGTGGAATGGAGAGGAATGGAATGCAGTGGAGTGGATTGGATTGGAATGAACTGGAATGGAGAGGAATGGAATGAAGTGGAACGGAATGGACCGCAATGGAATTGAATGGAGTGAAGTGGAAAGTAGTGGAGTGGAGTGGAATGGAGTGGAAATGAATGGAATGGAGTGGAATGGAAGGGAATGGAGGCAAGTGGATAGGAATTGACTGAAGCAGATTGGAGTGGAGTGGAGTGGAGTGGCATGGAATGGAATGAAGTGGATGGGAATGCAATGGAGTGGAATGAAATGGAATAAAATGGAATGGAGTGGAATGGAGAGGAATGGAGTGGAAGTGGAGTGGAATGGAGGGGAGTAAGAGGAAGAGAATGGAATGGAATCGAAAGGAGGGAAGTGCAATTGTGTGGAGTGGAGTGGAGATGAAAGGAGTGGAGTGATGTGGAGTCGAGAGGAAAGGAATGGAATGGAATGGAATGGAGTTAAGTGGAGTGGAATGGAGTGGAAGGTAATGGAGTGGAATGAAAAGGAGTGGATTGGAATGGAGTGGAATGGAATGGAGTGGAACGGAGTGGAGTAGAATGGAGTGGGTTGCAGAGGAGTGGAATGGAGTGGAATGGAAGGGAACGGAAAGGAATGTAGTGGAAAGGAATGGAATGGAGTGGATTGAAATTGAATGGAAAGGATTGGAGTGCAGTGGACTGGAGGGGAGTGGAATAAAATGGAGTATAGTGCAGTGGAATGGAGTGGACTGGAGTGGAGATGAGTGGAGTGGACTGGAATGGAATGGAGTGGAGTGGAATGGTGTGGAGTGGGGTGGAAAGGAATGGAACAGAATGGAATGGAGAGGAATGGAGTGGCATGTAGTGGAGTGGAGTGAAGTGGAAAGGAATGGCATGGAATGGAGTAGAGTGGAATGGAGGGGTATGGAATGGAGTGGAATGGAATTGAGTGGAATGGAGTGGAATGGAGTGGAGTGGGGAGGAATGGAATGGAGTGGAAAGGTCTGAAAGGAGTGGAATGGAGTGGAGTGGAATGCAATGGAGTAGATTGGAATGAAGTGGAAAGGAATAGAATGGAGAGAAGTAGAGTAGAATGGAGTGGATTGGAATGGAGGGGAGCAGAGTGGAGTTAACAGCGGTGGATTGGAATACAGTGGATGGGGTAGAGTGGAAGGGAGTGGAATTATATGGAATGGAATGGATTGGAGTGGAGTGGAAGGGAGTGGAGTGGAGTTGAAAGTAGAGGAATCGAAAGAAGTGGAAAGGAGTGGAGTAGAGTGGATTAGAGTGGATTGGAATGGAATGGAGTGGAGTGGAATGGTGTGGAAACGAATGGAAGGGAGGGGAGTGGAATGGAACGAAATGGAATGGAATGTAGTGGAATGGAGAGGAGTGGAGTGGACTGGAGTGGAATGTAATCGAATGGAGTGTACTGGAGTGGAATGTATTTGAGAGGCGGGTAATGGAGAGGAGTGGAATGTATTTGAGAGGCGGGTAGTGGAGTGGAGTGGAGTGAAATACATCGGAATGGCACGGAATTGAATGGAATGGAGGGGAGTGGAATGCAGTGGAGTGGAGTCGATTGGAGTGGTGAGGAATAGAACGGAGTGGCATGGAATGGAGCACAGTGGAATGCAATGGAGTGGAGTGGATTGGAAAGGGGTGGAGTGGAGTGACGATGGGTGAAGTGGAATGTAATGGAGTGGAGTGCAGAGGAGTCTCATGGAATGGAATGGAATGGAACGCAATGGAAGCTGAGATTGTACCACTGCGCTCCAGGATGGGTGACACAGTGTGATACTCTCAAAAGAAAGGAATGGAATGGAATGCAGTGGAATGGAATGGAATGCAATGGGGTGCATTGGAGTGGAGTGGAGTGAAGTGAAGTGGATTGGAGTGGAATGGAGAGGAATGGAACGGAATGGAATGGAATGAAGTAGACTGGAGTGGGGTGGAGTTGAGTGCAATGGAATGGAGCGAAATGGAATCAGATGCAGAGAAATGGAGTAGAGAGGAGTGCAGTAGAGTGGAAAGGAGTGCAATGGAGTGGAATGGAATCGGAAGTAACGGAAAGTAGTGGAGTGGATGGAACGGAAAGGAAAGGAGTGGAGCGGAGTGGAATGGAACGGAGCGGGAGGTGGGTTGGGGCCACTGCACTCCAGGCTGGCTGGCTGACTGAGGTATTCTCGCAATAAAGGAATGGAATGGAATGCCGTAGAGTGGAATGGAACGGAGTGGAGTGGAGTGGAATGGAGTGAGTTGGAGCAGAGTGGAATGAAGAATGCAATGGGATGGAAGGGAATTGAATGAAATGCAGTGGAGTGCAGTGGAGTGCATTGCAGTGGAATGGAGCAGAATGGAATGGAAAGGAGTGGAATGGACAGGAGTGGAGTGCACTGGAGAGGAGAGGATAGGAATGCAGTGGAATGGAATTGGATGTAATGGAACGTAGAGGAGTGGAGTGGAATGGAGTGGGCCAGAGTGGAATGGAATGGAATGCAATGGAAAGGAATGGAGTGGAATAGAATGGAATGGAATGGAATGGAATGGAGTGGGATGACTTGTAGTGGGGTGGAGTGAAATGGAGTATAATGGAATGGAGTGGAGTGGAGTGGAATGTGATAGAATGGAGAGGAGGGGAATGGAGCAGAATGGAATGGAGTGCAGCGGAATGGAGTGGAGTGGAATGGAATCAAATGGAGTGGAATGGAACAGAGTGGAATGGAATGGAGTGCAATAGACTAGAATTGAGTGTAGTGTAGTGGAATTTAGTGGAATGGACTGGAATGGAGTGGAATGGAATGGAATTGAGGGGAATGGAGTGGAATGGAAAGGAATGGAAAGCAATGGAAAGGAATAGAATTGAATGCAACGGAATTAAAAGAATGCAATGGAATGCAATGGAATAGAATGCAATGGAATGTATAGTTGACATGTAATATGAGCTGAGATTGTGACACTGCACTCCAGCCAGGGTGACATGGTGATATCCTGTCGTAAGAAGTGAATGGAATGCAATGGAGTGAAATGGAATGGAATGAAATGGAATGGAGCGGAGTGGAAGGGAATGGAGTGGAATGATATAGAATGCAGTGGACTGTAATGGCATGGAGTGGAAAGAAGTAGAGTGGAATGGAGTGGAATGGAATGGACTGGCATAGAATGGAGTGGAATTGAATGCAATGGAGTGGATTGGAAAGGAATGCAAAGGAGTAGAGTGGAGTAGAGTGGTGTGGAGTGGAGTGGAATGGAGCTGAATGTACTTCAATGGAGTACAATGGAATGGAACGGAGTGGAATGGAATGGAATGATATGAGGTGGATTGGAGTGGAATGTAGTGGAGTGGAATGGAATGGAATAGAATGGAATGGAGTAGAGTGTAATGGAATGCAGTGGCGATAAGTGGAGTGGAATGGAATGCATTGGAGTAGAGTGGAGTGGAATGGAATGGAATGGAGTGGAGTGGAGGGGAGTGGAGTGGAATGGAATTGAGTGAAGTGGAGTGCAGTTGAATGGAATATCGTGGTGTGGAGTGGAGTGGAAGTGAATGGAGTGAATAGGAGTGGAATGGAGTGGAAGGTAACGGAGTGGAATGGAGTCGAATGGAGTGGAATGGAGTAGAGTGGATTAGAGTGGAATGGTGTCGAACGGACTGGAATGGAATGGAATGGAGTGGAATGGAATTGAATCAAATGGAATGGAGTGGAGTGGAGTGGAGTGGAATGAAATGAAATGGAAGGGAGTGGAGAGAAACGCAGTTGATTGGAGTGGAGTGGAGTGGAAAGGAATGGAAAGGAGTGGGATGGAGACGTATGGATTGGAGTGGAATGGAGTGGAATGGAATGAAGTGGAAAGGAGTGGAACGGAGTGAAATTGAATTTAGTGGACTGGAGTGGAATGGAGTTAAATGGAATGGAATGGAATGGAGTGGAATGGAATGGAATGGAGTGGAGTGGAATGGAATAGAATGGCATGGAATGGAATAGAATGGGATGGAGTGGAGTGGAGAGGAGTGGAATGGATTGGAGTGAAGTGGAGTGGAATGGAATTGAGTGGAGCGGAGAGGAAAGGAATGGAATGGAGTGGAGTGGAATGGCATGGAATGGAGTGGAATGGAATGGATAGTAGTGGAGTGGAGTGGAGTGGATTGGAGTGTAGTGGAAGGGAATGGAGTGCAGTGTAATGGACTGGAATGGAGCAGAGCAGAATGGAGTGGACTGGACTGGAGTGGAATGGAATGGGATGGCATGGAATGGGAGCTGAGATTTTACCAATGTGCTCTAGGCAGGGTGACTGGGTGTCATACTCTCCAAAGAAAGGAATGGAATGGAACGCAGTGGAATGGAATGGAACAGAGTGGACATTAGTGGAGTGGAATGTGGAGGAATGGAATGAAATGGAACGTAATGGCATGAAATGGAGTGGTGTGGGGTGGAATGGATTATAGTGGAATGGGGTGGAAAGGAATGGGATGGAGTGGAATGAAGTGGAGTGCAGTGGAGTGGAACGGAGTTGAATGGCATAGAATTGAGTGGACAGTAGTGGAATGTTTTGGAATGCAATGGAATCCATTGTAATAGAATGGAATACAACGGAAAGTTGACATGGAGTGTGAGCTGAGATTGTGCCACTGCACTCCAGACTGGGTGACACGTTATATCCTGTGGATAGAAAGGAATGGAATGCAATAGAGTGAAATGGAATGGAGTGGAATGGAATTGAATGGAATGGAGTGGAGTGGATTGGAGTCGAATGGAGACGAATGGAATGGGACGGAGTGGAATGGAACGGAGTGGAGTGGAGTATCGTGGAGTGAAATAGAATGGAATGCACTGGGTTGGAATGGAATGCAATGGACTGCTGAAAGGAAATGTGAGCTGTTATTGTTCCACTGCACTCCAGCCTTTGTGACGGAATGAAATCCTGTGGAAAAAAAGGAATGGAATGGAATGGAACGGAATGGAATGGAATGGAATGGAATGGATTGGAGTGGAGTGGAGTGGTGTGGAGAAGAGTGTAGTGGAGTGGAGTGGAGTGAAATGGAGTGGAGTGTCGTGGAGGAGAGTGGAATGGAGTGGAATGGAATGGAGAGGAAAGGAACGGAGTGGAGTGGAATGGAACGGAGTGGAGTGGAATGGAATCCAATGGAATGAAATGGAATTGAATCGAATGGAATGAAGAAATATGTGCAGTGATTTGGCCACTGCGCTGGAGCCTGTGTGAGAGAGGGAGATCCTGTCGATAAAACAGTGTGGAATGGAAGGGATTGGAATGGAATGGAATGGAACGTATTGGAGTGGAGTGGAGTGGAATTGAGTGGAGTGGAGTGCACTGGAATGGAATGGAATGCAATGGAATGTAATGGAATGATGAAATGATATGTGAGCTGAGATTGTGCCACTGCACTCCACGCTGGGTGACAGAGTGAGATACTCTTGAAAGAAAGAAATGGAATGGAAAGAATTTTTAATTGGGTGGATTCGAGTGGACTGAAGTAGAGTGCAGTGGAATAGAGAGGAATGGAATGGAATGGAATCGGATGTAAAGGAATGGAATGATGTGGAGTGGAGTGGTGAGGAGTGTAGTGCTGTGGAATGGAGCAGAAAGTAACGGGATGGTGTGGAGTGGAGTGCAGTGCAGTGGAGTGGAGAGGAGTGCAATGGCGTGGAATGGAATCGGATGTAAAGGAACGTACTGGAATGGAGCGGAGTGGAAAGGAGTGGAATGGAATGGAATTGAATGTAATGGAAAGCAAAGGAATGGAATGGGATGCAATGGAATTTAATGCAATAGAATGCAGTTCAATAGAGAGTTGACATGTAATGTGAGCTGAGATTGTGCCTAAGCTCTCCAGGCTGTTTGACACAGTGATATCGTGTGGAAAGAATGGAATGGAATGCAGTGGTGTGAAATGGAATGGAATGTAGTGGACAGGAGTAGAATGGAGTGGAGTGAAGAGGAACAGAGTGGAATGGAATGGGATGCAGTGGAATGGAATGCAGTGGAGTGGAATGAAATAGAAAGAAATGGAATGGGATGGAATGGAATGCAATGGAATGGAGAAGAGAAATGTGAGCTGAGATTGTGTGACTACACTCCAGCCTTAGTGACCGAGAGAGATTCTGTGGAAGGAAAGAACTGATTTCAAAGGAGTGGAATGGAAGGGAATGTAGTACAGTGGAGTAGAGTGGAATGGAGTGAAACAGAATAGAATGGAGTGGAAGCAATGGAATGGAATGGAATGGAGTGGAGTGGAATAGAGAGGAGTGCACTGCAATGGAGTGGAGTGGAGTGGAAGGGAGTGGAATGCAATGGAATGTAGTGGAGTGCAGTGGAGTGGAATGGAATGGAGTGGACAGGAGTGGAAGGAGTAGAGTGGACTGGAATGGAATAGAATGGAACAGAATGCAGTGGAGTGGAGGGGAGTGGAGGTGAGTGGAGTGGCATGGAGTGGAATGGAATGGAATGGAGTGAAATGGAATCCAATGGATTGGAATGGAGTGGAGTGGAGTGGAGTGGAATGGAGAGGAGTCGAATGGAATGGAAGGGAATGCAACGGAACGCAGTGGTGTGGATTGGAATGCAGTGAAATGGAGTACTATGGAATCTAAAGGAGTGGAGTGGAGTCTAGTGGAGTGGAATGGAATGGAACAAAATGGAATGGAATGGCACGGAATGGAGTGGAGTAGAGTGGAGTGGGAAGGAAGGGAGATGAGTGGAATGGAGAGGAATGGAATGCAGTGGAGTGGATTGGATTGGAATGAACTGGAATGGAGAGGAATGGAATGAAGTGGAACGGAATGGACCGCAATGGAATTGAATGGAGTGAAGTGGAAAGTAGTGGAGTGGAGTGGAATGGAGTGGAAATGAATGGAATGGAGTGGAATGGAAGGGAATGGAGGCAAGTGGATAGGAATTGACTGAAGCAGATTGGAGTGGAGTGGAGTGGAGTGGCATGGAATGGAATGAAGTGGATGGGAATGCAATGGAGTGGAATGAAATGGAATAAAATGGAATGGAGTGGAATGGAGAGGAATGGAGTGGAAGTGGAGTGGAATGGAGGGGAGTAAGAGGAAGAGAATGGAATGGAATCGAAAGGAGGGAAGTGCAATTGTGTGGAGTGGAGTGGAGATGAAAGGAGTGGAGTGATGTGGAGTCGAGAGGAAAGGAATGGAATGGAATGGAATGGAGTTAAGTGGAGTGGAATGGAGTGGAAGGTAATGGAGTGGAATGAAAAGGAGTGGATTGGAATGGAGTGGAATGGAATGGAGTGGAACGGAGTGGAGTAGAATGGAGTGGGTTGCAGAGGAGTGGAATGGAGTGGAATGGAAGGGAACGGAAAGGAATGTAGTGGAAAGGAATGGAATGGAGTGGATTGAAATTGAATGGAAAGGATTGGAGTGCAGTGGACTGGAGGGGAGTGGAATAAAATGGAGTATAGTGCAGTGGAATGGAGTGGACTGGAGTGGAGATGAGTGGAGTGGACTGGAATGGAATGGAGGGGAGTGGAATGGTGTGGAGTGGGGTGGAAAGGAATGGAACAGAATGGAATGGAGAGGAATGGAGTGGCATGTAGTGGAGTGGAGTGAAGTGGAAAGGAATGGCATGGAATGGAGTAGAGTGGAATGGAGGGGTATGGAATGGAATGGAATGGAATTGAGTGGAATGGAGTGGAATGGAGTGGAGTGGAGAGGAATGGAATGGAGTGGAAAGGTCTGAAAGGAGTGGAATGGAGTGGAGTGGAATGCAATGGAGTAGATTGGAATGAAGTGGAAAGGAATAGAATGGAGAGAAGTAGAGTAGAATGGAGTGGATTGGAATGGAGGGGAGCAGAGTGGAGTTAACAGCGGTGGATTGGAATACAGTGGATGGGGTAGAGTGGAAGGGAGTGGAATTATATGGAATGGAATGGATTGGAGTGGAGTGGAAGGGAGTGGAGTGGAGTTGAAAGTAGAGGAATCGAAAGAAGTGGAAAGGAGTGGAGTAGAGTGGATTAGAGTGGATTGGAATGGAATGGAGTGGAGTGGAATGGTGTGGAAACGAATGGAAGGGAGGGGAGTGGAATGGAACGAAATGGAATGGAATGTAGTGGAATGGAGAGGAGTGGAGTGGACTGGAGTGGAATGTAATCGAATGGAGTGTACTGGAGTGGAATGTATTTGAGAGGCGGGTAATGGAGAGGAGTGGAATGTATTTGAGAGGCGGGTAGTGGAGTGGAGTGGAGTGAAATACATCGGAATGGCACGGAATTGAATGGAATGGAGGGGAGTGGAATGCAGTGGAGTGGAGTCGATTGGAGTGGTGAGGAATAGAACGGAGTGGCATGGAATGGAGCACAGTGGAATGCAATGGAGTGGAGTGGATTGGAAAGGGGTGGAGTGGAGTGACGATGGGTGAAGTGGAATGTAATGGAGTGGAGTGCAGAGGAGTCTCATGGAATGGAATGGAATGGAACGCAATGGAAGCTGAGATTGTACCACTGCGCTCCAGGATGGGTGACACAGTGTGATACTCTCAAAAGAAAGGAATGGAATGGAATGCAGTGGAATGGAATGGAATGCAATGGGGTGCATTGGAGTGGAGTGGAGTGAAGTGAAGTGGATTGGAGTGGAATGGAGAGGAATGGAACGGAATGGAATGGAATGAAGTAGACTGGAGTGGGGTGGAGTTGAGTGCAATGGAATGGAGCGAAATGGAATCAGATGCAGAGAAATGGAGTAGAGAGGAGTGCAGTAGAGTGGAAAGGAGTGCAATGGAGTGGAATGGAATCGGAAGTAACGGAAAGTAGTGGAGTGGATGGAACGGAAAGGAAAGGAGTGGAGCGGAGTGGAATGGAACGGAGCGGGAGGTGGGTTGGGGCCACTGCACTCCAGGCTGGCTGGCTGACTGAGGTATTCTCGCAATAAAGGAATGGAATGGAATGCCGTAGAGTGGAATGGAACGGAGTGGAGTGGAGTGGAATGGAGTGAGTTGGAGCAGAGTGGAATGAAGAATGCAATGGGATGGAAGGGAATTGAATGAAATGCAGTGGAGTGCAGTGGAGTGCATTGCAGTGGAATGGAGCAGAATGGAATGGAAAGGAGTGGAATGGACAGGAGTGGAGTGCACTGGAGAGGAGAGGATAGGAATGCAGTGGAATGGAATTGGATGTAATGGAACGTAGAGGAGTGGAGTGGAATGGAGTGGGCCAGAGTGGAATGGAATGGAATGCAATGGAAAGGAATGGAGTGGAATAGAATGGAATGGAATGGAATGGAATGGAGTGGGATGACTTGTAGTGGGGTGGAGTGAAATGGAGTATAATGGAATGGAGTGGAGTGGAGTGGAATGTGATAGAATGGAGAGGAGGGGAATGGAGCAGAATGGAATGGAGTGCAGCGGAATGGAGTGGAGTGGAATGGAATCAAATGGAGTGGAATGGAACAGAGTGGAATGGAATGGAGTGCAATAGACTAGAATTGAGTGTAGTGTAGTGGAATTTAGTGGAATGGACTGGAATGGAGTGGAATGGAATGGAATTGAGGGGAATGGAATGGAATGGAAAGGAATGGAAAGCAATGGAAAGGAATAGAATTGAATGCAACGGAATTAAAAGAATGCAATGGAATGCAATGGAATAGAATGCAATGGAATGTATAGTTGACATGTAATATGAGCTGAGATTGTGACACTGCACTCCAGCCAGGGTGACATGGTGATATCCTGTCGTAAGAAGTGAATGGAATGCAATGGAGTGAAATGGAATGGAATGAAATGGAATGGAGCGGAGTGGAAGGGAATGGAGTGGAATGATATAGAATGCAGTGGACTGTAATGGCATGGAGTGGAAAGAAGTAGAGTGGAATGGAGTGGAATGGAATGGACTGGCATAGAATGGAGTGGAATTGAATGCAATGGAGTGGATTGGAAAGGAATGCAAAGGAGTAGAGTGGAGTAGAGTGGTGTGGAGTGGAGTGGAATGGAGCTGAATGTACTTCAATGGAGTACAATGGAATGGAACGGAGTGGAATGGAATGGAATGATATGAGGTGGATTGGAGTGGAATGTAGTGGAGTGGAATGGAATGGAATAGAATGGAATGGAGTAGAGTGTAATGGAATGCAGTGGCGATAAGTGGAGTGGAATGGAATGCATTGGAGTAGAGTGGAGTGGAATGGAATGGAATGGAGTGGAGTGGAGGGGAGTGGAGTGGAATGGAATTGAGTGAAGTGGAGTGCAGTTGAATGGAATATCGTGGTGTGGAGTGGAGTGGAAGTGAATGGAGTGAATAGGAGTGGAATGGAGTGGAAGGTAACGGAGTGGAATGGAGTCGAATGGAGTGGAATGGAGTAGAGTGGATTAGAGTGGAATGGTGTCGAACGGACTGGAATGGAATGGAATGGAGTGGAATGGAATTGAATCAAATGGAATGGAGTGGAGTGGAGTGGAGTGGAATGAAATGAAATGGAAGGGAGTGGAGAGAAACGCAGTTGATTGGAGTGGAGTGGAGTGGAAAGGAATGGAAAGGAGTGGGATGGAGACGTATGGATTGGAGTGGAATGGAGTGGAATGGAATGAAGTGGAAAGGAGTGGAACGGAGTGAAATTGAATTTAGTGGACTGGAGTGGAATGGAGTTAAATGGAATGGAATGGAATGGAGTGGAATGGAATGGAATGGAGTGGAGTGGAATGGAATAGAATGGCATGGAATGGAATAGAATGGGATGGAGTGGAGTGGAGAGGAGTGGAATGGATTGGAGTGAAGTGGAGTGGAATGGAATTGAGTGGAGCGGAGAGGAAAGGAATGGAATGGAGTGGAGTGGAATGGCATGGAATGGAGTGGAATGGAATGGATAGTAGTGGAGTGGAGTGGAGTGGATTGGAGTGTAGTGGAAGGGAATGGAGTGCAGTGTAATGGACTGGAATGGAGCAGAGCAGAATGGAGTGGACTGGACTGGAGTGGAATGGAATGGGATGGCATGGAATGGGAGCTGAGATTTTACCAATGTGCTCTAGGCAGGGTGACTGGGTGTCATACTCTCAAAAGAAAGGAATGGAATGGAACGCAGTGGAATGGAATGGAACAGAGTGGACATTAGTGGAGTGGAATGTGGAGGAATGGAATGAAATGGAACGTAATGGCATGAAATGGAGTGGTGTGGGGTGGAATGGATTATAGTGGAATGGGGTGGAAAGGAATGGGATGGAGTGGAATGAAGTGGAGTGCAGTGGAGTGGAACGGAGTTGAATGGCATAGAATTGAGTGGACAGTAGTGGAATGTTTTGGAATGCAATGGAATCCATTGTAATAGAATGGAATACAATGGAAAGTTGACATGGAGTGTGAGCTGAGATTGTGCCACTGCACTCCAGACTGGGTGACACGTTATATCCTGTGGATAGAAAGGAATGGAATGCAATAGAGTGAAATGGAATGGAGTGGAATGGAATTGAATGGAATGGAGTGGAGTGGATTGGAGTCGAATGGAGACGAATGGAATGGGACGGAGTGGAATGGAACGGAGTGGAGTGGAGTATCGTGGAGTGAAATAGAATGGAATGCACTGGGTTGGAATGGAATGCAATGGACTGCTGAAAGGAAATGTGAGCTGTTATTGTTCCACTGCACTCCAGCCTTTGTGACGGAATGAAATCCTGTGGAAAAAAAGGAATGGAATGGAATGGAACGGAATGGAATGGAATGGAATGGAATGGATTGGAGTGGAGTGGAGTGGTGTGGAGAAGAGTGTAGTGGAGTGGAGTGGAGTGAAATGGAGTGGAGTGTCGTGGAGGAGAGTGGAATGGAGTGGAATGGAATGGAGAGGAAAGGAACGGAGTGGAGTGGAATGGAACGGAGTGGAGTGGAATGGAATCCAATGGAATGAAATGGAATTGAATCGAATGGAATGAAGAAATATGTGCAGTGATTTGGCCACTGCGCTGGAGCCTGTGTGAGAGAGGGAGATCCTGTCGATAAAACAGTGTGGAATGGAAGGGATTGGAATGGAATGGAATGGAACGTATTGGAGTGGAGTGGAGTGGAATTGTGTGGAGTGGAGTGCACTGGAATGGAATGGAATGCAATGGAATGTAATGGAATGATGAAATGATATGTGAGCTGAGATTGTGCCACTGCACTCCACGCTGGGTGACAGAGTGAGATACTCTTGAAAGAAAGAAATGGAATGGAAAGAATTTTTAATTGGGTGGATTCGAGTGGACTGAAGTAGAGTGCAGTGGAATAGAGAGGAATGGAATGGAATGGAATCGGATGTAAAGGAATGGAATGATGTGGAGTGGAGTGGTGAGGAGTGTACTGCTGTGGAATGGAGCAGAAAGTAACGGGATGGTGTGGAGTGGAGTGCAGTGCAGTGGAGTGGAGAGGAGTGCAATGGCGTGGAATGGAATCGGATGTAAAGGAACGTACTGGAGTGGAGCGGAGTGGAAAGGAGTGGAATGGAATGGAATTGAATGTAATGGAAAGCAAAGGAATGGAATGGGATGCAATGGAATTTAATGCAATAGAATGCAGTTCAATAGAGAGTTGACATGTAATGTGAGCTGAGATTGTGCCTAAGCTCTCCAGGCTGTTTGACACAGTGATATCGTGTCGAAAGAATGGAATGGAATGCAGTGGTGTGAAATGGAATGGAATGTAGTGGACAGGAGTAGAATGGAGTGGAGTGAAGAGGAACAGAGTGGAATGGAATGGGATGCAGTGGAATGGAATGCAGTGGAGTGGAATGAAATAGAAAGAAATGGAATGGGATGGAATGGAATGCAATGGAATGGAGAAGAGAAATGTGAGCTGAGATTGTGTGACTACACTCCAGCCTTAGTGACCGAGAGAGATTCTGTGGAAGGAAAGAACTGATTTCAAAGGAGTGGAATGGAAGGGAATGTAGTACAGTGGAGTAGAGTGGAATGGAGTGAAACAGAATAGAATGGAGTGGAAGGCAATGGAATGGAATGGAATGGAGTGGAGTGGAATAGAGAGGAGTGCACTGCAATGGAGTGGAGTGGAGTGGAAGGGAGTGGAATGCAATGGAATGTAGTGGAGTGCAGTGGAGTGGAATGGAATGGAGTGGACAGGAGTGGAAGGAGTAGAGTGGACTGGAATGGAATAGAATGGAACAGAATGCAGTGGAGTGGAGGGGAGTGGAGGTGAGTGGAGTGGCATGGAGTGGAATGGAATGGAATGGAGTGAAATGGAATCCAATGGATTGGAATGGAGTGGAGTGGAGTGGAGTGGAATGGAGAGGAGTCGAATGGAATGGAAGGGAATGCAACGGAACGCAGTGGTGTGGATTGGAATGCAGTGAAATGGAGTACTATGGAATCTAAAGGAGTGGAGTGGAGTCTAGTGGAGTGGAATGGAATGGAACAAAATGGAATGGAATGGCACGGAATGGAGTGGAGTAGAGTGGAGTGGGAAGGAAGGGAGATGAGTGGAATGGAGAGGAATGGAATGCAGTGGAGTGGATTGGATTGGAATGAACTGGAATGGAGAGGAATGGAATGAAGTGGAACGGAATGGACCGCAATGGAATTGAATGGAGTGAAGTGGAAAGTAGTGGAGTGGAGTGGAATGGAGTGGAAATGAATGGAATGGAGTGGAATGGAAGGGAATGGAGGCAAGTGGATAGGAATTGACTGAAGCAGATTGGAGTGGAGTGGAGTGGAGTGGCATGGAATGGAATGAAGTGGATGGGAATGCAATGGAGTGGAATGAAATGGAATAAAATGGAATGGAGTGGAATGGAGAGGAATGGAGTGGAAGTGGAGTGGAATGGAGGGGAGTAAGAGGAAGAGAATGGAATGGAATCGAAAGGAGGGAAGTGCAATTGTGTGGAGTGGAGTGGAGATGAAAGGAGTGGAGTGATGTGGAGTCGAGAGGAAAGGAATGGAATGGAATGGAATGGAGTTAAGTGGAGTGGAATGGAGTGGAAGGTAATGGAGTGGAATGAAAAGGAGTGGATTGGAATGGAGTGGAATGGAATGGAGTGGAACGGAGTGGAGTAGAATGGAGTGGGTTGCAGAGGAGTGGAATGGAGTGGAATGGAAGGGAACGGAAAGGAATGTAGTGGAAAGGAATGGAATGGAGTGGATTGAAATTGAATGGAAAGGATTGGAGTGCAGTGGACTGGAGGGGAGTGGAATAAAATGGAGTATAGTGCAGTGGAATGGAGTGGACTGGAGTGGAGATGAGTGGAGTGGACTGGAATGGAATGGAGTGGAGTGGAATGGTGTGGAGTGGGGTGGAAAGGAATGGAACAGAATGGAATGGAGAGGAATGGAGTGGCATGTAGTGGAGTGGAGTGAAGTGGAAAGGAATGGCATGGAATGGAGTAGAGTGGAATGGAGGGGTATGGAATGGAATGGAATGGAATTGAGTGGAATGGAGTGGAATGGAGTGGAGTGGGGAGGAATGGAATGGAGTGGAAAGGTCTGAAAGGAGTGGAATTGAGTGGAGTGGAATGCAATGGAGTAGATTGGAATGAAGTGGAAAGGAATAGAATGGAGAGAAGTAGAGTAGAATGGAGTGGATTGGAATGGAGGGGAGCAGAGTGGAGTTAACAGCGGTGGATTGGAATACAGTGGATGGGGTAGAGTGGAAGGGAGTGGAATTATATGGAATGGAATGGATTGGAGTGGAGTGGAAGGGAGTGGAGTGGAGTTGAAAGTAGAGGAATCGAAAGAAGTGGAAAGGAGTGGAGTAGAGTGGATTAGAGTGGATTGGAATGGAATGGAGTGGAGTGGAATGGTGTGGAAACGAATGGAAGGGAGGGGAGTGGAATGGAACGAAATGGAATGGAATGTAGTGGAATGGAGAGGAGTGGAGTGGACTGGAGTGGAATGTAATCGAATGGAGTGTACTGGAGTGGAATGTATTTGAGAGGCGGGTAATGGAGAGGAGTGGAATGTATTTGAGAGGCGGGTAGTGGAGTGGAGTGGAGTGAAATACATCGGAATGGCACGGAATTGAATGGAATGGAGGGGAGTGGAATGCAGTGGAGTGGAGTCGATTGGAGTGGTGAGGAATAGAACGGAGTGGCATGGAATGGAGCACAGTGGAATGCAATGGAGTGGAGTGGATTGGAAAGGGGTGGAGTGGAGTGACGATGGGTGAAGTGGAATGTAATGGAGTGGAGTGCAGAGGAGTCTCATGGAATGGAATGGAATGGAACGCAATGGAAGCTGAGATTGTACCACTGCGCTCCAGGATGGGTGACACAGTGTGATACTCTCAAAAGAAAGGAATGGAATGGAATGCAGTGGAATGGAATGGAATGCAATGGGGTGCATTGGAGTGGAGTGGAGTGAAGTGAAGTGGATTGGAGTGGAATGGAGAGGAATGGAACGGAATGGAATGGAATGAAGTAGACTGGAGTGGGGTGGAGTTGAGTGCAATGGAATGGAGCGAAATGGAATCAGATGCAGAGAAATGGAGTAGAGAGGAGTGCAGTAGAGTGGAAAGGAGTGCAATGGAGTGGAATGGAATCGGAAGTAACGGAAAGTAGTGGAGTGGATGGAACGGAAAGGAAAGGAGTGGAGCGGAGTGGAATGGAACGGAGCGGGAGGTGGGTTGGGGCCACTGCACTCCAGGCTGGCTGGCTGACTGAGGTATTCTCGCAATAAAGGAATGGAATGGAATGCCGTAGAGTGGAATGGAACGGAGTGGAGTGGAGTGGAATGGAGTGAGTTGGAGCAGAGTGGAATGAAGAATGCAATGGGATGGAAGGGAATTGAATGAAATGCAGTGGAGTGCAGTGGAGTGCATTGCAGTGGAATGGAGCAGAATGGAATGGAAAGGAGTGGAATGGACAGGAGTGGAGTGCACTGGAGAGGAGAGGATAGGAATGCAGTGGAATGGAATTGGATGTAATGGAACGTAGAGGAGTGGAGTGGAATGGAGTGGGCCAGAGTGGAATGGAATGGAATGCAATGGAAAGGAATGGAGTGGAATAGAATGGAATGGAATGGAATGGAATGGAGTGGGATGACTTGTAGTGGGGTGGAGTGAAATGGAGTATAATGGAATGGAGTGGAGTGGAGTGGAATGTGATAGAATGGAGAGGAGGGGAATGGAGCAGAATGGAATGGAGTGCAGCGGAATGGAGTGGAGTGGAATGGAATCAAATGGAGTGGAATGGAACAGAGTGGAATGGAATGGAGTGCAATAGACTAGAATTGAGTGTAGTGTAGTGGAATTTAGTGGAATGGACTGGAATGGAGTGGAATGGAATGGAATTGAGGGGAATGGAATGGAATGGAAAGGAATGGAAAGCAATGGAAAGGAATAGAATTGAATGCAACGGAATTAAAAGAATGCAATGGAATGCAATGGAATAGAATGCAATGGAATGTATAGTTGACATGTAATATGAGCTGAGATTGTGACACTGCACTCCAGCCAGGGTGACATGGTGATATCCTGTCGTAAGAAGTGAATGGAATGCAATGGAGTGAAATGGAATGGAATGAAATGGAATGGAGCGGAGTGGAAGGGAATGGAGTGGAATGATATAGAATGCAGTGGACTGTAATGGCATGGAGTGGAAAGAAGTAGAGTGGAATGGAGTGGAATGGAATGGACTGGCATAGAATGGAGTGGAATTGAATGCAATGGAGTGGATTGGAAAGGAATGCAAAGGAGTAGAGTGGAGTAGAGTGGTGTGGAGTGGAGTGGAATGGAGCTGAATGTACTTCAATGGAGTACAATGGAATGGAACGGAGTGGAATGGAATGGAATGATATGAGGTGGATTGGAGTGGAATGTAGTGGAGTGGAATGGAATGGAATAGAATGGAATGGAGTAGAGTGTAATGGAATGCAGTGGCGATAAGTGGAGTGGAATGGAATGCATTGGAGTAGAGTGGAGTGGAATGGAATGGAATGGAGTGGAGTGGAGGGGAGTGGAGTGGAATGGAATTGAGTGAAGTGGAGTGCAGTTGAATGGAATATCGTGGTGTGGAGTGGAGTGGAAGTGAATGGAGTGAATAGGAGTGGAATGGAGTGGAAGGTAACGGAGTGGAATGGAGTCGAATGGAGTGGAATGGAGTAGAGTGGATTAGAGTGGAATGGTGTCGAACGGACTGGAATGGAATGGAATGGAGTGGAATGGAATTGAATCAAATGGAATGGAGTGGAGTGGAGTGGAGTGGAATGAAATGAAATGGAAGGGAGTGGAGAGAAACGCAGTTGATTGGAGTGGAGTGGAGTGGAAAGGAATGGAAAGGAGTGGGATGGAGACGTATGGATTGGAGTGGAATGGAGTGGAATGGAATGAAGTGGAAAGGAGTGGAACGGAGTGAAATTGAATTTAGTGGACTGGAGTGGAATGGAGTTAAATGGAATGGAATGGAATGGAGTGGAATGGAATGGAATGGAGTGGAGTGGAATGGAATAGAATGGCATGGAATGGAATAGAATGGGATGGAGTGGAGTGGAGAGGAGTGGAATGGATTGGAGTGAAGTGGAGTGGAATGGAATTGAGTGGAGCGGAGAGGAAAGGAATGGAATGGAGTGGAGTGGAATGGCATGGAATGGAGTGGAATGGAATGGATAGTAGTGGAGTGGAGTGGAGTGGATTGGAGTGTAGTGGAAGGGAATGGAGTGCAGTGTAATGGACTGGAATGGAGCAGAGCAGAATGGAGTGGACTGGACTGGAGTGGAATGGAATGGGATGGCATGGAATGGGAGCTGAGATTTTACCAATGTGCTCTAGGCAGGGTGACTGGGTGTCATACTCTCCAAAGAAAGGAATGGAATGGAACGCAGTGGAATGGAATGGAACAGAGTGGACATTAGTGGAGTGGAATGTGGAGGAATGGAATGAAATGGAACGTAATGGCATGAAATGGAGTGGTGTGGGGTGGAATGGATTATAGTGGAATGGGGTGGAAAGGAATGGGATGGAGTGGAATGAAGTGGAGTGCAGTGGAGTGGAACGGAGTTGAATGGCATAGAATTGAGTGGACAGTAGTGGAATGTTTTGGAATGCAATGGAATCCATTGTAATAGAATGGAATACAACGGAAAGTTGACATGGAGTGTGAGCTGAGATTGTGCCACTGCACTCCAGACTGGGTGACACGTTATATCCTGTGGATAGAAAGGAATGGAATGCAATAGAGTGAAATGGAATGGAGTGGAATGGAATTGAATGGAATGGAGTGGAGTGGATTGGAGTCGAATGGAGACGAATGGAATGGGACGGAGTGGAATGGAACGGAGTGGAGTGGAGTATCGTGGAGTGAAATAGAATGGAATGCACTGGGTTGGAATGGAATGCAATGGACTGCTGAAAGGAAATGTGAGCTGTTATTGTTCCACTGCACTCCAGCCTTTGTGACGGAATGAAATCCTGTGGAAAAAAAGGAATGGAATGGAATGGAACGGAATGGAATGGAATGGAATGGAATGGATTGGAGTGGAGTGGAGTGGTGTGGAGAAGAGTGTAGTGGAGTGGAGTGGAGTGAAATGGAGTGGAGTGTCGTGGAGGAGAGTGGAATGGAGTGGAATGGAATGGAGAGGAAAGGAACGGAGTGGAGTGGAATGGAACGGAGTGGAGTGGAATGGAATCCAATGGAATGAAATGGAATTGAATCGAATGGAATGAAGAAATATGTGCAGTGATTTGGCCACTGCGCTGGAGCCTGTGTGAGAGAGGGAGATCCTGTCGATAAAACAGTGTGGAATGGAAGGGATTGGAATGGAATGGAATGGAACGTATTGGAGTGGAGTGGAGTGGAATTGAGTGGAGTGGAGTGCACTGGAATGGAATGGAATGCAATGGAATGTAATGGAATGATGAAATGATATGTGAGCTGAGATTGTGCCACTGCACTCCACGCTGGGTGACAGAGTGAGATACTCTTGAAAGAAAGAAATGGAATGGAAAGAATTTTTAATTGGGTGGATTCGAGTGGACTGAAGTAGAGTGCAGTGGAATAGAGAGGAATGGAATGGAATGGAATCGGATGTAAAGGAATGGAATGATGTGGAGTGGAGTGGTGAGGAGTGTAGTGCTGTGGAATGGAGCAGAAAGTAACGGGATGGTGTGGAGTGGAGTGCAGTGCAGTGGAGTGGAGAGGAGTGCAATGGCGTGGAATGGAATCGGATGTAAAGGAACGTACTGGAATGGAGCGGAGTGGAAAGGAGTGGAATGGAATGGAATTGAATGTAATGGAAAGCAAAGGAATGGAATGGGATGCAATGGAATTTAATGCAATAGAATGCAGTTCAATAGAGAGTTGACATGTAATGTGAGCTGAGATTGTGCCTAAGCTCTCCAGGCTGTTTGACACAGTGATATCGTGTGGAAAGAATGGAATGGAATGCAGTGGTGTGAAATGGAATGGAATGTAGTGGACAGGAGTAGAATGGAGTGGAGTGAAGAGGAACAGAGTGGAATGGAATGGGATGCAGTGGAATGGAATGCAGTGGAGTGGAATGAAATAGAAAGAAATGGAATGGGATGGAATGGAATGCAATGGAATGGAGAAGAGAAATGTGAGCTGAGATTGTGTGACTACACTCCAGCCTTAGTGACCGAGAGAGATTCTGTGGAAGGAAAGAACTGATTTCAAAGGAGTGGAATGGAAGGGAATGTAGTACAGTGGAGTAGAGTGGAATGGAGTGAAACAGAATAGAATGGAGTGGAAGCAATGGAATGGAATGGAATGGAGTGGAGTGGAATAGAGAGGAGTGCACTGCAATGGAGTGGAGTGGAGTGGAAGGGAGTGGAATGCAATGGAATGTAGTGGAGTGCAGTGGAGTGGAATGGAATGGAGTGGACAGGAGTGGAAGGAGTAGAGTGGACTGGAATGGAATAGAATGGAACAGAATGCAGTGGAGTGGAGGGGAGTGGAGGTGAGTGGAGTGGCATGGAGTGGAATGGAATGGAATGGAGTGAAATGGAATCCAATGGATTGGAATGGAGTGGAGTGGAGTGGAGTGGAATGGAGAGGAGTCGAATGGAATGGAAGGGAATGCAACGGAACGCAGTGGTGTGGATTGGAATGCAGTGAAATGGAGTACTATGGAATCTAAAGGAGTGGAGTGGAGTCTAGTGGAGTGGAATGGAATGGAACAAAATGGAATGGAATGGCACGGAATGGAGTGGAGTAGAGTGGAGTGGGAAGGAAGGGAGATGAGTGGAATGGAGAGGAATGGAATGCAGTGGAGTGGATTGGATTGGAATGAACTGGAATGGAGAGGAATGGAATGAAGTGGAACGGAATGGACCGCAATGGAATTGAATGGAGTGAAGTGGAAAGTAGTGGAGTGGAGTGGAATGGAGTGGAAATGAATGGAATGGAGTGGAATGGAAGGGAATGGAGGCAAGTGGATAGGAATTGACTGAAGCAGATTGGAGTGGAGTGGAGTGGAGTGGCATGGAATGGAATGAAGTGGATGGGAATGCAATGGAGTGGAATGAAATGGAATAAAATGGAATGGAGTGGAATGGAGAGGAATGGAGTGGAAGTGGAGTGGAATGGAGGGGAGTAAGAGGAAGAGAATGGAATGGAATCGAAAGGAGGGAAGTGCAATTGTGTGGAGTGGAGTGGAGATGAAAGGAGTGGAGTGATGTGGAGTCGAGAGGAAAGGAATGGAATGGAATGGAATGGAGTTAAGTGGAGTGGAATGGAGTGGAAGGTAATGGAGTGGAATGAAAAGGAGTGGATTGGAATGGAGTGGAATGGAATGGAGTGGAACGGAGTGGAGTAGAATGGAGTGGGTTGCAGAGGAGTGGAATGGAGTGGAATGGAAGGGAACGGAAAGGAATGTAGTGGAAAGGAATGGAATGGAGTGGATTGAAATTGAATGGAAAGGATTGGAGTGCAGTGGACTGGAGGGGAGTGGAATAAAATGGAGTATAGTGCAGTGGAATGGAGTGGACTGGAGTGGAGATGAGTGGAGTGGACTGGAATGGAATGGAGGGGAGTGGAATGGTGTGGAGTGGGGTGGAAAGGAATGGAACAGAATGGAATGGAGAGGAATGGAGTGGCATGTAGTGGAGTGGAGTGAAGTGGAAAGGAATGGCATGGAATGGAGTAGAGTGGAATGGAGGGGTATGGAATGGAATGGAATGGAATTGAGTGGAATGGAGTGGAATGGAGTGGAGTGGAGAGGAATGGAATGGAGTGGAAAGGTCTGAAAGGAGTGGAATGGAGTGGAGTGGAATGCAATGGAGTAGATTGGAATGAAGTGGAAAGGAATAGAATGGAGAGAAGTAGAGTAGAATGGAGTGGATTGGAATGGAGGGGAGCAGAGTGGAGTTAACAGCGGTGGATTGGAATACAGTGGATGGGGTAGAGTGGAAGGGAGTGGAATTATATGGAATGGAATGGATTGGAGTGGAGTGGAAGGGAGTGGAGTGGAGTTGAAAGTAGAGGAATCGAAAGAAGTGGAAAGGAGTGGAGTAGAGTGGATTAGAGTGGATTGGAATGGAATGGAGTGGAGTGGAATGGTGTGGAAACGAATGGAAGGGAGGGGAGTGGAATGGAACGAAATGGAATGGAATGTAGTGGAATGGAGAGGAGTGGAGTGGACTGGAGTGGAATGTAATCGAATGGAGTGTACTGGAGTGGAATGTATTTGAGAGGCGGGTAATGGAGAGGAGTGGAATGTATTTGAGAGGCGGGTAGTGGAGTGGAGTGGAGTGAAATACATCGGAATGGCACGGAATTGAATGGAATGGAGGGGAGTGGAATGCAGTGGAGTGGAGTCGATTGGAGTGGTGAGGAATAGAACGGAGTGGCATGGAATGGAGCACAGTGGAATGCAATGGAGTGGAGTGGATTGGAAAGGGGTGGAGTGGAGTGACGATGGGTGAAGTGGAATGTAATGGAGTGGAGTGCAGAGGAGTCTCATGGAATGGAATGGAATGGAACGCAATGGAAGCTGAGATTGTACCACTGCGCTCCAGGATGGGTGACACAGTGTGATACTCTCAAAATAAAGGAATGGAATGGAATGCAGTGGAATGGAATGGAATGCAATGGGGTGCATTGGAGTGGAGTGGAGTGAAGTGAAGTGGATTGGAGTGGAATGGAGAGGAATGGAACGGAATGGAATGGAATGAAGTAGACTGGAGTGGGGTGGAGTTGAGTGCAATGGAATGGAGCGAAATGGAATCAGATGCAGAGAAATGGAGTAGAGAGGAGTGCAGTAGAGTGGAAAGGAGTGCAATGGAGTGGAATGGAATCGGAAGTAACGGAAAGTAGTGGAGTGGATGGAACGGAAAGGAAAGGAGTGGAGCGGAGTGGAATGGAACGGAGCGGGAGGTGGGTTGGGGCCACTGCACTCCAGGCTGGCTGGCTGACTGAGGTATTCTCGCAATAAAGGAATGGAATGGAATGCCGTAGAGTGGAATGGAACGGAGTGGAGTGGAGTGGAATGGAGTGAGTTGGAGCAGAGTGGAATGAAGAATGCAATGGGATGGAAGGGAATTGAATGAAATGCAGTGGAGTGCAGTGGAGTGCATTGCAGTGGAATGGAGCAGAATGGAATGGAAAGGAGTGGAATGGACAGGAGTGGAGTGCACTGGAGAGGAGAGGATAGGAATGCAGTGGAATGGAATTGGATGTAATGGAACGTAGAGGAGTGGAGTGGAATGGAGTGGGCCAGAGTGGAATGGAATGGAATGCAATGGAAAGGAATGGAGTGGAATAGAATGGAATGGAATGGAATGGAATGGAGTGGGATGACTTGTAGTGGGGTGGAGTGAAATGGAGTATAATGGAATGGAGTGGAGTGGAGTGGAATGTGATAGAATGGAGAGGAGGGGAATGGAGCAGAATGGAATGGAGTGCAGCGGAATGGAGTGGAGTGGAATGGAATCAAATGGAGTGGAATGGAACAGAGTGGAATGGAATGGAGTGCAATAGACTAGAATTGAGTGTAGTGTAGTGGAATTTAGTGGAATGGACTGGAATGGAGTGGAATGGAATGGAATTGAGGGGAATGGAATGGAATGGAAAGGAATGGAAAGCAATGGAAAGGAATAGAATTGAATGCAACGGAATTAAAAGAATGCAATGGAATGCAATGGAATAGAATGCAATGGAATGTATAGTTGACATGTAATATGAGCTGAGATTGTGACACTGCACTCCAGCCAGGGTGACATGGTGATATCCTGTCGTAAGAAGTGAATGGAATGCAATGGAGTGAAATGGAATGGAATGAAATGGAATGGAGCGGAGTGGAAGGGAATGGAGTGGAATGATATAGAATGCAGTGGACTGTAATGGCATGGAGTGGAAAGAAGTAGAGTGGAATGGAGTGGAATGGAATGGACTGGCATAGAATGGAGTGGAATTGAATGCAATGGAGTGGATTGGAAAGGAATGCAAAGGAGTAGAGTGGAGTAGAGTGGTGTGGAGTGGAGTGGAATGGAGCTGAATGTACTTCAATGGAGTACAATGGAATGGAACGGAGTGGAATGGAATGGAATGATATGAGGTGGATTGGAGTGGAATGTAGTGGAGTGGAATGGAATGGAATAGAATGGAATGGAGTAGAGTGTAATGGAATGCAGTGGCGATAAGTGGAGTGGAATGGAATGCATTGGAGTAGAGTGGAGTGGAATGGAATGGAATGGAGTGGAGTGGAGGGGAGTGGAGTGGAATGGAATTGAGTGAAGTGGAGTGCAGTTGAATGGAATATCGTGGTGTGGAGTGGAGTGGAAGTGAATGGAGTGAATAGGAGTGGAATGGAGTGGAAGGTAACGGAGTGGAATGGAGTCGAATGGAGTGGAATGGAGTAGAGTGGATTAGAGTGGAATGGTGTCGAACGGACTGGAATGGAATGGAATGGAGTGGAATGGAATTGAATCAAATGGAATGGAGTGGAGTGGAGTGGAGTGGAATGAAATGAAATGGAAGGGAGTGGAGAGAAACGCAGTTGATTGGAGTGGAGTGGAGTGGAAAGGAATGGAAAGGAGTGGGATGGAGACGTATGGATTGGAGTGGAATGGAGTGGAATGGAATGAAGTGGAAAGGAGTGGAACGGAGTGAAATTGAATTTAGTGGACTGGAGTGGAATGGAGTTAAATGGAATGGAATGGAATGGAGTGGAATGGAATGGAATGGAGTGGAGTGGAATGGAATAGAATGGCATGGAATGGAATAGAATGGGATGGAGTGGAGTGGAGAGGAGTGGAATGGATTGGAGTGAAGTGGAGTGGAATGGAATTGAGTGGAGCGGAGAGGAAAGGAATGGAATGGAGTGGAGTGGAATGGCATGGAATGGAGTGGAATGGAATGGATAGTAGTGGAGTGGAGTGGAGTGGATTGGAGTGTAGTGGAAGGGAATGGAGTGCAGTGTAATGGACTGGAATGGAGCAGAGCAGAATGGAGTGGACTGGACTGGAGTGGAATGGAATGGGATGGCATGGAATGGGAGCTGAGATTTTACCAATGTGCTCTAGGCAGGGTGACTGGGTGTCATACTCTCCAAAGAAAGGAATGGAATGGAACGCAGTGGAATGGAATGGAACAGAGTGGACATTAGTGGAGTGGAATGTGGAGGAATGGAATGAAATGGAACGTAATGGCATGAAATGGAGTGGTGTGGGGTGGAATGGATTATAGTGGAATGGGGTGGAAAGGAATGGGATGGAGTGGAATGAAGTGGAGTGCAGTGGAGTGGAATGGAGTTGAATGGCATAGAATTGAGTGGACAGTAGTGGAATGTTTTGGAATGCAATGGAATCCATTGTAATAGAATGGAATACAACGGAAAGTTGACATGGAGTGTGAGCTGAGATTGTGCCACTGCACTCCAGACTGGGTGACACGTTATATCCTGTGGATAGAAAGGAATGGAATGCAATAGAGTGAAATGGAATGGAGTGGAATGGAATTGAATGGAATGGAGTGGAGTGGATTGGAGTCGAATGGAGACGAATGGAATGGGACGGAGTGGAATGGAACGGAGTGGAGTGGAGTATCGTGGAGTGAAATAGAATGGAATGCACTGGGTTGGAATGGAATGCAATGGACTGCTGAAAGGAAATGTGAGCTGTTATTGTTCCACTGCACTCCAGCCTTTGTGACGGAATGAAATCCTGTGGAAAAAAAGGAATGGAATGGAATGGAACGGAATGGAATGGAATGGAATGGAATGGATTGGAGTGGAGTGGAGTGGTGTGGAGAAGAGTGTAGTGGAGTGGAGTGGAGTGAAATGGAGTGGAGTGTCGTGGAGGAGAGTGGAATGGAGTGGAATGGAATGGAGAGGAAAGGAACGGAGTGGAGTGGAATGGAACGGAGTGGAGTGGAATGGAATCCAATGGAATGAAATGGAATTGAATCGAATGGAATGAAGAAATATGTGCAGTGATTTGGCCACTGCGCTGGAGCCTGTGTGAGAGAGGGAGATCCTGTCGATAAAACAGTGTGGAATGGAAGGGATTGGAATGGAATGGAATGGAACGTATTGGAGTGGAGTGGAGTGGAATTGAGTGGAGTGGAGTGCACTGGAATGGAATGGAATGCAATGGAATGTAATGGAATGATGAAATGATATGTGAGCTGAGATTGTGCCACTGCACTCCACGCTGGGTGACAGAGTGAGATACTCTTGAAAGAAAGAAATGGAATGGAAAGAATTTTTAATTGGGTGGATTCGAGTGGACTGAAGTAGAGTGCAGTGGAATAGAGAGGAATGGAATGGAATGGAATCGGATGTAAAGGAATGGAATGATGTGGAGTGGAGTGGTGAGGAGTGTAGTGCTGTGGAATGGAGCAGAAAGTAACGGGATGGTGTGGAGTGGAGTGCAGTGCAGTGGAGTGGAGAGGAGTGCAATGGCGTGGAATGGAATCGGATGTAAAGGAACGTACTGGAGTGGAGCGGAGTGGAAAGGAGTGGAATGGAATGGAATTGAATGTAATGGAAAGCAAAGGAATGGAATGGGATGCAATGGAATTTAATGCAATAGAATGCAGTTCAATAGAGAGTTGACATGTAATGTGAGCTGAGATTGTGCCTAAGCTCTCCAGGCTGTTTGACACAGTGATATCGTGTGGAAAGAATGGAATGGAATGCAGTGGTGTGAAATGGAATGGAATGTAGTGGACAGGAGTAGAATGGAGTGGAGTGAAGAGGAACAGAGTGGAATGGAATGGGATGCAGTGGAATGGAATGCAGTGGAGTGGAGTGAAATAGAAAGAAATGGAATGGGATGGAATGGAATGCAATGGAATGGAGAAGAGAAATGTGAGCTGAGATTGTGTGACTACACTCCAGCCTTAGTGACCGAGAGAGATTCTGTGGAAGGAAAGAACTGATTTCAAAGGAGTGGAATGGAAGGGAATGTAGTACAGTGGAGTAGAGTGGAATGGAGTGAAACAGAATAGAATGGAGTGGAAGGCAATGGAATGGAATGGAATGGAGTGGAGTGGAATAGAGAGGAGTGCACTGCAATGGAGTGGAGTGGAGTGGAAGGGAGTGGAATGCAATGGAATGTAGTGGAGTGCAGTGGAGTGGAATGGAATGGAGTGGACAGGAGTGGAAGGAGTAGAGTGGACTGGAATGGAATAGAATGGAACAGAATGCAGTGGAGTGGAGGGGAGTGGAGGTGAGTGGAGTGGCATGGAGTGGAATGGAATGGAATGGAGTGAAATGGAATCCAATGGATTGGAATGGAGTGGAGTGGAGTGGAGTGGAATGGAGAGGAGTCGAATGGAATGGAAGGGAATGCAACGGAACGCAGTGGTGTGGATTGGAATGCAGTGAAATGGAGTACTATGGAATCTAAAGGAGTGGAGTGGAGTCTAGTGGAGTGGAATGGAATGGAACAAAATGGAATGGAATGGCACGGAATGGAGTGGAGTAGAGTGGAGTGGGAAGGAAGGGAGATGAGTGGAATGGAGAGGAATGGAATGCAGTGGAGTGGATTGGATTGGAATGAACTGGAATGGAGAGGAATGGAATGAAGTGGAACGGAATGGACCGCAATGGAATTGAATGGAGTGAAGTGGAAAGTAGTGGAGTGGAGTGGAATGGAGTGGAAATGAATGGAATGGAGTGGAATGGAAGGGAATGGAGGCAAGTGGATAGGAATTGACTGAAGCAGATTGGAGTGGAGTGGAGTGGAGTGGCATGGAATGGAATGAAGTGGATGGGAATGCAATGGAGTGGAATGAAATGGAATAAAATGGAATGGAGTGGAATGGAGAGGAATGGAGTGGAAGTGGAGTGGAATGGAGGGGAGTAAGAGGAAGAGAATGGAATGGAATCGAAAGGAGGGAAGTGCAATTGTGTGGAGTGGAGTGGAGATGAAAGGAGTGGAGTGATGTGGAGTCGAGAGGAAAGGAATGGAATGGAATGGAATGGAGTTAAGTGGAGTGGAATGGAGTGGGAGGTAATGGAGTGGAATGAAAAGGAGTGGATTGGAATGGAGTGGAATGGAATGGAGTGGAACGGAGTGGAGTAGAATGGAGTGGGTTGCAGAGGAGTGGAATGGAGTGGAATGGAAGGGAACGGAAAGGAATGTAGTGGAAAGGAATGGAATGGAGTGGATTGAAATTGAATGGAAAGGATTGGAGTGCAGTGGACTGGAGGGGAGTGGAATAAAATGGAGTATAGTGCAGTGGAATGGAGTGGACTGGAGTGGAGATGAGTGGAGTGGACTGGAATGGAATGGAGTGGAGTGGAATGGTGTGGAGTGGGGTGGAAAGGAATGGAACAGAATGGAATGGAGAGGAATGGAGTGGCATGTAGTGGAGTGGAGTGAAGTGGAAAGGAATGGCATGGAATGGAGTAGAGTGGAATGGAGGGGTATGGAATGGAATGGAATGGAATTGAGTGGAATGGAGTGGAATGGAGTGGAGTGGAGAGGAATGGAATGGAGTGGAAAGGTCTGAAAGGAGTGGAATGGAGTGGAGTGGAATGCAATGGAGTAGATTGGAATGAAGTGGAAAGGAATAGAATGGAGAGAAGTAGAGTAGAATGGAGTGGATTGGAATGGAGGGGAGCAGAGTGGAGTTAACAGCGGTGGATTGGAATACAGTGGATGGGGTAGAGTGGAAGGGAGTGGAATTATATGGAATGGAATGGATTGGAGTGGAGTGGAAGGGAGTGGAGTGGAGTTGAAAGTAGAGGAATCGAAAGAAGTGGAAAGGAGTGGAGTAGAGTGGATTAGAGTGGATTGGAATGGAATGGAGTGGAGTGGAATGGTGTGGAAACGAATGGAAGGGAGGGGAGTGGAATGGAACGAAATGGAATGGAATGTAGTGGAATGGAGAGGAGTGGAGTGGACTGGAGTGGAATGTAATCGAATGGAGTGTACTGGAGTGGAATGTATTTGAGAGGCGGGTAATGGAGAGGAGTGGAATGTATTTGAGAGGCGGGTAGTGGAGTGGAGTGGAGTGAAATACATCGGAATGGCACGGAATTGAATGGAATGGAGGGGAGTGGAATGCAGTGGAGTGGAGTCGATTGGAGTGGTGAGGAATAGAACGGAGTGGCATGGAATGGAGCACAGTGGAATGCAATGGAGTGGAGTGGATTGGAAAGGGGTGGAGTGGAGTGACGATGGGTGAAGTGGAATGTAATGGAGTGGAGTGCAGAGGAGTCTCATGGAATGGAATGGAATGGAACGCAATGGAAGCTGAGATTGTACCACTGCGCTCCAGGATGGGTGACACAGTGTGATACTCTCAAAAGAAAGGAATGGAATGGAATGCAGTGGAATGGAATGGAATGCAATGGGGTGCATTGGAGTGGAGTGGAGTGAAGTGAAGTGGATTGGAGTGGAATGGAGAGGAATGGAACGGAATGGAATGGAATGAAGTAGACTGGAGTGGGGTGGAGTTGAGTGCAATGGAATGGAGCGAAATGGAATCAGATGCAGAGAAATGGAGTAGAGAGGAGTGCAGTAGAGTGGAAAGGAGTGCAATGGAGTGGAATGGAATCGGAAGTAACGGAAAGTAGTGGAGTGGATGGAACGGAAAGGAAAGGAGTGGAGCGGAGTGGAATGGAACGGAGCGGGAGGTGGGTTGGGGCCACTGCACTCCAGGCTGGCTGGCTGACTGAGGTATTCTCGCAATAAAGGAATGGAATGGAATGCCGTAGAGTGGAATGGAACGGAGTGGAGTGGAGTGGAATGGAGTGAGTTGGAGCAGAGTGGAATGAAGAATGCAATGGGATGGAAGGGAATTGAATGAAATGCAGTGGAGTGCAGTGGAGTGCATTGCAGTGGAATGGAGCAGAATGGAATGGAAAGGAGTGGAATGGACAGGAGTGGAGTGCACTGGAGAGGAGAGGATAGGAATGCAGTGGAATGGAATTGGATGTAATGGAACGTAGAGGAGTGGAGTGGAATGGAGTGGGCCAGAGTGGAATGGAATGGAATGCAATGGAAAGGAATGGAGTGGAATAGAATGGAATGGAATGGAATGGAATGGAGTGGGATGACTTGTAGTGGGGTGGAGTGAAATGGAGTATAATGGAATGGAGTGGAGTGGAGTGGAATGTGATAGAATGGAGAGGAGGGGAATGGAGCAGAATGGAATGGAGTGCAGCGGAATGGAGTGGAGTGGAATGGAATCAAATGGAGTGGAATGGAACAGAGTGGAATGGAATGGAGTGCAATAGACTAGAATTGAGTGTAGTGTAGTGGAATTTAGTGGAATGGACTGGAATGGAGTGGAATGGAATGGAATTGAGGGGAATGGAGTGGAATGGAAAGGAATGGAAAGCAATGGAAAGGAATAGAATTGAATGCAACGGAATTAAAAGAATGCAATGGAATGCAATGGAATAGAATGCAATGGAATGTATAGTTGACATGTAATATGAGCTGAGATTGTGACACTGCACTCCAGCCAGGGTGACATGGTGATATCCTGTCGTAAGAAGTGAATGGAATGCAATGGAGTGAAATGGAATGGAATGAAATGGAATGGAGCGGAATGGAAGGGAATGGAGTGGAATGAAATAGAATGCAGTGGACTGTAATGGCATGGAGTGGAAAGAAGTAGAGTGGAATGGAGTGGAATGGAATGGACTGGCATAGAATGGAGTGGAATTGAATGCAATGGAGTGGATTGGAAAGGAATGCAAAGGAGTAGAGTGGAGTAGAGTGGTGTGGAGTGGAGTGGAATGGAGCTGAATGTACTTCAATGGAGTACAATGGAATGGAACGGAGTGGAATGGAATGGAATGATATGAGGTGGATTGGAGTGGAATGTAGTGGAGTGGAATGGAATGGAATAGAATGGAATGGAGTAGAGTGTAATGGAATGCAGTGGCGATAAGTGGAGTGGAATGGAATGCATTGGAGTAGAGTGGAGTGGAATGGAATGGAATGGAGTGGAGTGGAGGGGAGTGGAGTGGAATGGAATTGAGTGAAGTGGAGTGCAGTTGAATGGAATATCGTGGTGTGGAGTGGAGTGGAAGTGAATGGAGTGAATAGGAGTGGAATGGAGTGGAAGGTAATGGAGTGGAATGGAGTCGAATGGAGTGGAATGGAGTAGAGTGGATTAGAGTGGAATGGTGTCGAACGGACTGGAATGGAATGGAATGGAGTGGAATGGAATTGAATCAAATGGAATGGAGTGGAGTGGAGTGGAGTGGAATGAAATGAAATGGAAGGGAGTGGAGAGAAACGCAGTTGATTGGAGTGGAGTGGAGTGGAAAGGAATGGAAAGGAGTGGGATGGAGACGTATGGATTGGAGTGGAATGGAGTGGAATGGAATGAAGTGGAAAGGAGTGGAACGGAGTGAAATTGAATTTAGTGGACTGGAGTGGAATGGAGTTAAATGGAATGGAATGGAATGGAGTGGAATGGAATGGAATGGAGTGGAGTGGAATGGAATAGAATGGCATGGAATGGAATAGAATGGGATGGAGTGGAGTGGAGAGGAGTGGAATTGATTGGAGTGAAGTGGAGTGGAATGGAATTGAGTGGAGCGGAGAGGAAAGGAATGGAATGGAGTGGAGTGGAATGGCATGGAATGGAGTGGAATGGAATGGATAGTAGTGGAGTGGAGTGGAGTGGATTGGAGTGTAGTGGAAGGGAATGGAGTGCAGTGTAATGGACTGGAATGGAGCAGAGCAGAATGGAGTGGACTGGACTGGAGTGGAATGGAATGGGATGGCATGGAATGGGAGCTGAGATTTTACCAATGTGCTCTAGGCAGGGTGACTGGGTGTCATACTCTCAAAAGAAAGGAATGGAATGGAACGCAGTGGAATGGAATGGAACAGAGTGGACATTAGTGGAGTGGAATGTGGAGGAATGGAATGAAATGGAACGTAATGGCATGAAATGGAGTGGTGTGGGGTGGAATGGATTATAGTGGAATGGGGTGGAAAGGAATGGGATGGAGTGGAATGAAGTGGAGTGCAGTGGAGTGGAACGGAGTTGAATGGCATAGAATTGAGTGGACAGTAGTGGAATGTTTTGGAATGCAATGGAATCCATTGTAATAGAATGGAATACAATGGAAAGTTGACATGGAGTGTGAGCTGAGATTGTGCCACTGCACTCCAGACTGGGTGACACGTTATATCCTGTGGATAGAAAGGAATGGAATGCAATAGAGTGAAATGGAATGGAGTGGAATGGAATTGAATGGAATGGAGTGGAGTGGATTGGAGTCGAATGGAGACGAATGGAATGGGACGGAGTGGAATGGAACGGAGTGGAGTGGAGTATCGTGGAGTGAAATAGAATGGAATGCACTGGGTTGGAATGGAATGCAATGGACTGCTGAAAGGAAATGTGAGCTGTTATTGTTCCACTGCACTCCAGCCTTTGTGACGGAATGAAATCCTGTGGAAAAAAAGGAATGGAATGGAATGGAACGGAATGGAATGGAATGGAATGGAATGGATTGGAGTGGAGTGGAGTGGTGTGGAGAAGAGTGTAGTGGAGTGGAGTGGAGTGAAATGGAGTGGAGTGTCGTGGAGGAGAGTGGAATGGAGTGGAATGGAATGGAGAGGAAAGGAACGGAGTGGAGTGGAATGGAACGGAGTGGAGTGGAATGGAATCCAATGGAATGAAATGGAATTGAATCGAATGGAATGAAGAAATATGTGCAGTGATTTGGCCACTGCGCTGGAGCCTGTGTGAGAGAGGGAGATCCTGTCGATAAAACAGTGTGGAATGGAAGGGATTGGAATGGAATGGAATGGAACGTATTGGAGTGGAGTGGAGTGGAATTGAGTGGAGTGGAGTGCACTGGAATGGAATGGAATGCAATGGAATGTAATGGAATGATGAAATGATATGTGAGCTGAGATTGTGCCACTGCACTCCACGCTGGGTGACAGAGTGAGATACTCTTGAAAGAAAGAAATGGAATGGAAAGAATTTTTAATTGGGTGGATTCGAGTGGACTGAAGTAGAGTGCAGTGGAATAGAGAGGAATGGAATGGAATGGAATCGGATGTAAAGGAATGGAATGATGTGGAGTGGAGTGGTGAGGAGTGTAGTGCTGTGGAATGGAGCAGAAAGTAACGGGATGGTGTGGAGTGGAGTGCAGTGCAGTGGAGTGGAGAGGAGTGCAATGGCGTGGAATGGAATCGGATGTAAAGGAACGTACTGGAGTGGAGCGGAGTGGAAAGGAGTGGAATGGAATGGAATTGAATGTAATGGAAAGCAAAGGAATGGAATGGGATGCAATGGAATTTAATGCAATAGAATGCAGTTCAATAGAGAGTTGACATGTAATGTGAGCTGAGATTGTGCCTAAGCTCTCCAGGCTGTTTGACACAGTGATATCGTGTCGAAAGAATGGAATGGAATGCAGTGGTGTGAAATGGAATGGAATGTAGTGGACAGGAGTAGAATGGAGTGGAGTGAAGAGGAACAGAGTGGAATGGAATGGGATGCAGTGGAATGGAATGCAGTGGAGTGGAATGAAATAGAAAGAAATGGAATGGGATGGAATGGAATGCAATGGAATGGAGAAGAGAAATGTGAGCTGAGATTGTGTGACTACACTCCAGCCTTAGTGACCGAGAGAGATTCTGTGGAAGGAAAGAACTGATTTCAAAGGAGTGGAATGGAAGGGAATGTAGTACAGTGGAGTAGAGTGGAATGGAGTGAAACAGAATAGAATGGAGTGGAAGGCAATGGAATGGAATGGAATGGAGTGGAGTGGAATAGAGAGGAGTGCACTGCAATGGAGTGGAGTGGAGTGGAAGGGAGTGGAATGCAATGGAATGTAGTGGAGTGCAGTGGAGTGGAATGGAATGGAGTGGACAGGAGTGGAAGGAGTAGAGTGGACTGGAATGGAATAGAATGGAACAGAATGCAGTGGAGTGGAGGGGAGTGGAGGTGAGTGGAGTGGCATGGAGTGGAATGGAATGGAATGGAGTGAAATGGAATCCAATGGATTGGAATGGAGTGGAGTGGAGTGGAGTGGAATGGAGAGGAGTCGAATGGAATGGAAGGGAATGCAACGGAACGCAGTGGTGTGGATTGGAATGCAGTGAAATGGAGTACTATGGAATCTAAAGGAGTGGAGTGGAGTCTAGTGGAGTGGAATGGAATGGAACAAAATGGAATGGAATGGCACGGAATGGAGTGGAGTAGAGTGGAGTGGGAAGGAAGGGAGATGAGTGGAATGGAGAGGAATGGAATGCAGTGGAGTGGATTGGATTGGAATGAACTGGAATGGAGAGGAATGGAATGAAGTGGAACGGAATGGACCGCAATGGAATTGAATGGAGTGAAGTGGAAAGTAGTGGAGTGGAGTGGAATGGAGTGGAAATGAATGGAATGGAGTGGAATGGAAGGGAATGGAGGCAAGTGGATAGGAATTGACTGAAGCAGATTGGAGTGGAGTGGAGTGGAGTGGCATGGAATGGAATGAAGTGGATGGGAATGCAATGGAGTGGAATGAAATGGAATAAAATGGAATGGAGTGGAATGGAGAGGAATGGAGTGGAAGTGGAGTGGAATGGAGGGGAGTAAGAGGAAGAGAATGGAATGGAATCGAAAGGAGGGAAGTGCAATTGTGTGGAGTGGAGTGGAGATGAAAGGAGTGGAGTGATGTGGAGTCGAGAGGAAAGGAATGGAATGGAATGGAATGGAGTTAAGTGGAGTGGAATGGAGTGGAAGGTAATGGAGTGGAATGAAAAGGAGTGGATTGGAATGGAGTGGAATGGAATGGAGTGGAACGGAGTGGAGTAGAATGGAGTGGGTTGCAGAGGAGTGGAATGGAGTGGAATGGAAGGGAACGGAAAGGAATGTAGTGGAAAGGAATGGAATGGAGTGGATTGAAATTGAATGGAAAGGATTGGAGTGCAGTGGACTGGAGGGGAGTGGAATAAAATGGAGTATAGTGCAGTGGAATGGAGTGGACTGGAGTGGAGATGAGTGGAGTGGACTGGAATGGAATGGAGTGGAGTGGAATGGTGTGGAGTGGGGTGGAAAGGAATGGAACAGAATGGAATGGAGAGGAATGGAGTGGCATGTAGTGGAGTGGAGTGAAGTGGAAAGGAATGGCATGGAATGGAGTAGAGTGGAATGGAGGGGTATGGAATGGAATGGAATGGAATTGAGTGGAATGGAGTGGAATGGAGTGGAGTGGAGAGGAATGGAATGGAGTGGAAAGGTCTGAAAGGAGTGGAATGGAGTGGAGTGGAATGCAATGGAGTAGATTGGAATGAAGTGGAAAGGAATAGAATGGAGAGAAGTAGAGTAGAATGGAGTGGATTGGAATGGAGGGGAGCAGAGTGGAGTTAACAGCGGTGGATTGGAATACAGTGGATGGGGTAGAGTGGAAGGGAGTGGAATTATATGGAATGGAATGGATTGGAGTGGAGTGGAAGGGAGTGGAGTGGAGTTGAAAGTAGAGGAATCGAAAGAAGTGGAAAGGAGTGGAGTAGAGTGGATTAGAGTGGATTGGAATGGAATGGAGTGGAGTGGAATGGTGTGGAAACGAATGGAAGGGAGGGGAGTGGAATGGAACGAAATGGAATGGAATGTAGTGGAATGGAGAGGAGTGGAGTGGACTGGAGTGGAATGTAATCGAATGGAGTGTACTGGAGTGGAATGTATTTGAGAGGCGGGTAATGGAGAGGAGTGGAATGTATTTGAGAGGCGGGTAGTGGAGTGGAGTGGAGTGAAATACATCGGAATGGCACGGAATTGAATGGAATGGAGGGGAGTGGAATGCAGTGGAGTGGAGTCGATTGGAGTGGTGAGGAATAGAACGGAGTAGCATGGAATGGAGCACAGTGGAATGCAATGGAGTGGAGTGGATTGGAAAGGGGTGGAGTGGAGTGACGATGGGTGAAGTGGAATGTAATGGAGTGGAGTGCAGAGGAGTCTCATGGAATGGAATGGAATGGAACGCAATGGAAGCTGAGATTGTACCACTGCGCTCCAGGATGGGTGACACAGTGTGATACTCTCAAAAGAAAGGAATGGAATGGAATGCAGTGGAATGGAATGGAATGCAATGGGGTGCATTGGAGTGGAGTGGAGTGAAGTGAAGTGGATTGGAGTGGAATGGAGAGGAATGGAACGGAATGGAATGGAATGAAGTAGACTGGAGTGGGGTGGAGTTGAGTGCAATGGAATGGAGCGAAATGGAATCAGATGCAGAGAAATGGAGTAGAGAGGAGTGCAGTAGAGTGGAAAGGAGTGCAATGGAGTGGAATGGAATCGGAAGTAACGGAAAGTAGTGGAGTGGATGGAACGGAAAGGAAAGGAGTGGAGCGGAGTGGAATGGAACGGAGCGGGAGGTGGGTTGGGGCCACTGCACTCCAGGCTGGCTGGCTGACTGAGGTATTCTCGCAATAAAGGAATGGAATGGAATGCCGTAGAGTGGAATGGAACGGAGTGGAGTGGAGTGGAATGGAGTGAGTTGGAGCAGAGTGGAATGAAGAATGCAATGGGATGGAAGGGAATTGAATGAAATGCAGTGGAGTGCAGTGGAGTGCATTGCAGTGGAATGGAGCAGAATGGAATGGAAAGGAGTGGAATGGACAGGAGTGGAGTGCACTGGAGAGGAGAGGATAGGAATGCAGTGGAATGGAATTGGATGTAATGGAACGTAGAGGAGTGGAGTGGAATGGAGTTGGCCAGAGTGGAATGGAATGGAATGCAATGGAAAGGAATGGAGTGGAATAGAATGGAATGGAATGGAATGGAATGGAGTGGGATGACTTGTAGTGGGGTGGAGTGAAATGGAGTATAATGGAATGGAGTGGAGTGGAGTGGAATGTGATAGAATGGAGAGGAGGGGAATGGAGCAGAATGGAATGGAGTGCAGCGGAATGGAGTGGAGTGGAATGGAATCAAATGGAGTGGAATGGAACAGAGTGGAATGGAATGGAGTGCAATAGACTAGAATTGAGTGTAGTGTAGTGGAATTTAGTGGAATGGACTGGAATGGAGTGGAATGGAATGGAATTGAGGGGAATGGAGTGGAATGGAAAGGAATGGAAAGCAATGGAAAGGAATAGAATTGAATGCAACGGAATTAAAAGAATGCAATGGAATGCAATGGAATAGAATGCAATGGAATGTATAGTTGACATGTAATATGAGCTGAGATTGTGACACTGCACTCCAGCCAGGGTGACATGCTGATATCCTGTCGTAAGAAGTGAATGGAATGCAATGGAGTGAAATGGAATGGAATGAAATGGAATGGAGCGGAATGGAAGGGAATGGAGTGGAATGAAATAGAATGCAGTGGACTGTAATGGCATGGAGTGGAAAGAAGTAGAGTGGAATGGAGTGGAATGGAATGGACTGGCATAGAATGGAGTGGAATTGAATGCAATGGAGTGGATTGGAAAGGAATGCAAAGGAGTAGAGTGGAGTAGAGTGGTGTGGAGTGGAGTGGAATGGAGCTGAATGTACTTCAATGGAGTACAATGGAATGGAACGGAGTGGAATGGAATGGAATGATATGAGGTGGATTGGAGTGGAATGTAGTGGAGTGGAATGGAATGGAATAGAATGGAATGGAGTAGAGTGTAATGGAATGCAGTGGCGATAAGTGGAGTGGAATGGAATGCATTGGAGTAGAGTGGAGTGGAATGGAATGGAATGGAGTGGAGTGGAGGGGAGTGGAGTGGAATGGAATTGAGTGAAGTGGAGTGCAGTTGAATGGAATATCGTGGTGTGGAGTGGAGTGGAAGTGAATGGAGTGAATAGGAGTGGAATGGAGTGGAAGGTAACGGAGTGGAATGGAGTCGAATGGAGTGGAATGGAGTAGAGTGGATTAGAGTGGAATGGTGTCGAACGGACTGGAATGGAATGGAATGGAGTGGAATGGAATTGAATCAAATGGAATGGAGTGGAGTGGAGTGGAGTGGAATGAAATGAAATGGAAGGGAGTGGAGAGAAACGCAGTTGATTGGAGTGGAGTGGAGTGGAAAGGAATGGAAAGGAGTGGGATGGAGACGTATGGATTGGAGTGGAATGGAGTGGAATGGAATGAAGTGGAAAGGAGTGGAACGGAGTGAAATTGAATTTAGTGGACTGGAGTGGAATGGAGTTAAATGGAATGGAATGGAATGGAGTGGAATGGAATGGAATGGAGTGGAGTGGAATGGAATAGAATGGCATGGAATGGAATAGAATGGGATGGAGTGGAGTGGAGAGGAGTGGAATGGATTGGAGTGAAGTGGAGTGGAATGGAATTGAGTGGAGCGGAGAGGAAAGGAATGGAATGGAGTGGAGTGGAATGGCATGGAATGGAGTGGAATGGAATGGATAGTAGTGGAGTGGAGTGGAGTGGATTGGAGTGTAGTGGAAGGGAATGGAGTGCAGTGTAATGGACTGGAATGGAGCAGAGCAGAATGGAGTGGACTGGACTGGAGTGGAATGGAATGGGATGGCATGGAATGGGAGCTGAGATTTTACCAATGTGCTCTAGGCAGGGTGACTGGGTGTCATACTCTCCAAAGAAAGGAATGGAATGGAACGCAGTGGAATGGAATGGAACAGAGTGGACATTAGTGGAGTGGAATGTGGAGGAATGGAATGAAATGGAACGTAATGGCATGAAATGGAGTGGTGTGGGGTGGAATGGATTATAGTGGAATGGGGTGGAAAGGAATGGGATGGAGTGGAATGAAGTGGAGTGCAGTGGAGTGGAACGGAGTTGAATGGCATAGAATTGAGTGGACAGTAGTGGAATGTTTTGGAATGCAATGGAATCCATTGTAATAGAATGGAATACAACGGAAAGTTGACATGGAGTGTGAGCTGAGATTGTGCCACTGCACTCCAGACTGGGTGACACGTTATATCCTGTGGATAGAAAGGAATGGAATGCAATAGAGTGAAATGGAATGGAGTGGAATGGAATTGAATGGAATGGAGTGGAGTGGATTGGAGTCGAATGGAGACGAATGGAATGGGACGGAGTGGAATGGAACGGAGTGGAGTGGAGTATCGTGGAGTGAAATAGAATGGAATGCACTGGGTTGGAATGGAATGCAATGGACTGCTGAAAGGAAATGTGAGCTGTTATTGTTCCACTGCACTCCAGCCTTTGTGACGGAATGAAATCCTGTGGAAAAAAAGGAATGGAATGGAATGGAACGGAATGGAATGGAATGGAATGGAATGGATTGGAGTGGAGTGGAGTGTTGTGGAGAAGAGTGTAGTGGAGTGGAGTGGAGTGAAATGGAGTGGAGTGTCGTGGAGGAGAGTGGAATGGAGTGGAATGGAATGGAGAGGAAAGGAACGGAGTGGAGTGGAATGGAACGGAGTGGAGTGGAATGGAATCCAATGGAATGAAATGGAATTGAATCGAATGGAATGAAGAAATATGTGCAGTGATTTGGCCACTGCGCTGGAGCCTGTGTGAGAGAGGGAGATCCTGTCGATAAAACAGTGTGGAATGGAAGGGATTGGAATGGAATGTAATGGAACGTATTGGAGTGGAGTGGAGTGGAATTGAGTGGAGTGGAGTGCACTGGAATGGAATGGAATGCAATGGAATGTAATGGAATGATGAAATGATATGTGAGCTGAGATTGTGCCACTGCACTCCACGCTGGGTGACAGAGTGAGATACTCTTGAAAGAAAGAAATGGAATGGAAAGAATTTTTAATTGGGTGGATTCGAGTGGACTGAAGTAGAGTGCAGTGGAATAGAGAGGAATGGAATGGAATGGAATCGGATGTAAAGGAATGGAATGATGTGGAGTGGAGTGGTGAGGAGTGTAGTGCTGTGGAATGGAGCAGAAAGTAACGGGATGGTGTGGAGTGGAGTGCAGTGCAGTGGAGTGGAGAGGAGTGCAATGGCGTGGAATGGAATCGGATGTAAAGGAACGTACTGGAGTGGAGCGGAGTGGAAAGGAGTGGAATGGAATGGAATTGAATGTAATGGAAAGCAAAGGAATGGAATGGGATGCAATGGAATTTAATGCAATAGAATGCAGTTCAATAGAGAGTTGACATGTAATGTGAGCTGAGATTGTGCCTAAGCTCTCCAGGCTGTTTGACACAGTGATATCGTGTCGAAAGAATGGAATGGAATGCAGTGGTGTGAAATGGAATGGAATGTAGTGGACAGGAGTAGAATGGAGTGGAGTGAAGAGGAACAGAGTGGAATGGAATGGGATGCAGTGGAATGGAATGCAGTGGAGTGGAATGAAATAGAAAGAAATGGAATGGGATGGAATGGAATGCAATGGAATGGAGAAGAGAAATGTGAGCTGAGATTGTGTGACTACACTCCAGCCTTAGTGACCGAGAGAGATTCTGTGGAAGGAAAGAACTGATTTCAAAGGAGTGGAATGGAAGGGAATGTAGTACAGTGGAGTAGAGTGGAATGGAGTGAAACAGAATAGAATGGAGTGGAAGGCAATGGAATGGAATGGAATGGAGTGGAGTGGAATAGAGAGGAGTGCACTGCAATGGAGTGGAGTGGAGTGGAAGGGAGTGGAATGCAATGGAATGTAGTGGAGTGCAGTGGAGTGGAATGGAATGGAGTGGACAGGAGTGGAAGGAGTAGAGTGGACTGGAATGGAATAGAATGGAACAGAATGCAGTGGAGTGGAGGGGAGTGGAGGTGAGTGGAGTGGCATGGAGTGGAATGGAATGGAATGGAGTGAAATGGAATCCAATGGATTGGAATGGAGTGGAGTGGAGTGGAGTGGAATGGAGAGGAGTCGAATGGAATGGAAGGGAATGCAACGGAACGCAGTGGTGTGGATTGGAATGCAGTGAAATGGAGTACTATGGAATCTAAAGGAGTGGAGTGGAGTCTAGTGGAGTGGAATGGAATGGAATAAAATGGAATGGAATGGCACGGAATGGAGTGGAGTAGAGTGGAGTGGGAAGGAAGGGAGATGAGTGGAATGGAGAGGAATGGAATGCAGTGGAGTGGATTGGATTGGAATGAACTGGAATGGAGAGGAATGGAATGAAGTGGAACGGAATGGACTGCAATGGAATTGAATGGAGTGAAGTGGAAAGTAGTGGAGTGGAGTGGAATGGAGTGGAAATGAATGGAATGGAGTGGAATGGAAGGGAATGGAGGCAAGTGGATAGGAATTGACTGAAGCAGATTGGAGTGGAGTGGAGTGGAGTGGCATGGAATGGAATGAAGTGGATGGGAATGCAATGGAGTGGAATGAAATGGAATAAAATGGAATGGAGTGGAATGGAGAGGAATGGAGTGGAAGTGGAGTGGAATGGAGGGGAGTAAGAGGAAGAGAATGGAACGGAATCGAAAGGAGGGAAGTGCAATTGTGTGGAGTGGAGTGGAGATGAAAGGAGTGGAGTGATGTGGAGTCGAGAGGAAAGGAATGGAATGGAATGGAATGGAGTTAAGTGGAGTGGAATGGAGTGGAAGGTAATGGAGTGGAATGAAAAGGAGTGGATTGGAATGGAGTGGAATGGAATGGAGTGGAACGGAGTGGAGTAGAATGGAGTGGGTTGCAGAGGAGTGGAATGGAGTGGAATGGAAGGGAACGGAAAGGAATGTAGTGGAAAGGAATGGAATGGAGTGGATTGAAATTGAATGGAAAGGATTGGAGTGCAGTGGACTGGAGGGGAGTGGAATAAAATGGAGTATAGTGCAGTGGAATGGAGTGGACTGGAGTGGAGATGAGTGGAGTGGACTGGAATGGAATGGAGTGGAGTGGAATGGTGTGGAGTGGGGTGGAAAGGAATGGAACAGAATGGAATGGAGAGGAATGGAGTGGCATGTAGTGGAGTGGAGTGAAGTGGAAAGGAATGGCATGGAATGGAGTAGAGTGGAATGGAGGGGTATGGAATGGAATGGAATGGAATTGAGTGGAATGGAGTGGAATGGAGTGGAGTGGAGAGGAATGGAATGGAGTGGAAAGGTCTGAAAGGAGTGGAATGGAGTGGAGTGGAATGCAATGGAGTAGATTGGAATGAAGTGGAAAGGAATAGAATGGAGAGAAGTAGAGTAGAATGGAGTGGATTGGAATGGAGGGGAGCAGAGTGGAGTTAACAGTGGTGGATTGGAATACAGTGGATGGGGTAGAGTGGAAGGGAGTGGAATTATATGGAATGGAATGGATTGGAGTGGAGTGGAAGGGAGTGGAGTGGAGTTGAAAGTAGAGGAATCGAAAGAAGTGGAAAGGAGTGGAGTAGAGTGGATTAGAGTGGATTGGAATGGAATGGAGTGGAGTGGAATGGTGTGGAAACGAATGGAAGGGAGGGGAGTGGAATGGAACGAAATGGAATGGAATGTAGTGGAATGGAGAGGAGTGGAGTGGACTGGAGTGGAATGTAATCGAATGGAGTGTACTGGAGTGGAATGTATTTGAGAGGCGGGTAATGGAGAGGAGTGGAATGTATTTGAGAGGCGGGTAGTGGAGTGGAGTGGAGTGAAATACATCGGAATGGCACGGAATTGAATGGAATGGAGGGGAGTGGAATGCAGTGGAGTGGAGTCGATTGGAGTGGTGAGGAATAGAACGGAGTGGCATGGAATGGAGCACAGTGGAATGCAATGGAGTGGAGTGGATTGGAAAGGGGTGGAGTGGAGTGACGATGGGTGAAGTGGAATGTAATGGAGTGGAGTGCAGAGGAGTCTCATGGAATGGAATGGAATGGAACGCAATGGAAGCTGAGATTGTACCACTGCGCTCCAGGATGGGTGACACAGTGTGATACTCTCAAAAGAAAGGAATGGAATGGAATGCAGTGGAATGGAATGGAATGCAATGGGGTGCATTGGAGTGGAGTGGAGTGAAGTGAAGTGGATTGGAGTGGAATGGAGAGGAATGGAACGGAATGGAATGGAATGAAGTAGACTGGAGTGGGGTGGAGTTGAGTGCAATGGAATGGAGCGAAATGGAATCAGATGCAGAGAAATGGAGTAGAGAGGAGTGCAGTAGAGTGGAAAGGAGTGCAATGGAGTGGAATGGAATCGGAAGTAACGGAAAGTAGTGGAGTGGATGGAACGGAAAGGAAAGGAGTGGAGCGGAGTGGAATGGAACGGAGCGGGAGGTGGGTTGGGGCCACTGCACTCCAGGCTGGCTGGCTGACTGAGGTATTCTCGCAATAAAGGAATGGAATGGAATGCCGTAGAGTGGAATGGAACGGAGTGGAGTGGAGTGGAATGGAGTGAGTTGGAGCAGAGTGGAATGAAGAATGCAATGGGATGGAAGGGAATTGAATGAAATGCAGTGGAGTGCAGTGGAGTGCATTGCAGTGGAATGGAGCAGAATGGAATGGAAAGGAGTGGAATGGACAGGAGTGGAGTGCACTGGAGAGGAGAGGATAGGAATGCAGTGGAATGGAATTGGATGTAATGGAACGTAGAGGAGTGGAGTGGAATGGAGTGGGCCAGAGTGGAATGGAATGGAATGCAATGGAAAGGAATGGAGTGGAATAGAATGGAATGGAATGGAATGGAATGGAATGGAGTGGGATGACTTGTAGTGGGGTGGAGTGAAATGGAGTATAATGGAATGGAGTGGAGTGGAGTGGAATGTGATAGAATGGAGAGGAGGGGAATGGAGCAGAATGGAATGGAGTGCAGCGGAATGGAGTGGAGTGGAATGGAATCAAATGGAGTGGAATGGAACAGAGTGGAATGGAATGGAGTGCAATAGACTAGAATTGAGTGTAGTGTAGTGGAATTTAGTGGAATGGACTGGAATGGAGTGGAATGGAATGGAATTGAGGGGAATGGAATGGAATGGAAAGGAATGGAAAGCAATGGAAAGGAATAGAATTGAATGCAACGGAATTAAAAGAATGCAATGGAATGCAATGGAATAGAATGCAATGGAATGTATAGTTGACATGTAATATGAGCTGAGATTGTGACACTGCACTCCAGCCAGGGTGACATGGTGATATCCTGTCGTAAGAAGTGAATGGAATGCAATGGAGTGAAATGGAATGGAATGAAATGGAATGGAGCGGAGTGGAAGGGAATGGAGTGGAATGATATAGAATGCAGTGGACTGTAATGGCATGGAGTGGAAAGAAGTAGAGTGGAATGGAGTGGAATGGAATGGACTGGCATAGAATGGAGTGGAATTGAATGCAATGGAGTGGATTGGAAAGGAATGCAAAGGAGTAGAGTGGAGTAGAGTGGTGTGGAGTGGAGTGGAATGGAGCTGAATGTACTTCAATGGAGTACAATGGAATGGAACGGAGTGGAATGGAATGGAATGATATGAGGTGGATTGGAGTGGAATGTAGTGGAGTGGAATGGAATGGAATAGAATGGAATGGAGTAGAGTGTAATGGAATGCAGTGGCGATAAGTGGAGTGGAATGGAATGCATTGGAGTAGAGTGGAGTGGAATGGAATGGAATGGAGTGGAGTGGAGGGGAGTGGAGTGGAATGGAATTGAGTGAAGTGGAGTGCAGTTGAATGGAATATCGTGGTGTGGAGTGGAGTGGAAGTGAATGGAGTGAATAGGAGTGGAATGGAGTGGAAGGTAACGGAGTGGAATGGAGTCGAATGGAGTGGAATGGAGTAGAGTGGATTAGAGTGGAATGGTGTCGAACGGACTGGAATGGAATGGAATGGAGTGGAATGGAATTGAATCAAATGGAATGGAGTGGAGTGGAGTGGAGTGGAATGAAATGAAATGGAAGGGAGTGGAGAGAAACGCAGTTGATTGGAGTGGAGTGGAGTGGAAAGGAATGGAAAGGAGTGGGATGGAGACGTATGGATTGGAGTGGAATGGAGTGGAATGGAATGAAGTGGAAAGGAGTGGAACGGAGTGAAATTGAATTTAGTGGACTGGAGTGGAATGGAGTTAAATGGAATGGAATGGAATGGAGTGGAATGGAATGGAATGGAGTGGAGTGGAATGGAATAGAATGGCGTGGAATGGAATAGAATGGGATGGAGTGGAGTGGAGAGGAGTGGAATGGATTGGAGTGAAGTGGAGTGGAATGGAATTGAGTGGAGCGGAGAGGAAAGGAATGGAATGGAGTGGAGTGGAATGGCATGGAATGGAGTGGAATGGAATGGATAGTAGTGGAGTGGAGTGGAGTGGATTGGAGTGTAGTGGAAGGGAATGGAGTGCAGTGTAATGGACTGGAATGGAGCAGAGCAGAATGGAGTGGACTGGACTGGAGTGGAATGGAATGGGATGGCATGGAATGGGAGCTGAGATTTTACCAATGTGCTCTAGGCAGGGTGACTGGGTGTCATACTCTCAAAAGAAAGGAATGGAATGGAACGCAGTGGAATGGAATGGAACAGAGTGGACATTAGTGGAGTGGAATGTGGAGGAATGGAATGAAATGGAACGTAATGGCATGAAATGGAGTGGTGTGGGGTGGAATGGATTATAGTGGAATGGGGTGGAAAGGAATGGGATGGAGTGGAATGAAGTGGAGTGCAGTGGAGTGGAACGGAGTTGAATGGCATAGAATTGAGTGGACAGTAGTGGAATGTTTTGGAATGCAATGGAATCCATTGTAATAGAATGGAATACAACGGAAAGTTGACATGGAGTGTGAGCTGAGATTGTGCCACTGCACTCCAGACTGGGTGACACGTTATATCCTGTGGATAGAAAGGAATGGAATGCAATAGAGTGAAATGGAATGGAGTGGAATGGAATTGAATGGAATGGAGTGGAGTGGATTGGAGTCGAATGGAGACGAATGGAATGGGACGGAGTGGAATGGAACGGAGTGGAGTGGAGTATCGTGGAGTGAAATAGAATGGAATGCACTGGGTTGGAATGGAATGCAATGGACTGCTGAAAGGAAATGTGAGCTGTTATTGTTCCACTGCACTCCAGCCTTTGTGACGGAATGAAATCCTGTGGAAAAAAAGGAATGGAATGGAATGGAACGGAATGGAATGGAATGGAATGGAATGGATTGGAGTGGAGTGGAGTGGTGTGGAGAAGAGTGTAGTGGAGTGGAGTGGAGTGAAATGGAGTGGAGTGTCGTGGAGGAGAGTGGAATGGAGTGGAATGGAATGGAGAGGAAAGGAACGGAGTGGAGTGGAATGGAACGGAGTGGAGTGGAATGGAATCCAATGGAATGAAATGGAATTGAATCGAATGGAATGAAGAAATATGTGCAGTGATTTGGCCACTGCGCTGGAGCCTGTGTGAGAGAGGGAGATCCTGTCGATAAAACAGTGTGGAATGGAAGGGATTGGAATGGAATGGAATGGAACGTATTGGAGTGGAGTGGAGTGGAATTGAGTGGAGTGGAGTGCACTGGAATGGAATGGAATGCAATGGAATGTAATGGAATGATGAAATGATATGTGAGCTGAGATTGTGCCACTGCACTCCACGCTGGGTGACAGAGTGAGATACTCTTGAAAGAAAGAAATGGAATGGAAAGAATTTTTAATTGGGTGGATTCGAGTGGACTGAAGTAGAGTGCAGTGGAATAGAGAGGAATGGAATGGAATGGAATCGGATGTAAAGGAATGGAATGATGTGGAGTGGAGTGGTGAGGAGTGTAGTGCTGTGGAATGGAGCAGAAAGTAACGGGATGGTGTGGAGTGGAGTGCAGTGCAGTGGAGTGGAGAGGAGTGCAATGGCGTGGAATGGAATCGGATGTAAAGGAACGTACTGGAGTGGAGCGGAGTGGAAAGGAGTGGAATGGAATGGAATTGAATGTAATGGAAAGCAAAGGAATGGAATGGGATGCAATGGAATTTAATGCAATAGAATGCAGTTCAATAGAGAGTTGACATGTAATGTGAGCTGAGATTGTGCCTAAGCTCTCCAGGCTGTTTGACACAGTGATATCGTGTCGAAAGAATGGAATGGAATGCAGTGGTGTGAAATGGAATGGAATGTAGTGGACAGGAGTAGAATGGAGTGGAGTGAAGAGGAACAGAGTGGAATGGAATGGGATGCAGTGGAATGGAATGCAGTGGAGTGGAGTGAAATAGAAAGAAATGGAATGGGATGGAATGGAATGCAATGGAATGGAGAAGAGAAATGTGAGCTGAGATTGTGTGACTACACTCCAGCCTTAGTGACCGAGAGAGATTCTGTGGAAGGAAAGAACTGATTTCAAAGGAGTGGAATGGAAGGGAATGTAGTACAGTGGAGTAGAGTGGAATGGAGTGAAACAGAATAGAATGGAGTGGAAGGCAATGGAATGGAATGGAATGGAGTGGAGTGGAATAGAGAGGAGTGCACTGCAATGGAGTGGAGTGGAGTGGAAGGGAGTGGAATGCAATGGAATGTAGTGGAGTGCAGTGGAGTGGAATGGAATGGAGTGGACAGGAGTGGAAGGAGTAGAGTGGACTGGAATGGAATAGAATGGAACAGAATGCAGTGGAGTGGAGGGGAGTGGAGGTGAGTGGAGTGGCATGGAGTGGAATGGAATGGAATGGAGTGAAATGGAATCCAATGGATTGGAATGGAGTGGAGTGGAGTGGAGTGGAATGGAGAGGAGTCGAATGGAATGGAAGGGAATGCAACGGAACGCAGTGGTGTGGATTGGAATGCAGTGAAATGGAGTACTATGGAATCTAAAGGAGTGGAGTGGAGTCTAGTGGAGTGGAATGGAATGGAACAAAATGGAATGGAATGGCACGGAATGGAGTGGAGTAGAGTGGAGTGGGAAGGAAGGGAGATGAGTGGAATGGAGAGGAATGGAATGCAGTGGAGTGGATTGGATTGGAATGAACTGGAATGGAGAGGAATGGAATGAAGTGGAACGGAATGGACCGCAATGGAATTGAATGGAGTGAAGTGGAAAGTAGTGGAGTGGAGTGGAATGGAGTGGAAATGAATGGAATGGAGTGGAATGGAAGGGAATGGAGGCAAGTGGATAGGAATTGACTGAAGCAGATTGGAGTGGAGTGGAGTGGAGTGGCATGGAATGGAATGAAGTGGATGGGAATGCAATGGAGTGGAATGAAATGGAATAAAATGGAATGGAGTGGAATGGAGAGGAATGGAGTGGAGTGGAGTGGAATGGAGGGGAGTAAGAGGAAGAGAATGGAATGGAATCGAAAGGAGGGAAGTGCAATTGTGTGGAGTGGAGTGGAGATGAAAGGAGTGGAGTGATGTGGAGTCGAGAGGAAAGGAATGGAATGGAATGGAATGGAGTTAAGTGGAGTGGAATGGAGTGGAAGGTAATGGAGTGGAATGAAAAGGAGTGGATTGGAATGGAGTGGAATGGAATGGAGTGGAACGGAGTGGAGTAGAATGGAGTGGGTTGCAGAGGAGTGGAATGGAGTGGAATGGAAGGGAACGGAAAGGAATGTAGTGGAAAGGAATGGAATGGAGTGGATTGAAATTGAATGGAAAGGATTGGAGTGCAGTGGACTGGAGGGGAGTGGAATAAAATGGAGTATAGTGCAGTGGAATGGAGTGGACTGGAGTGGAGATGAGTGGAGTGGACTGGAATGGAATGGAGTGGAGTGGAATGGTGTGGAGTGGGGTGGAAAGGAATGGAACAGAATGGAATGGAGAGGAATGGAGTGGCATGTAGTGGAGTGGAGTGAAGTGGAAAGGAATGGCATGGAATGGAGTAGAGTGGAATGGAGGGGTATGGAATGGAATGGAATGGAATTGAGTGGAATGGAGTGGAATGGAGTGGAGTGGAGAGGAATGGAATGGAGTGGAAAGGTCTGAAAGGAGTGGAATGGAGTGGAGTGGAATGCAATGGAGTAGATTGGAATGAAGTGGAAAGGAATAGAATGGAGAGAAGTAGAGTAGAATGGAGTGGATTGGAATGGAGGGGAGCAGAGTGGAGTTAACAGCGGTGGATTGGAATACAGTGGATGGGGTAGAGTGGAAGGGAGTGGAATTATATGGAATGGAATGGATTGGAGTGGAGTGGAAGGGAGTGGAGTGGAGTTGAAAGTAGAGGAATCGAAAGAAGTGGAAAGGAGTGGAGTAGAGTGGATTAGAGTGGATTGGAATGGAATGGAGTGGAGTGGAATGGTGTGGAAACGAATGGAAGGGAGGGGAGTGGAATGGAACGAAATGGAATGGAATGTAGTGGAATGGAGAGGAGTGGAGTGGACTGGAGTGGAATGTAATCGAATGGAGTGTACTGGAGTGGAATGTATTTGAGAGGCGGGTAATGGAGAGGAGTGGAATGTATTTGAGAGGCGGGTAGTGGAGTGGAGTGGAGTGAAATACATCGGAATGGCACGGAATTGAATGGAATGGAGGGGAGTGGAATGCAGTGGAGTGGAGTCGATTGGAGTGGTGAGGAATAGAACGGAGTGGCATGGAATGGAGCACAGTGGAATGCAATGGAGTGGAGTGGATTGGAAAGGGGTGGAGTGGAGTGACGATGGGTGAAGTGGAATGTAATGGAGTGGAGTGCAGAGGAGTCTCATGGAATGGAATGGAATGGAACGCAATGGAAGCTGAGATTGTACCACTGCGCTCCAGGATGGGTGACACAGTGTGATACTCTCAAAAGAAAGGAATGGAATGGAATGCAGTGGAATGGAATGGAATGCAATGGGGTGCATTGGAGTGGAGTGGAGTGAAGTGAAGTGGATTGGAGTGGAATGGAGAGGAATGGAACGGAATGGAATGGAATGAAGTAGACTGGAGTGGGGTGGAGTTGAGTGCAATGGAATGGAGCGAAATGGAATCAGATGCAGAGAAATGGAGTAGAGAGGAGTGCAGTAGAGTGGAAAGGAGTGCAATGGAGTGGAATGGAATCGGAAGTAACGGAAAGTAGTGGAGTGGATGGAACGGAAAGGAAAGGAGTGGAGCGGAGTGGAATGGAACGGAGCGGGAGGTGGGTTGGGGCCACTGCACTCCAGGCTGGCTGGCTGACTGAGGTATTCTCGCAATAAAGGAATGGAATGGAATGCCGTAGAGTGGAATGGAACGGAGTGGAGTGGAGTGGAATGGAGTGAGTTGGAGCAGAGTGGAATGAAGAATGCAATGGGATGGAAGGGAATTGAATGAAATGCAGTGGAGTGCAGTGGAGTGCATTGCAGTGGAATGGAGCAGAATGGAATGGAAAGGAGTGGAATGGACAGGAGTGGAGTGCACTGGAGAGGAGAGGATAGGAATGCAGTGGAATGGAATTGGATGTAATGGAACGTAGAGGAGTGGAGTGGAATGGAGTGGGCCAGAGTGGAATGGAATGGAATGCAATGGAAAGGAATGGAGTGGAATAGAATGGAATGGAATGGAATGGAATGGAATGGAGTGGGATGACTTGTAGTGGGGTGGAGTGAAATGGAGTATAATGGAATGGAGTGGAGTGGAGTGGAATGTGATAGAATGGAGAGGAGGGGAATGGAGCAGAATGGAATGGAGTGCAGCGGAATGGAGTGGAGTGGAATGGAATCAAATGGAGTGGAATGGAACAGAGTGGAATGGAATGGAGTGCAATAGACTAGAATTGAGTGTAGTGTAGTGGAATTTAGTGGAATGGACTGGAATGGAGTGGAATGGAATGGAATTGAGGGGAATGGAATGGAATGGAAAGGAATGGAAAGCAATGGAAAGGAATAGAATTGAATGCAACGGAATTAAAAGAATGCAATGGAATGCAATGGAATAGAATGCAATGGAATGTATAGTTGACATGTAATATGAGCTGAGATTGTGACACTGCACTCCAGCCAGGGTGACATGGTGATATCCTGTCGTAAGAAGTGAATGGAATGCAATGGAGTGAAATGGAATGGAATGAAATGGAATGGAGCGGAGTGGAAGGGAATGGAGTGGAATGATATAGAATGCAGTGGACTGTAATGGCATGGAGTGGAAAGAAGTAGAGTGGAATGGAGTGGAATGGAATGGACTGGCATAGAATGGAGTGGAATTGAATGCAATGGAGTGGATTGGAAAGGAATGCAAAGGAGTAGAGTGGAGTAGAGTGGTGTGGAGTGGAGTGGAATGGAGCTGAATGTACTTCAATGGAGTACAATGGAATGGAACGGAGTGGAATGGAATGGAATGATATGAGGTGGATTGGAGTGGAATGTAGTGGAGTGGAATGGAATGGAATAGAATGGAATGGAGTAGAGTGTAATGGAATGCAGTGGCGATAAGTGGAGTGGAATGGAATGCATTGGAGTAGAGTGGAGTGGAATGGAATGGAATGGAGTGGAGTGGAGGGGAGTGGAGTGGAATGGAATTGAGTGAAGTGGAGTGCAGTTGAATGGAATATCGTGGTGTGGAGTGGAGTGGAAGTGAATGGAGTGAATAGGAGTGGAATGGAGTGGAAGGTAACGGAGTGGAATGGAGTCGAATGGAGTGGAATGGAGTAGAGTGGATTAGAGTGGAATGGTGTCGAACGGACTGGAATGGAATGGAATGGAGTGGAATGGAATTGAATCAAATGGAATGGAGTGGAGTGGAGTGGAGTGGAATGAAATGAAATGGAAGGGAGTGGAGAGAAACGCAGTTGATTGGAGTGGAGTGGAGTGGAAAGGAATGGAAAGGAGTGGGATGGAGACGTATGGATTGGAGTGGAATGGAGTGGAATGGAATGAAGTGGAAAGGAGTGGAACGGAGTGAAATTGAATTTAGTGGACTGGAGTGGAATGGAGTTAAATGGAATGGAATGGAATGGAGTGGAATGGAATGGAATGGAGTGGAGTGGAATGGAATAGAATGGCGTGGAATGGAATAGAATGGGATGGAGTGGAGTGGAGAGGAGTGGAATGGATTGGAGTGAAGTGGAGTGGAATGGAATTGAGTGGAGCGGAGAGGAAAGGAATGGAATGGAGTGGAGTGGAATGGCATGGAATGGAGTGGAATGGAATGGATAGTAGTGGAGTGGAGTGGAGTGGATTGGAGTGTAGTGGAAGGGAATGGAGTGCAGTGTAATGGACTGGAATGGAGCAGAGCAGAATGGAGTGGACTGGACTGGAGTGGAATGGAATGGGATGGCATGGAATGGGAGCTGAGATTTTACCAATGTGCTCTAGGCAGGGTGACTGGGTGTCATACTCTCAAAAGAAAGGAATGGAATGGAACGCAGTGGAATGGAATGGAACAGAGTGGACATTAGTGGAGTGGAATGTGGAGGAATGGAATGAAATGGAACGTAATGGCATGAAATGGAGTGGTGTGGGGTGGAATGGATTATAGTGGAATGGGGTGGAAAGGAATGGGATGGAGTGGAATGAAGTGGAGTGCAGTGGAGTGGAACGGAGTTGAATGGCATAGAATTGAGTGGACAGTAGTGGAATGTTTTGGAATGCAATGGAATCCATTGTAATAGAATGGAATACAACGGAAAGTTGACATGGAGTGTGAGCTGAGATTGTGCCACTGCACTCCAGACTGGGTGACACGTTATATCCTGTGGATAGAAAGGAATGGAATGCAATAGAGTGAAATGGAATGGAGTGGAATGGAATTGAATGGAATGGAGTGGAGTGGATTGGAGTCGAATGGAGACGAATGGAATGGGACGGAGTGGAATGGAACGGAGTGGAGTGGAGTATCGTGGAGTGAAATAGAATGGAATGCACTGGGTTGGAATGGAATGCAATGGACTGCTGAAAGGAAATGTGAGCTGTTATTGTTCCACTGCACTCCAGCCTTTGTGACGGAATGAAATCCTGTGGAAAAAAAGGAATGGAATGGAATGGAACGGAATGGAATGGAATGGAATGGAATGGATTGGAGTGGAGTGGAGTGGTGTGGAGAAGAGTGTAGTGGAGTGGAGTGGAGTGAAATGGAGTGGAGTGTCGTGGAGGAGAGTGGAATGGAGTGGAATGGAATGGAGAGGAAAGGAACGGAGTGGAGTGGAATGGAACGGAGTGGAGTGGAATGGAATCCAATGGAATGAAATGGAATTGAATCGAATGGAATGAAGAAATATGTGCAGTGATTTGGCCACTGCGCTGGAGCCTGTGTGAGAGAGGGAGATCCTGTCGATAAAACAGTGTGGAATGGAAGGGATTGGAATGGAATGGAATGGAACGTATTGGAGTGGAGTGGAGTGGAATTGAGTGGAGTGGAGTGCACTGGAATGGAATGGAATGCAATGGAATGTAATGGAATGATGAAATGATATGTGAGCTGAGATTGTGCCACTGCACTCCACGCTGGGTGACAGAGTGAGATACTCTTGAAAGAAAGAAATGGAATGGAAAGAATTTTTAATTGGGTGGATTCGAGTGGACTGAAGTAGAGTGCAGTGGAATAGAGAGGAATGGAATGGAATGGAATCGGATGTAAAGGAATGGAATGATGTGGAGTGGAGTGGTGAGGAGTGTACTGCTGTGGAATGGAGCAGAAAGTAACGGGATGGTGTGGAGTGGAGTGCAGTGCAGTGGAGTGGAGAGGAGTGCAATGGCGTGGAATGGAATCGGATGTAAAGGAACGTACTGGAGTGGAGCGGAGTGGAAAGGAGTGGAATGGAATGGAATTGAATGTAATGGAAAGCAAAGGAATGGAATGGGATGCAATGGAATTTAATGCAATAGAATGCAGTTCAATAGAGAGTTGACATGTAATGTGAGCTGAGATTGTGCCTAAGCTCTCCAGGCTGTTTGACACAGTGATATCGTGTGGAAAGAATGGAATGGAATGCAGTGGTGTGAAATGGAATGGAATGTAGTGGACAGGAGTAGAATGGAGTGGAGTGAAGAGGAACAGAGTGGAATGGAATGGGATGCAGTGGAATGGAATGCAGTGGAGTGGAGTGAAATAGAAAGAAATGGAATGGGATGGAATGGAATGCAATGGAATGGAGAAGAGAAATGTGAGCTGAGATTGTGTGACTACACTCCAGCCTTAGTGACCGAGAGAGATTCTGTGGAAGGAAAGAACTGATTTCAAAGGAGTGGAATGGAAGGGAATGTAGTACAGTGGAGTAGAGTGGAATGGAGTGAAACAGAATAGAATGGAGTGGAAGGCAATGGAATGGAATGGAATGGAGTGGAGTGGAATAGAGAGGAGTGCACTGCAATGGAGTGGAGTGGAGTGGAAGGGAGTGGAATGCAATGGAATGTAGTGGAGTGCAGTGGAGTGGAATGGAATGGAGTGGACAGGAGTGGAAGGAGTAGAGTGGACTGGAATGGAATAGAATGGAACAGAATGCAGTGGAGTGGAGGGGAGTGGAGGTGAGTGGAGTGGCATGGAGTGGAATGGAATGGAATGGAGTGAAATGGAATCCAATGGATTGGAATGGAGTGGAGTGGAGTGGAGTGGAATGGAGAGGAGTCGAATGGAATGGAAGGGAATGCAACGGAACGCAGTGGTGTGGATTGGAATGCAGTGAAATGGAGTACTATGGAATCTAAAGGAGTGGAGTGGAGTCTAGTGGAGTGGAATGGAATGGAACAAAATGGAATGGAATGGCACGGAATGGAGTGGAGTAGAGTGGAGTGGGAAGGAAGGGAGATGAGTGGAATGGAGAGGAATGGAATGCAGTGGAGTGGATTGGATTGGAATGAACTGGAATGGAGAGGAATGGAATGAAGTGGAACGGAATGGACCGCAATGGAATTGAATGGAGTGAAGTGGAAAGTAGTGGAGTGGAGTGGAATGGAGTGGAAATGAATGGAATGGAGTGGAATGGAAGGGAATGGAGGCAAGTGGATAGGAATTGACTGAAGCAGATTGGAGTGGAGTGGAGTGGAGTGGCATGGAATGGAATGAAGTGGATGGGAATGCAATGGAGTGGAATGAAATGGAATAAAATGGAATGGAGTGGAATGGAGAGGAATGGAGTGGAAGTGGAGTGGAATGGAGGGGAGTAAGAGGAAGAGAATGGAATGGAATCGAAAGGAGGGAAGTGCAATTGTGTGGAGTGGAGTGGAGATGAAAGGAGTGGAGTGATGTGGAGTCGAGAGGAAAGGAATGGAATGGAATGGAATGGAGATAAGTGGAGTGGAATGGAGTGGAAGGTAATGGAGTGGAATGAAAAGGAGTGGATTGGAATGGAGTGGAATGGAATGGAGTGGAACGGAGTGGAGTAGAATGGAGTGGGTTGCAGAGGAGTGGAATGGAGTGGAATGGAAGGGAACGGAAAGGAATGTAGTGGAAAGGAATGGAATGGAGTGGATTGAAATTGAATGGAAAGGATTGGAGTGCAGTGGACTGGAGGGGAGTGGAATAAAATGGAGTATAGTGCAGTGGAATGGAGTGGACTGGAGTGGAGATGAGTGGAGTGGACTGGAATGGAATGGAGTGGAGTGGAATGGTGTGGAGTGGGGTGGAAAGGAATGGAACAGAATGGAATGGAGAGGAATGGAGTGGCATGTAGTGGAGTGGAGTGAAGTGGAAAGGAATGGCATGGAATGGAGTAAAGTGGAATGGAGGGGTATGGAATGGAATGGAATGGAATTGAGTGGAATGGAGTGGAATGGAGTGGAGTGGAGAGGAATGGAATGGAGTGGAAAGGTCTGAAAGGAGTGGAATGGAGTGGAGTGGAATGCAATGGAGTAGATTGGAATGAAGTGGAAAGGAATAGAATGGAGAGAAGTAGAGTAGAATGGAGTGGATTGGAATGGAGGGGAGCAGAGTGGAGTTAACAGCGGTGGATTGGAATACAGTGGATGGGGTAGAGTGGAAGGGAGTGGAATTATATGGAATGGAATGGATTGGAGTGGAGTGGAAGGGAGTGGAGTGGAGTTGAAAGTAGAGGAATCGAAAGAAGTGGAAAGGAGTGGAGTAGAGTGGATTAGAGTGGATTGGAATGGAATGGAGTGGAGTGGAATGGTGTGGAAACGAATGGAAGGGAGGGGAGTGGAATGGAACGAAATGGAATGGAATGTAGTGGAATGGAGAGGAGTGGAGTGGACTGGAGTGGAATGTAATCGAATGGAGTGTACTGGAGTGGAATGTATTTGAGAGGCGGGTAATGGAGAGGAGTGGAATGTATTTGAGAGGCGGGTAGTGGAGTGGAGTGGAGTGAAATACATCGGAATGGCACGGAATTGAATGGAATGGAGGGGAGTGGAATGCAGTGGAGTGGAGTCGATTGGAGTGGTGAGGAATAGAACGGAGTGGCATGGAATGGAGCACAGTGGAATGCAATGGAGTGGAGTGGATTGGAAAGGGGTGGAGTGGAGTGACGATGGGTGAAGTGGAATGTAATGGAGTGGAGTGCAGAGGAGTCTCATGGAATGGAATGGAATGGAACGCAATGGAAGCTGAGATTGTACCACTGCGCTCCAGGATGGGTGACACAGTGTGATACTCTCAAAAGAAAGGAATGGAATGGAATGCAGTGGAATGGAATGGAATGCAATGGGGTGCATTGGAGTGGAGTGGAGTGAAGTGAAGTGGATTGGAGTGGAATGGAGAGGAATGGAACGGAATGGAATGGAATGAAGTAGACTGGAGTGGGGTGGAGTTGAGTGCAATGGAATGGAGCGAAATGGAATCAGATGCAGAGAAATGGAGTAGAGAGGAGTGCAGTAGAGTGGAAAGGAGTGCAATGGAGTGGAATGGAATCGGAAGTAACGGAAAGTAGTGGAGTGGATGGAACGGAAAGGAAAGGAGTGGAGCGGAGTGGAATGGAACGGAGCGGGAGGTGGGTTGGGGCCACTGCACTCCAGGCTGGCTGGCTGACTGAGGTATTCTCGCAATAAAGGAATGGAATGGAATGCCGTAGAGTGGAATGGAACGGAGTGGAGTGGAGTGGAATGGAGTGAGTTGGAGCAGAGTGGAATGAAGAATGCAATGGGATGGAAGGGAATTGAATGAAATGCAGTGGAGTGCAGTGGAGTGCATTGCAGTGGAATGGAGCAGAATGGAATGGAAAGGAGTGGAATGGACAGGAGTGGAGTGCACTGGAGAGGAGAGGATAGGAATGCAGTGGAATGGAATTGGATGTAATGGAACGTAGAGGAGTGGAGTGGAATGGAGTGGGCCAGAGTGGAATGGAATGGAATGCAATGGAAAGGAATGGAGTGGAATAGAATGGAATGGAATGGAATGGAATGGAATGGAGTGGGATGACTTGTAGTGGGGTGGAGTGAAATGGAGTATAATGGAATGGAGTGGAGTGGAGTGGAATGTGATAGAATGGAGAGGAGGGGAATGGAGCAGAATGGAATGGAGTGCAGCGGAATGGAGTGGAGTGGAATGGAATCAAATGGAGTGGAATGGAACAGAGTGGAATGGAATGGAGTGCAATAGACTAGAATTGAGTGTAGTGTAGTGGAATTTAGTGGAATGGACTGGAATGGAGTGGAATGGAATGGAATTGAGGGGAATGGAATGGAATGGAAAGGAATGGAAAGCAATGGAAAGGAATAGAATTGAATGCAACGGAATTAAAAGAATGCAATGGAATGCAATGGAATAGAATGCAATGGAATGTATAGTTGACATGTAATATGAGCTGAGATTGTGACACTGCACTCCAGCCAGGGTGACATGGTGATATCCTGTCGTAAGAAGTGAATGGAATGCAATGGAGTGAAATGGAATGGAATGAAATGGAATGGAGCGGAGTGGAAGGGAATGGAGTGGAATGATATAGAATGCAGTGGACTGTAATGGCATGGAGTGGAAAGAAGTAGAGTGGAATGGAGTGGAATGGAATGGACTGGCATAGAATGGAGTGGAATTGAATGCAATGGAGTGGATTGGAAAGGAATGCAAAGGAGTAGAGTGGAGTAGAGTGGTGTGGAGTGGAGTGGAATGGAGCTGAATGTACTTCAATGGAGTACAATGGAATGGAACGGAGTGGAATGGAATGGAATGATATGAGGTGGATTGGAGTGGAATGTAGTGGAGTGGAATGGAATGGAATAGAATGGAATGGAGTAGAGTGTAATGGAATGCAGTGGCGATAAGTGGAGTGGAATGGAATGCATTGGAGTAGAGTGGAGTGGAATGGAATGGAATGGAGTGGAGTGGAGGGGAGTGGAGTGGAATGGAATTGAGTGAAGTGGAGTGCAGTTGAATGGAATATCGTGGTGTGGAGTGGAGTGGAAGTGAATGGAGTGAATAGGAGTGGAATGGAGTGGAAGGTAACGGAGTGGAATGGAGTCGAATGGAGTGGAATGGAGTAGAGTGGATTAGAGTGGAATGGTGTCGAACGGACTGGAATGGAATGGAATGGAGTGGAATGGAATTGAATCAAATGGAATGGAGTGGAGTGGAGTGGAGTGGAATGAAATGAAATGGAAGGGAGTGGAGAGAAACGCAGTTGATTGGAGTGGAGTGGAGTGGAAAGGAATGGAAAGGAGTGGGATGGAGACGTATGGATTGGAGTGGAATGGAGTGGAATGGAATGAAGTGGAAAGGAGTGGAACGGAGTGAAATTGAATTTAGTGGACTGGAGTGGAATGGAGTTAAATGGAATGGAATGGAATGGAGTGGAATGGAATGGAATGGAGTGGAGTGGAATGGAATAGAATGGCGTGGAATGGAATAGAATGGGATGGAGTGGAGTGGAGAGGAGTGGAATGGATTGGAGTGAAGTGGAGTGGAATGGAATTGAGTGGAGCGGAGAGGAAAGGAATGGAATGGAGTGGAGTGGAATGGCATGGAATGGAGTGGAATGGAATGGATAGTAGTGGAGTGGAGTGGAGTGGATTGGAGTGTAGTGGAAGGGAATGGAGTGCAGTGTAATGGACTGGAATGGAGCAGAGCAGAATGGAGTGGACTGGACTGGAGTGGAATGGAATGGGATGGCATGGAATGGGAGCTGAGATTTTACCAATGTGCTCTAGGCAGGGTGACTGGGTGTCATACTCTCAAAAGAAAGGAATGGAATGGAACGCAGTGGAATGGAATGGAACAGAGTGGACATTAGTGGAGTGGAATGTGGAGGAATGGAATGAAATGGAACGTAATGGCATGAAATGGAGTGGTGTGGGGTGGAATGGATTATAGTGGAATGGGGTGGAAAGGAATGGGATGGAGTGGAATGAAGTGGAGTGCAGTGGAGTGGAACGGAGTTGAATGGCATAGAATTGAGTGGACAGTAGTGGAATGTTTTGGAATGCAATGGAATCCATTGTAATAGAATGGAATACAACGGAAAGTTGACATGGAGTGTGAGCTGAGATTGTGCCACTGCACTCCAGACTGGGTGACACGTTATATCCTGTGGATAGAAAGGAATGGAATGCAATAGAGTGAAATGGAATGGAGTGGAATGGAATTGAATGGAATGGAGTGGAGTGGATTGGAGTCGAATGGAGACGAATGGAATGGGACGGAGTGGAATGGAACGGAGTGGAGTGGAGTATCGTGGAGTGAAATAGAATGGAATGCACTGGGTTGGAATGGAATGCAATGGACTGCTGAAAGGAAATGTGAGCTGTTATTGTTCCACTGCACTCCAGCCTTTGTGACGGAATGAAATCCTGTGGAAAAAAAGGAATGGAATGGAATGGAACGGAATGGAATGGAATGGAATGGAATGGATTGGAGTGGAGTGGAGTGGTGTGGAGAAGAGTGTAGTGGAGTGGAGTGGAGTGAAATGGAGTGGAGTGTCGTGGAGGAGAGTGGAATGGAGTGGAATGGAATGGAGAGGAAAGGAACGGAGTGGAGTGGAATGGAACGGAGTGGAGTGGAATGGAATCCAATGGAATGAAATGGAATTGAATCGAATGGAATGAAGAAATATGTGCAGTGATTTGGCCACTGCGCTGGAGCCTGTGTGAGAGAGGGAGATCCTGTCGATAAAACAGTGTGGAATGGAAGGGATTGGAATGGAATGGAATGGAACGTATTGGAGTGGAGTGGAGTGGAATTGAGTGGAGTGGAGTGCACTGGAATGGAATGGAATGCAATGGAATGTAATGGAATGATGAAATGATATGTGAGCTGAGATTGTGCCACTGCACTCCACGCTGGGTGACAGAGTGAGATACTCTTGAAAGAAAGAAATGGAATGGAAAGAATTTTTAATTGGGTGGATTCGAGTGGACTGAAGTAGAGTGCAGTGGAATAGAGAGGAATGGAATGGAATGGAATCGGATGTAAAGGAATGGAATGATGTGGAGTGGAGTGGTGAGGAGTGTAGTGCTGTGGAATGGAGCAGAAAGTAACGGGATGGTGTGGAGTGGAGTGCAGTGCAGTGGAGTGGAGAGGAGTGCAATGGCGTGGAATGGAATCGGATGTAAAGGAACGTACTGGAGTGGAGCGGAGTGGAAAGGAGTGGAATGGAATGGAATTGAATGTAATGGAAAGCAAAGGAATGGAATGGGATGCAATGGAATTTAATGCAATAGAATGCAGTTCAATAGAGAGTTGACATGTAATGTGAGCTGAGATTGTGCCTAAGCTCTCCAGGCTGTTTGACACAGTGATATCGTGTCGAAAGAATGGAATGGAATGCAGTGGTGTGAAATGGAATGGAATGTAGTGGACAGGAGTAGAATGGAGTGGAGTGAAGAGGAACAGAGTGGAATGGAATGGGATGCAGTGGAATGGAATGCAGTGGAGTGGAGTGAAATAGAAAGAAATGGAATGGGATGGAATGGAATGCAATGGAATGGAGAAGAGAAATGTGAGCTGAGATTGTGTGACTACACTCCAGCCTTAGTGACCGAGAGAGATTCTGTGGAAGGAAAGAACTGATTTCAAAGGAGTGGAATGGAAGGGAATGTAGTACAGTGGAGTAGAGTGGAATGGAGTGAAACAGAATAGAATGGAGTGGAAGGCAATGGAATGGAATGGAATGGAGTGGAGTGGAATAGAGAGGAGTGCACTGCAATGGAGTGGAGTGGAGTGGAAGGGAGTGGAATGCAATGGAATGTAGTGGAGTGCAGTGGAGTGGAATGGAATGGAGTGGACAGGAGTGGAAGGAGTAGAGTGGACTGGAATGGAATAGAATGGAACAGAATGCAGTGGAGTGGAGGGGAGTGGAGGTGAGTGGAGTGGCATGGAGTGGAATGGAATGGAATGGAGTGAAATGGAATCCAATGGATTGGAATGGAGTGGAGTGGAGTGGAGTGGAATGGAGAGGAGTCGAATGGAATGGAAGGGAATGCAACGGAACGCAGTGGTGTGGATTGGAATGCAGTGAAATGGAGTACTATGGAATCTAAAGGAGTGGAGTGGAGTCTAGTGGAGTGGAATGGAATGGAACAAAATGGAATGGAATGGCACGGAATGGAGTGGAGTAGAGTGGAGTGGGAAGGAAGGGAGATGAGTGGAATGGAGAGGAATGGAATGCAGTGGAGTGGATTGGATTGGAATGAACTGGAATGGAGAGGAATGGAATGAAGTGGAACGGAATGGACCGCAATGGAATTGAATGGAGTGAAGTGGAAAGTAGTGGAGTGGAGTGGAATGGAGTGGAAATGAATGGAATGGAGTGGAATGGAAGGGAATGGAGGCAAGTGGATAGGAATTGACTGAAGCAGATTGGAGTGGAGTGGAGTGGAGTGGCATGGAATGGAATGAAGTGGATGGGAATGCAATGGAGTGGAATGAAATGGAATAAAATGGAATGGAGTGGAATGGAGAGGAATGGAGTGGAAGTGGAGTGGAATGGAGGGGAGTAAGAGGAAGAGAATGGAATGGAATCGAAAGGAGGGAAGTGCAATTGTGTGGAGTGGAGTGGAGATGAAAGGAGTGGAGTGATGTGGAGTCGAGAGGAAAGGAATGGAATGGAATGGAATGGAGTTAAGTGGAGTGGAATGGAGTGGAAGGTAATGGAGTGGAATGAAAAGGAGTGGATTGGAATGGAGTGGAATGGAATGGAGTGGAACGGAGTGGAGTAGAATGGAGTGGGTTGCAGAGGAGTGGAATGGAGTGGAATGGAAGGGAACGGAAAGGAATGTAGTGGAAAGGAATGGAATGGAGTGGATTGAAATTGAATGGAAAGGATTGGAGTGCAGTGGACTGGAGGGGAGTGGAATAAAATGGAGTATAGTGCAGTGGAATGGAGTGGACTGGAGTGGAGATGAGTGGAGTGGACTGGAATGGAATGGAGTGGAGTGGAATGGTGTGGAGTGGGGTGGAAAGGAATGGAACAGAATGGAATGGAGAGGAATGGAGTGGCATGGAGTGGAGTGGAGTGAAGTGGAAAGGAATGGCATGGAATGGAGTAGAGTGGAATGGAGGGGTATGGAATGGAATGGAATGGAATTGAGTGGAATGGAGTGGAATGGAGTGGAGTGGAGAGGAATGGAATGGAGTGGAAAGGTCTGAAAGGAGTGGAATGGAGTGGAGTGGAATGCAATGGAGTAGATTGGAATGAAGTGGAAAGGAATAGAATGGAGAGAAGTAGAGTAGAATGGAGTGGATTGGAATGGAGGGGAGCAGAGTGGAGTTAACAGCGGTGGATTGGAATACAGTGGATGGGGTAGAGTGGAAGGGAGTGGAATTATATGGAATGGAATGGATTGGAGTGGAGTGGAAGGGAGTGGAGTGGAGTTGAAAGTAGAGGAATCGAAAGAAGTGGAAAGGAGTGGAGTAGAGTGGATTAGAGTGGATTGGAATGGAATGGAGTGGAGTGGAATGGTGTGGAAACGAATGGAAGGGAGGGGAGTGGAATGGAACGAAATGGAATGGAATGTAGTGGAATGGAGAGGAGTGGAGTGGACTGGAGTGGAATGTAATCGAATGGAGTGTACTGGAGTGGAATGTATTTGAGAGGCGGGTAATGGAGAGGAGTGGAATGTATTTGAGAGGCGGGTAGTGGAGTGGAGTGGAGTGAAATACATCGGAATGGCACGGAATTGAATGGAATGGAGGGGAGTGGAATGCAGTGGAGTGGAGTCGATTGGAGTGGTGAGGAATAGAACGGAGTGGCATGGAATGGAGCACAGTGGAATGCAATGGAGTGGAGTGGATTGGAAAGGGGTGGAGTGGAGTGACGATGGGTGAAGTGGAATGTAATGGAGTGGAGTGCAGAGGAGTCTCATGGAATGGAATGGAATGGAACGCAATGGAAGCTGAGATTGTACCACTGCGCTCCAGGATGGGTGACACAGTGTGATACTCTCAAAAGAAAGGAATGGAATGGAATGCAGTGGAATGGAATGGAATGCAATGGGGTGCATTGGAGTGGAGTGGAGTGAAGTGAAGTGGATTGGAGTGGAATGGAGAGGAATGGAACGGAATGGAATGGAATGAAGTAGACTGGAGTGGGGTGGAGTTGAGTGCAATGGAATGGAGCGAAATGGAATCAGATGCAGAGAAATGGAGTAGAGAGGAGTGCAGTAGAGTGGAAAGGAGTGCAATGGAGTGGAATGGAATCGGAAGTAACGGAAAGTAGTGGAGTGGATGGAACGGAAAGGAAAGGAGTGGAGCGGAGTGGAATGGAACGGAGCGGGAGGTGGGTTGGGGCCACTGCACTCCAGGCTGGCTGGCTGACTGAGGTATTCTCGCAATAAAGGAATGGAATGGAATGCCGTAGAGTGGAATGGAACGGAGTGGAGTGGAGTGGAATGGAGTGAGTTGGAGCAGAGTGGAATGAAGAATGCAATGGGATGGAAGGGAATTGAATGAAATGCAGTGGAGTGCAGTGGAGTGCATTGCAGTGGAATGGAGCAGAATGGAATGGAAAGGAGTGGAATGGACAGGAGTGGAGTGCACTGGAGAGGAGAGGATAGGAATGCAGTGGAATGGAATTGGATGTAATGGAACGTAGAGGAGTGGAGTGGAATGGAGTGGGCCAGAGTGGAATGGAATGGAATGCAATGGAAAGGAATGGAGTGGAATAGAATGGAATGGAATGGAATGGAATGGAATGGAGTGGGATGACTTGTAGTGGGGTGGAGTGAAATGGAGTATAATGGAATGGAGTGGAGTGGAGTGGAATGTGATAGAATGGAGAGGAGGGGAATGGAGCAGAATGGAATGGAGTGCAGCGGAATGGAGTGGAGTGGAATGGAATCAAATGGAGTGGAATGGAACAGAGTGGAATGGAATGGAGTGCAATAGACTAGAATTGAGTGTAGTGTAGTGGAATTTAGTGGAATGGACTGGAATGGAGTGGAATGGAATGGAATTGAGGGGAATGGAATGGAATGGAAAGGAATGGAAAGCAATGGAAAGGAATAGAATTGAATGCAACGGAATTAAAAGAATGCAATGGAATGCAATGGAATAGAATGCAATGGAATGTATAGTTGACATGTAATATGAGCTGAGATTGTGACACTGCACTCCAGCCAGGGTGACATGGTGATATCCTGTCGTAAGAAGTGAATGGAATGCAATGGAGTTAAATGGAATGGAATGAAATGGAATGGAGCGGAGTGGAAGGGAATGGAGTGGAATGATATAGAATGCAGTGGACTGTAATGGCATGGAGTGGAAAGAAGTAGAGTGGAATGGAGTGGAATGGAATGGACTGGCATAGAATGGAGTGGAATTGAATGCAATGGAGTGGATTGGAAAGGAATGCAAAGGAGTAGAGTGGAGTAGAGTGGTGTGGAGTGGAGTGGAATGGAGCTGAATGTACTTCAATGGAGTACAATGGAATGGAACGGAGTGGAATGGAATGGAATGATATGAGGTGGATTGGAGTGGAATGTAGTGGAGTGGAATGGAATGGAATAGAATGGAATGGAGTAGAGTGTAATGGAATGCAGTGGCGATAAGTGGAGTGGAATGGAATGCATTGGAGTAGAGTGGAGTGGAATGGAATGGAATGGAGTGGAGTGGAGGGGAGTGGAGTGGAATGGAATTGAGTGAAGTGGAGTGCAGTTGAATGGAATATCGTGGTGTGGAGTGGAGTGGAAGTGAATGGAGTGAATAGGAGTGGAATGGAGTGGAAGGTAACGGAGTGGAATGGAGTCGAATGGAGTGGAATGGAGTAGAGTGGATTAGAGTGGAATGGTGTCGAACGGACTGGAATGGAATGGAATGGAGTGGAATGGAATTGAATCAAATGGAATGGAGTGGAGTGGAGTGGAGTGGAATGAAATGAAATGGAAGGGAGTGGAGAGAAACGCAGTTGATTGGAGTGGAGTGGAGTGGAAAGGAATGGAAAGGAGTGGGATGGAGACGTATGGATTGGAGTGGAATGGAGTGGAATGGAATGAAGTGGAAAGGAGTGGAACGGAGTGAAATTGAATTTAGTGGACTGGAGTGGAATGGAGTTAAATGGAATGGAATGGAATGGAGTGGAATGGAATGGAATGGAGTGGAGTGGAATGGAATAGAATGGCGTGGAATGGAATAGAATGGGATGGAGTGGAGTGGAGAGGAGTGGAATGGATTGGAGTGAAGTGGAGTGGAATGGAATTGAGTGGAGCGGAGAGGAAAGGAATGGAATGGAGTGGAGTGGAATGGCATGGAATGGAGTGGAATGGAATGGATAGTAGTGGAGTGGAGTGGAGTGGATTGGAGTGTAGTGGAAGGGAATGGAGTGCAGTGTAATGGACTGGAATGGAGCAGAGCAGAATGGAGTGGACTGGACTGGAGTGGAATGGAATGGGATGGCATGGAATGGGAGCTGAGATTTTACCAATGTGCTCTAGGCAGGGTGACTGGGTGTCATACTCTCCAAAGAAAGGAATGGAATGGAACGCAGTGGAATGGAATGGAACAGAGTGGACATTAGTGGAGTGGAATGTGGAGGAATGGAATGAAATGGAACGTAATGGCATGAAATGGAGTGGTGTGGGGTGGAATGGATTATAGTGGAATGGGGTGGAAAGGAATGGGATGGAGTGGAATGAAGTGGAGTGCAGTGGAGTGGAACGGAGTTGAATGGCATAGAATTGAGTGGACAGTAGTGGAATGTTTTGGAATGCAATGGAATCCATTGTAATAGAATGGAATACAACGGAAAGTTGACATGGAGTGTGAGCTGAGATTGTGCCACTGCACTCCAGACTGGGTGACACGTTATATCCTGTGGATAGAAAGGAATGGAATGCAATAGAGTGAAATGGAATGGAGTGGAATGGAATTGAATGGAATGGAGTGGAGTGGATTGGAGTCGAATGGAGACGAATGGAATGGGACGGAGTGGAATGGAACGGAGTGGAGTGGAGTATCGTGGAGTGAAATAGAATGGAATGCACTGGGTTGGAATGGAATGCAATGGACTGCTGAAAGGAAATGTGAGCTGTTATTGTTCCACTGCACTCCAGCCTTTGTGACGGAATGAAATTCTGTGGAAAAAAAGGAATGGAATGGAATGGAACGGAATGGAATGGAATGGAATGGAATGGATTGGAGTGGAGTGGAGTGGTGTGGAGAAGAGTGTAGTGGAGTGGAGTGGAGTGAAATGGAGTGGAGTGTCGTGGAGGAGAGTGGAATGGAGTGGAATGGAATGGAGAGGAAAGGAACGGAGTGGAGTGGAATGGAACGGAGTGGAGTGGAATGGAATCCAATGGAATGAAATGGAATTGAATCGAATGGAATGAAGAAATATGTGCAGTGATTTGGCCACTGCGCTGGAGCCTGTGTGAGAGAGGGAGATCCTGTCGATAAAACAGTGTGGAATGGAAGGGATTGGAATGGAATGGAATGGAACGTATTGGAGTGGAGTGGAGTGGAATTGAGTGGAGTGGAGTGCACTGGAATGGAATGGAATGCAATGGAATGTAATGGAATGATGAAATGATATGTGAGCTGAGATTGTGCCACTGCACTCCACGCTGGGTGACAGAGTGAGATACTCTTGAAAGAAAGAAATGGAATGGAAAGAATTTTTAATTGGGTGGATTCGAGTGGACTGAAGTAGAGTGCAGTGGAATAGAGAGGAATGGAATGGAATGGAATCGGATGTAAAGGAATGGAATGATGTGGAGTGGAGTGGTGAGGAGTGTAGTGCTGTGGAATGGAGCAGAAAGTAACGGGATGGTGTGGAGTGGAGTGCAGTGCAGTGGAGTGGAGAGGAGTGCAATGGCGTGGAATGGAATCGGATGTAAAGGAACGTACTGGAGTGGAGCGGAGTGGAAAGGAGTGGAATGGAATGGAATTGAATGTAATGGAAAGCAAAGGAATGGAATGGGATGCAATGGAATTTAATGCAATAGAATGCAGTTCAATAGAGAGTTGACATGTAATGTGAGCTGAGATTGTGCCTAAGCTCTCCAGGCTGTTTGACACAGTGATATCGTGTGGAAAGAATGGAATGGAATGCAGTGGTGTGAAATGGAATGGAATGTAGTGGACAGGAGTAGAATGGAGTGGAGTGAAGAGGAACAGAGTGGAATGGAATGGGATGCAGTGGAATGGAATGCAGTGGAGTGGAGTGAAATAGAAAGAAATGGAATGGGATGGAATGGAATGCAATGGAATGGAGAAGAGAAATGTGAGCTGAGATTGTGTGACTACACTCCAGCCTTAGTGACCGAGAGAGATTCTGTGGAAGGAAAGAACTGATTTCAAAGGAGTGGAATGGAAGGGAATGTAGTACAGTGGAGTAGAGTGGAATGGAGTGAAACAGAATAGAATGGAGTGGAAGGCAATGGAATGGAATGGAATGGAGTGGAGTGGAATAGAGAGGAGTGCACTGCAATGGAGTGGAGTGGAGTGGAAGGGAGTGGAATTGAATGGAGTGGACAGGAGTGGAAGGAGTAGAGTGGACTGGAATGGAATAGAATGGAACAGAATGCAGTGGAGTGGAGGGGAGTGGAGGTGAGTGGAGTGGCATGGAGTGGAATGGAATGGAATGGAGTGAAATGGAATCCAATGGATTGGAATGGAGTGGAGTGGAGTGGAGTGGAATGGAGAGGAGTCGAATGGAATGGAAGGGAATGCAACGGAACGCAGTGGTGTGGATTGGAATGCAGTGAAATGGAGTACTATGGAATCTAAAGGAGTGGAGTGGAGTCTAGTGGAGTGGAATGGAATGGAACAAAATGGAATGGAATGGCACGGAATGGAGTGGAGTAGAGTGGAGTGGGAAGGAAGGGAGATGAGTGGAATGGAGAGGAATGGAATGCAGTGGAGTGGATTGGATTGGAATGAACTGGAATGGAGAGGAATGGAATGAAGTGGAACGGAATGGACCGCAATGGAATTGAATGGAGTGAAGTGGAAAGTAGTGGAGTGGAGTGGAATGGAGTGGAAATGAATGGAATGGAGTGGAATGGAAGGGAATGGAGGCAAGTGGATAGGAATTGACTGAAGCAGATTGGAGTGGAGTGGAGTGGAGTGGCATGGAATGGAATGAAGTGGATGGGAATGCAATGGAGTGGAATGAAATGGAATAAAATGGAATGGAGTGGAATGGAGAGGAATGGAGTGGAAGTGGAGTGGAATGGAGGGGAGTAAGAGGAAGAGAATGGAATGGAATCGAAAGGAGGGAAGTGCAATTGTGTGGAGTGGAGTGGAGATGAAAGGAGTGGAGTGATGTGGAGTCGAGAGGAAAGGAATGGAATGGAATGGAATGGAGTTAAGTGGAGTGGAATGGAGTGGAAGGTAATGGAGTGGAATGAAAAGGAGTGGATTGGAATGGAGTGGAATGGAATGGAGTGGAACGGAGTGGAGTAGAATGGAGTGGGTTGCAGAGGAGTGGAATGGAGTGGAATGGAAGGGAACGGAAAGGAATGTAGTGGAAAGGAATGGAATGGAGTGGATTGAAATTGAATGGAAAGGATTGGAGTGCAGTGGACTGGAGGGGAGTGGAATAAAATGGAGTATAGTGCAGTGGAATGGAGTGGACTGGAGTGGAGATGAGTGGAGTGGACTGGAATGGAATGGAGTGGAGTGGAATGGTGTGGAGTGGGGTGGAAAGGAATGGAACAGAATGGAATGGAGAGGAATGGAGTGGCATGTAGTGGAGTGGAGTGAAGTGGAAAGGAATGGCATGGAATGGAGTAGAGTGGAATGGAGGGGTATGGAATGGAATGGAATGGAATTGAGTGGAATGGAGTGGAATGGAGTGGAGTGGAGAGGAATGGAATGGAGTGGAAAGGTCTGAAAGGAGTGGAATGGAGTGGAGTGGAATGCAATGGAGTAGATTGGAATGAAGTGGAAAGGAATAGAATGGAGAGAAGTAGAGTAGAATGGAGTGGATTGGAATGGAGGGGAGCAGAGTGGAGTTAACAGCGGTGGATTGGAATACAGTGGATGGGGTAGAGTGGAAGGGAGTGGAATTATATGGAATGGAATGGATTGGAGTGGAGTGGAAGGGAGTGGAGTGGAGTTGAAAGTAGAGGAATCGAAAGAAGTGGAAAGGAGTGGAGTAGAGTGGATTAGAGTGGATTGGAATGGAATGGAGTGGAGTGGAATGGTGTGGAAACGAATGGAAGGGAGGGGAGTGGAATGGAACGAAATGGAATGGAATGTAGTGGAATGGAGAGGAGTGGAGTGGACTGGAGTGGAATGTAATCGAATGGAGTGTACTGGAGTGGAATGTATTTGAGAGGCGGGTAATGGAGAGGAGTGGAATGTATTTGAGAGGCGGGTAGTGGAGTGGAGTGGAGTGAAATACATCGGAATGGCACGGAATTGAATGGAATGGAGGGGAGTGGAATGCAGTGGAGTGGAGTCGATTGGAGTGGTGAGGAATAGAACGGAGTGGCATGGAATGGAGCACAGTGGAATGCAATGGAGTGGAGTGGATTGGAAAGGGGTGGAGTGGAGTGACGATGGGTGAAGTGGAATGTAATGGAGTGGAGTGCAGAGGAGTCTCATGGAATGGAATGGAATGGAACGCAATGGAAGCTGAGATTGTACCACTGCGCTCCAGGATGGGTGACACAGTGTGATACTCTCAAAAGAAAGGAATGGAATGGAATGCAGTGGAATGGAATGGAATGCAATGGGGTGCATTGGAGTGGAGTGGAGTGAAGTGAAGTGGATTGGAGTGGAATGGAGAGGAATGGAACGGAATGGAATGGAATGAAGTAGACTGGAGTGGGGTGGAGTTGAGTGCAATGGAATGGAGCGAAATGGAATCAGATGCAGAGAAATGGAGTAGAGAGGAGTGCAGTAGAGTGGAAAGGAGTGCAATGGAGTGGAATGGAATCGGAAGTAACGGAAAGTAGTGGAGTGGATGGAACGGAAAGGAAAGGAGTGGAGCGGAGTGGAATGGAACGGAGCGGGAGGTGGGTTGGGGCCACTGCACTCCAGGCTGGCTGGCTGACTGAGGTATTCTCGCAATAAAGGAATGGAATGGAATGCCGTAGAGTGGAATGGAACGGAGTGGAGTGGAGTGGAATGGAGTGAGTTGGAGCAGAGTGGAATGAAGAATGCAATGGGATGGAAGGGAATTGAATGAAATGCAGTGGAGTGCAGTGGAGTGCATTGCAGTGGAATGGAGCAGAATGGAATGGAAAGGAGTGGAATGGACAGGAGTGGAGTGCACTGGAGAGGAGAGGATAGGAATGCAGTGGAATGGAATTGGATGTAATGGAACGTAGAGGAGTGGAGTGGAATGGAGTGGGCCAGAGTGGAATGGAATGGAATGCAATGGAAAGGAATGGAGTGGAATAGAATGGAATGGAATGGAATGGAATGGAATGGAGTGGGATGACTTGTAGTGGGGTGGAGTGAAATGGAGTATAATGGAATGGAGTGGAGTGGAGTGGAATGTGATAGAATGGAGAGGAGGGGAATGGAGCAGAATGGAATGGAGTGCAGCGGAATGGAGTGGAGTGGAATGGAATCAAATGGAGTGGAATGGAACAGAGTGGAATGGAATGGAGTGCAATAGACTAGAATTGAGTGTAGTGTAGTGGAATTTAGTGGAATGGACTGGAATGGAGTGGAATGGAATGGAATTGAGGGGAATGGAATGGAATGGAAAGGAATGGAAAGCAATGGAAAGGAATAGAATTGAATGCAACGGAATTAAAAGAATGCAATGGAATGCAATGGAATAGAATGCAATGGAATGTATAGTTGACATGTAATATGAGCTGAGATTGTGACACTGCACTCCAGCCAGGGTGACATGGTGATATCCTGTCGTAAGAAGTGAATGGAATGCAATGGAGTGAAATGGAATGGAATGAAATGGAATGGAGCGGAGTGGAAGGGAATGGAGTGGAATGATATAGAATGCAGTGGACTGTAATGGCATGGAGTGGAAAGAAGTAGAGTGGAATGGAGTGGAATGGAATGGACTGGCATAGAATGGAGTGGAATTGAATGCAATGGAGTGGATTGGAAAGGAATGCAAAGGAGTAGAGTGGAGTAGAGTGGTGTGGAGTGGAGTGGAATGGAGCTGAATGTACTTCAATGGAGTACAATGGAATGGAACGGAGTGGAATGGAATGGAATGATATGAGGTGGATTGGAGTGGAATGTAGTGGAGTGGAATGGAATGGAATAGAATGGAATGGAGTAGAGTGTAATGGAATGCAGTGGCGATAAGTGGAGTGGAATGGAATGCATTGGAGTAGAGTGGAGTGGAATGGAATGGAATGGAGTGGAGTGGAGGGGAGTGGAGTGGAATGGAATTGAGTGAAGTGGAGTGCAGTTGAATGGAATATCGTGGTGTGGAGTGGAGTGGAAGTGAATGGAGTGAATAGGAGTGGAATGGAGTGGAAGGTAACGGAGTGGAATGGAGTCGAATGGAGTGGAATGGAGTAGAGTGGATTAGAGTGGAATGGTGTCGAACGGACTGGAATGGAATGGAATGGAGTGGAATGGAATTGAATCAAATGGAATGGAGTGGAGTGGAGTGGAGTGGAATGAAATGAAATGGAAGGGAGTGGAGAGAAACGCAGTTGATTGGAGTGGAGTGGAGTGGAAAGGAATGGAAAGGAGTGGGATGGAGACGTATGGATTGGAGTGGAATGGAGTGGAATGGAATGAAGTGGAAAGGAGTGGAACGGAGTGAAATTGAATTTAGTGGACTGGAGTGGAATGGAGTTAAATGGAATGGAATGGAATGGAGTGGAATGGAATGGAATGGAGTGGAGTGGAATGGAATAGAATGGCGTGGAATGGAATAGAATGGGATGGAGTGGAGTGGAGAGGAGTGGAATGGATTGGAGTGAAGTGGAGTGGAATGGAATTGAGTGGAGCGGAGAGGAAAGGAATGGAATGGAGTGGAGTGGAATGGCATGGAATGGAGTGGAATGGAATGGATAGTAGTGGAGTGGAGTGGAGTGGATTGGAGTGTAGTGGAAGGGAATGGAGTGCAGTGTAATGGACTGGAATGGAGCAGAGCAGAATGGAGTGGACTGGACTGGAGTGGAATGGAATGGGATGGCATGGAATGGGAGCTGAGATTTTACCAATGTGCTCTAGGCAGGGTGACTGGGTGTCATACTCTCAAAAGAAAGGAATGGAATGGAACGCAGTGGAATGGAATGGAACAGAGTGGACATTAGTGGAGTGGAATGTGGAGGAATGGAATGAAATGGAACGTAATGGCATGAAATGGAGTGGTGTGGGGTGGAATGGATTATAGTGGAATGGGGTGGAAAGGAATGGGATGGAGTGGAATGAAGTGGAGTGCAGTGGAGTGGAACGGAGTTGAATGGCATAGAATTGAGTGGACAGTAGTGGAATGTTTTGGAATGCAATGGAATCCATTGTAATAGAATGGAATACAACGGAAAGTTGACATGGAGTGTGAGCTGAGATTGTGCCACTGCACTCCAGACTGGGTGACACGTTATATCCTGTGGATAGAAAGGAATGGAATGCAATAGAGTGAAATGGAATGGAGTGGAATGGAATTGAATGGAATGGAGTGGAGTGGATTGGAGTCGAATGGAGACGAATGGAATGGGACGGAGTGGAATGGAACGGAGTGGAGTGGAGTATCGTGGAGTGAAATAGAATGGAATGCACTGGGTTGGAATGGAATGCAATGGACTGCTGAAAGGAAATGTGAGCTGTTATTGTTCCACTGCACTCCAGCCTTTGTGACGGAATGAAATCCTGTGGAAAAAAAGGAATGGAATGGAATGGAACGGAATGGAATGGAATGGAATGGAATGGATTGGAGTGGAGTGGAGTGGTGTGGAGAAGAGTGTAGTGGAGTGGAGTGGAGTGAAATGGAGTGGAGTGTCGTGGAGGAGAGTGGAATGGAGTGGAATGGAATGGAGAGGAAAGGAACGGAGTGGAGTGGAATGGAACGGAGTGGAGTGGAATGGAATCCAATGGAATGAAATGGAATTGAATCGAATGGAATGAAGAAATATGTGCAGTGATTTGGCCACTGCGCTGGAGCCTGTGTGAGAGAGGGAGATCCTGTCGATAAAACAGTGTGGAATGGAAGGGATTGGAATGGAATGGAATGGAACGTATTGGAGTGGAGTGGAGTGGAATTGAGTGGAGTGGAGTGCACTGGAATGGAATGGAATGCAATGGAATGTAATGGAATGATGAAATGATATGTGAGCTGAGATTGTGCCACTGCACTCCACGCTGGGTGACAGAGTGAGATACTCTTGAAAGAAAGAAATGGAATGGAAAGAATTTTTAATTGGGTGGATTCGAGTGGACTGAAGTAGAGTGCAGTGGAATAGAGAGGAATGGAATGGAATGGAATCGGATGTAAAGGAATGGAATGATGTGGAGTGGAGTGGTGAGGAGTGTAGTGCTGTGGAATGGAGCAGAAAGTAACGGGATGGTGTGGAGTGGAGTGCAGTGCAGTGGAGTGGAGAGGAGTGCAATGGCGTGGAATGGAATCGGATGTAAAGGAACGTACTGGAGTGGAGCGGAGTGGAAAGGAGTGGAATGGAATGGAATTGAATGTAATGGAAAGCAAAGGAATGGAATGGGATGCAATGGAATTTAATGCAATAGAATGCAGTTCAATAGAGAGTTGACATGTAATGTGAGCTGAGATTGTGCCTAAGCTCTCCAGGCTGTTTGACACAGTGATATCGTGTCGAAAGAATGGAATGGAATGCAGTGGTGTGAAATGGAATGGAATGTAGTGGACAGGAGTAGAATGGAGTGGAGTGAAGAGGAACAGAGTGGAATGGAATGGGATGCAGTGGAATGGAATGCAGTGGAGTGGAGTGAAATAGAAAGAAATGGAATGGGATGGAATGGAATGCAATGGAATGGAGAAGAGAAATGTGAGCTGAGATTGTGTGACTACACTCCAGCCTTAGTGACCGAGAGAGATTCTGTGGAAGGAAAGAACTGATTTCAAAGGAGTGGAATGGAAGGGAATGTAGTACAGTGGAGTAGAGTGGAATGGAGTGAAACAGAATAGAATGGAGTGGAAGGCAATGGAATGGAATGGAATGGAGTGGAGTGGAATAGAGAGGAGTGCACTGCAATGGAGTGGAGTGGAGTGGAAGGGAGTGGAATGCAATGGAATGTAGTGGAGTGCAGTGGAGTGGAATGGAATGGAGTGGACAGGAGTGGAAGGAGTAGAGTGGACTGGAATGGAATAGAATGGAACAGAATGCAGTGGAGTGGAGGGGAGTGGAGGTGAGTGGAGTGGCATGGAGTGGAATGGAATGGAATGGAGTGAAATGGAATCCAATGGATTGGAATGGAGTGGAGTGGAGTGGAGTGGAATGGAGAGGAGTCGAATGGAATGGAAGGGAATGCAACGGAACGCAGTGGTGTGGATTGGAATGCAGTGAAATGGAGTACTATGGAATCTAAAGGAGTGGAGTGGAGTCTAGTGGAGTGGAATGGAATGGAACAAAATGGAATGGAATGGCACGGAATGGAGTGGAGTAGAGTGGAGTGGGAAGGAAGGGAGATGAGTGGAATGGAGAGGAATGGAATGCAGTGGAGTGGATTGGATTGGAATGAACTGGAATGGAGAGGAATGGAATGAAGTGGAACGGAATGGACCGCAATGGAATTGAATGGAGTGAAGTGGAAAGTAGTGGAGTGGAGTGGAATGGAGTGGAAATGAATGGAATGGAGTGGAATGGAAGGGAATGGAGGCAAGTGGATAGGAATTGACTGAAGCAGATTGGAGTGGAGTGGAGTGGAGTGGCATGGAATGGAATGAAGTGGATGGGAATGCAATGGAGTGGAATGAAATGGAATAAAATGGAATGGAGTGGAATGGAGAGGAATGGAGTGGAAGTGGAGTGGAATGGAGGGGAGTAAGAGGAAGAGAATGGAATGGAATCGAAAGGAGGGAAGTGCAATTGTGTGGAGTGGAGTGGAGATGAAAGGAGTGGAGTGATGTGGAGTCGAGAGGAAAGGAATGGAATGGAATGGAATGGAGTTAAGTGGAGTGGAATGGAGTGGAAGGTAATGGAGTGGAATGAAAAGGAGTGGATTGGAATGGAGTGGAATGGAATGGAGTGGAACGGAGTGGAGTAGAATGGAGTGGGTTGCAGAGGAGTGGAATGGAGTGGAATGGAAGGGAACGGAAAGGAATGTAGTGGAAAGGAATGGAATGGAGTGGATTGAAATTGAATGGAAAGGATTGGAGTGCAGTGGACTGGAGGGGAGTGGAATAAAATGGAGTATAGTGCAGTGGAATGGAGTGGACTGGAGTGGAGATGAGTGGAGTGGACTGGAATGGAATGGAGTGGAGTGGAATGGTGTGGAGTGGGGTGGAAAGGAATGGAACAGAATGGAATGGAGAGGAATGGAGTGGCATGGAGTGGAGTGGAGTGAAGTGGAAAGGAATGGCATGGAATGGAGTAGAGTGGAATGGAGGGGTATGGAATGGAATGGAATGGAATTGAGTGGAATGGAGTGGAATGGAGTGGAGTGGAGAGGAATGGAATGGAGTGGAAAGGTCTGAAAGGAGTGGAATGGAGTGGAGTGGAATGCAATGGAGTAGATTGGAATGAAGTGGAAAGGAATAGAATGGAGAGAAGTAGAGTAGAATGGAGTGGATTGGAATGGAGGGGAGCAGAGTGGAGTTAACAGCGGTGGATTGGAATACAGTGGATGGGGTAGAGTGGAAGGGAGTGGAATTATATGGAATGGAATGGATTGGAGTGGAGTGGAAGGGAGTGGAGTGGAGTTGAAAGTAGAGGAATCGAAAGAAGTGGAAAGGAGTGGAGTAGAGTGGATTAGAGTGGATTGGAATGGAATGGAGTGGAGTGGAATGGTGTGGAAACGAATGGAAGGGAGGGGAGTGGAATGGAACGAAATGGAATGGAATGTAGTGGAATGGAGAGGAGTGGAGTGGACTGGAGTGGAATGTAATCGAATGGAGTGTACTGGAGTGGAATGTATTTGAGAGGCGGGTAATGGAGAGGAGTGGAAGGTATTTGAGAGGCGGGTAGTGGAGTGGAGTGGAGTGAAATACATCGGAATGGCACGGAATTGAATGGAATGGAGGGGAGTGGAATGCAGTGGAGTGGAGTCGATTGGAGTGGTGAGGAATAGAACGGAGTGGCATGGAATGGAGCACAGTGGAATGCAATGGAGTGGAGTGGATTGGAAAGGGGTGGAGTGGAGTGACGATGGGTGAAGTGGAATGTAATGGAGTGGAGTGCAGAGGAGTCTCATGGAATGGAATGGAATGGAACGCAATGGAAGCTGAGATTGTACCACTGCGCTCCAGGATGGGTGACACAGTGTGATACTCTCAAAAGAAAGGAATGGAATGGAATGCAGTGGAATGGAATGGAATGCAATGGGGTGCATTGGAGTGGAGTGGAGTGAAGTGAAGTGGATTGGAGTGGAATGGAGAGGAATGGAACGGAATGGAATGGAATGAAGTAGACTGGAGTGGGGTGGAGTTGAGTGCAATGGAATGGAGCGAAATGGAATCAGATGCAGAGAAATGGAGTAGAGAGGAGTGCAGTAGAGTGGAAAGGAGTGCAATGGAGTGGAATGGAATCGGAAGTAACGGAAAGTAGTGGAGTGGATGGAACGGAAAGGAAAGGAGTGGAGCGGAGTGGAATGGAACGGAGCGGGAGGTGGGTTGGGGCCACTGCACTCCAGGCTGGCTGGCTGACTGAGGTATTCTCGCAATAAAGGAATGGAATGGAATGCCGTAGAGTGGAATGGAACGGAGTGGAGTGGAGTGGAATGGAGTGAGTTGGAGCAGAGTGGAATGAAGAATGCAATGGGATGGAAGGGAATTGAATGAAATGCAGTGGAGTGCAGTGGAGTGCATTGCAGTGGAATGGAGCAGAATGGAATGGAAAGGAGTGGAATGGACAGGAGTGGAGTGCACTGGAGAGGAGAGGATAGGAATGCAGTGGAATGGAATTGGATGTAATGGAACGTAGAGGAGTGGAGTGGAATGGAGTGGGCCAGAGTGGAATGGAATGGAATGCAATGGAAAGGAATGGAGTGGAATAGAATGGAATGGAATGGAATGGAATGGAGTGGGATGACTTGTAGTGGGGTGGAGTGAAATGGAGTATAATGGAATGGAGTGGAGTGGAGTGGAATGTGATAGAATGGAGAGGAGGGGAATGGAGCAGAATGGAATGGAGTGCAGCGGAATGGAGTGGAGTGGAATGGAATCAAATGGAGTGGAATGGAACAGAGTGGAATGGAATGGAGTGCAATAGACTAGAATTGAGTGTAGTGTAGTGGAATTTAGTGGAATGGACTGGAATGGAGTGGAATGGAATGGAATTGAGGGGAATGGAATGGAATGGAAAGGAATGGAAAGCAATGGAAAGGAATAGAATCGAATGCAACGGAATTAAAAGAATGCAATGGAATGCAATGGAATAGAATGCAATGGAATGTATAGTTGACATGTAATATGAGCTGAGATTGTGACACTGCACTCCAGCCAGGGTGACATGGTGATATCCTGTCGTAAGAAGTGAATGGAATGCAATGGAGTGAAATGGAATGGAATGAAATGGAATGGAGCGGAGTGGAAGGGAATGGAGTGGAATGATATAGAATGCAGTGGACCGTAATGGCATGGAGTGGAAAGAAGTAGAGTGGAATGGAGTGGAATGGAATGGACTGGCATAGAATGGAGTGGAATTGAATGCAATGGAGTGGATTGGAAAGGAATGCAAAGGAGTAGAGTGGAGTAGAGTGGTGTGGAGTGGAGTGGAATGGAGCTGAATGTACTTCAATGGAGTACAATGGAATGGAACGGAGTGGAATGGAATGGAATGATATGAGGTGGATTGGAGTGGAATGTAGTGGAGTGGAATGGAATGGAATAGAATGGAATGGAGTAGAGTGTAATGGAATGCAGTGGCGATAAGTGGAGTGGAATGGAATGCATTGGAGTAGAGTGGAGTGGAATGGAATGGAATGGAGTGGAGTGGAGGGGAGTGGAGTGGAATGGAATTGAGTGAAGTGGAGTGCAGTTGAATGGAATATCGTGGTGTGGAGTGGAGTGGAAGTGAATGGAGTGAATAGGAGTGGAATGGAGTGGAAGGTAACGGAGTGGAATGGAGTCGAATGGAGTGGAATGGAGTAGAGTGGATTAGAGTGGAATGGTGTCGAACGGACTGGAATGGAATGGAATGGAGTGGAATGGAATTGAATCAAATGGAATGGAGTGGAGTGGAGTGGAGTGGAATGAAATGAAATGGAAGGGAGTGGAGAGAAACGCAGTTGATTGGAGTGGAAAGGAATGGAAAGGAGTGGGATGGAGACGTATGGATTGGAGTGGAATGGAGTGGAATGGAATGAAGTGGAAAGGAGTGGAACGGAGTGAAATTGAATTTAGTGGACTGGAGTGGAATGGAGTTAAATGGAATGGAATGGAATGGAGTGGAATGGAATGGAATGGAGTGGAGTGGAATGGAATAGAATGGCATGGAATGGAATAGAATGGGATGGAGTGGAGTGGAGAGGAGTGGAATGGATTGGAGTGAAGTGGAGTGGAATGGAATTGAGTGGAGCGGAGAGGAAAGGAATGGAATGGAGTGGAGTGGAATGGCATGGAATGGAGTGGAATGGAATGGATAGTAGTGGAGTGGAGTGGAGTGGATTGGAGTGTAGTGGAAGGGAATGGAGTGCAGTGTAATGGACTGGAATGGAGCAGAGCAGAATGGAGTGGACTGGACTGGAGTGGAATGGAATGGGATGGCATGGAATGGGAGCTGAGATTTTACCAATGTGCTCTAGGCAGGGTGACTGGGTGTCATACTCTCAAAAGAAAGGAATGGAATGGAACGCAGTGGAATGGAATGGAACAGAGTGGACATTAGTGGAGTGGAATGTGGAGGAATGGAATGAAATGGAACGTAATGGCATGAAATGGAGTGGTGTGGGGTGGAATGGATTATAGTGGAATGGGGTGGAAAGGAATGGGATGGAGTGGAATGAAGTGGAGTGCAGTGGAGTGGAACGGAGTTGAATGGCATAGAATTGAGTGGACAGTAGTGGAATGTTTTGGAATGCAATGGAATCCATTGTAATAGAATGGAATACAACGGAAAGTTGACATGGAGTGTGAGCTGAGATTGTGCCACTGCACTCCAGACTGGGTGACACGTTATATCCTGTGGATAGAAAGGAATGGAATGCAATAGAGTGAAATGGAATGGAGTGGAATGGAATTGAATGGAATGGAGTGGAGTGGATTGGAGTCGAATGGAGACGAATGGAATGGGACGGAGTGGAATGGAACGGAGTGGAGTGGAGTATCGTGGAGTGAAATAGAATGGAATGCACTGGGTTGGAATGGAATGCAATGGACTGCTGAAAGGAAATGTGAGCTGTTATTGTTCCACTGCACTCCAGCCTTTGTGACGGAATGAAATCCTGTGGAAAAAAAGGAATGGAATGGAATGGAACGGAATGGAATGGAATGGAATGGAATGGATTGGAGTGGAGTGGAGTGGTGTGGAGAAGAGTGTAGTGGAGTGGAGTGGAGTGAAATGGAGTGGAGTGTCGTGGAGGAGAGTGGAATGGAGTGGAATGGAATGGAGAGGAAAGGAACGGAGTGGAGTGGAATGGAACGGAGTGGAGTGGAATGGAATCCAATGGAATGAAATGGAATTGAATCGAATGGAATGAAGAAATATGTGCAGTGATTTGGCCACTGCGCTGGAGCCTGTGTGAGAGAGGGAGATCCTGTCGATAAAACAGTGTGGAATGGAAGGGATTGGAATGGAATGGAATGGAACGTATTGGAGTGGAGTGGAGTGGAATTGAGTGGAGTGGAGTGCACTGGAATGGAATGGAATGCAATGGAATGTAATGGAATGATGAAATGATATGTGAGCTGAGATTGTGCCACTGCACTCCACGCTGGGTGACAGAGTGAGATACTCTTGAAAGAAAGAAATGGAATGGAAAGAATTTTTAATTGGGTGGATTCGAGTGGACTGAAGTAGAGTGCAGTGGAATAGAGAGGAATGGAATGGAATGGAATCGGATGTAAAGGAATGGAATGATGTGGAGTGGAGTGGTGAGGAGTGTAGTGCTGTGGAATGGAGCAGAAAGTAACGGGATGGTGTGGAGTGGAGTGCAGTGCAGTGGAGTGGAGAGGAGTGCAATGGCGTGGAATGGAATCGGATGTAAAGGAACGTACTGGAGTGGAGCGGAGTGGAAAGGAGTGGAATGGAATGGAATTGAATGTAATGGAAAGCAAAGGAATGGAATGGGATGCAATGGAATTTAATGCAATAGAATGCAGTTCAATAGAGAGTTGACATGTAATGTGAGCTGAGATTGTGCCTAAGCTCTCCAGGCTGTTTGACACGGTGATATCGTGTCGAAAGAATGGAATGGAATGCAGTGGTGTGAAATGGAATGGAATGTAGTGGACAGGAGTAGAATGGAGTGGAGTGAAGAGGAACAGAGTGGAATGGAATGGGATGCAGTGGAATGGAATGCAGTGGAGTGGAATGAAATAGAAAGAAATGGAATGGGATGGAATGGAATGCAATGGAATGGAGAAGAGAAATGTGAGCTGAGATTGTGTGACTACACTCCAGCCTTAGTGACCGAGAGAGATTCTGTGGAAGGAAAGAACTGATTTCAAAGGAGTGGAATGGAAGGGAATGTAGTACAGTGGAGTAGAGTGGAATGGAGTGAAACAGAATAGAATGGAGTGGAAGGCAATGGAATGGAATGGAATGGAGTGGAGTGGAATAGAGAGGAGTGCACTGCAATGGAGTGGAGTGGAGTGGAAGGGAGTGGAATGCAATGGAATGTAGTGGAGTGCAGTGGAGTGGAATGGAATGGAGTGGACAGGAGTGGAAGGAGTAGAGTGGACTGGAATGGAATAGAATGGAACAGAATGCAGTGGAGTGGAGGGGAGTGGAGGTGAGTGGAGTGGCATGGAGTGGAATGGAATGGAATGGAGTGAAATGGAATCCAATGGATTGGAATGGAGTGGAGTGGAGTGGAGTGGAATGGAGAGGAGTCGAATGGAATGGAAGGGAATGCAACGGAACGCAGTGGTGTGGATTGGAATGCAGTGAAATGGAGTACTATGGAATCTAAAGGAGTGGAGTGGAGTCTAGTGGAGTGGAATGGAATGGAACAAAATGGAATGGAATGGCACGGAATGGAGTGGAGTAGAGTGGAGTGGGAAGGAAGGGAGATGAGTGGAATGGAGAGGAATGGAATGCAGTGGAGTGGATTGGATTGGAATGAACTGGAATGGAGAGGAATGGAATGAAGTGGAACGGAATGGACCGCAATGGAATTGAATGGAGTGAAGTGGAAAGTAGTGGAGTGGAGTGGAATGGAGTGGAAATGAATGGAATGGAGTGGAATGGAAGGGAATGGAGACAAGTGGATAGGAATTGACTGAAGCAGATTGGAGTGGAGTGGAGTGGAGTGGCATGGAATGGAATGAAGTGGATGGGAATGCAATGGAGTGGAATGAAATGGAATAAAATGGAATGGAGTGGAATGGAGAGGAATGGAGTGGAAGTGGAGTGGAATGGAGGGGAGTAAGAGGAAGAGAATGGAATGGAATCGAAAGGAGGGAAGTGCAATTGTGTGGAGTGGAGTGGAGATGAAAGGAGTGGAGTGATGTGGAGTCGAGAGGAAAGGAATGGAATGGAATGGAATGGAGTTAAGTGGAGTGGAATGGAGTGGAAGGTAATGGAGTGGAATGAAAAGGAGTGGATTGGAATGGAGTGGAATGGAATGGAGTGGAACGGAGTGGAGTAGAATGGAGTGGGTTGCAGAGGAGTGGAATGGAGTGGAATGGAAGGGAACGGAAAGGAATGTAGTGGAAAGGAATGGAATGGAGTGGATTGAAATTGAATGGAAAGGATTGGAGTGCAGTGGACTGGAGGGGAGTGGAATAAAATGGAGTATAGTGCAGTGGAATGGAGTGGACTGGAGTGGAGATGAGTGGAGTGGACTGGAATGGAATGGAGTGGAGTGGAATGGTGTGGAGTGGGGTGGAAAGGAATGGAACAGAATGGAATGGAGAGGAATGGAGTGGCATGTAGTGGAGTGGAGTGAAGTGGAAAGGAATGGCATGGAATGGAGTAGAGTGGAATGGAGGGGTATGGAATGGAATGGAATGGAATTGAGTGGAATGGAGTGGAATGGAGTGGAGTGGAGAGGAATGGAATGGAGTGGAAAGGTCTGAAAGGAGTGGAATGGAGTGGAGTGGAATGCAATGGAGTAGATTGGAATGAAGTGGAAAGGAATAGAATGGAGAGAAGTAGAGTAGAATGGAGTGGATTGGAATGGAGGGGAGCAGAGTGGAGTTAACAGCGGTGGATTGGAATACAGTGGATGGGGTAGAGTGGAAGGGAGTGGAATTATATGGAATGGAATGGATTGGAGTGGAGTGGAAGGGAGTGGAGTGGAGTTGAAAGTAGAGGAATCGAAAGAAGTGGAAAGGAGTGGAGTAGAGTGGATTAGAGTGGATTGGAATGGAATGGAGTGGAGTGGAATGGTGTGGAAACGAATGGAAGGGAGGGGAGTGGAATGGAACGAAATGGAATGGAATGTAGTGGAATGGAGAGGAGTGGAGTGGACTGGAGTGGAATGTAATCGAATGGAGTGTACTGGAGTGGAATGTATTTGAGAGGCGGGTAATGGAGAGGAGTGGAATGTATTTGAGAGGCGGGTAGTGGAGTGGAGTGGAGTGAAATACATCGGAATGGCACGGAATTGAATGGAATGGAGGGGAGTGGAATGCAGTGGAGTGGAGTCGATTGGAGTGGTGAGGAATAGAACGGAGTGGCATGGAATGGAGCACAGTGGAATGCAATGGAGTGGAGTGGATTGGAAAGGGGTGGAGTGGAGTGACGATGGGTGAAGTGGAATGTAATGGAGTGGAGTGCAGAGGAGTCTCATGGAATGGAATGGAATGGAACGCAATGGAAGCTGAGATTGTACCACTGCGCTCCAGGATGGGTGACACAGTGTGATACTCTCAAAAGAAAGGAATGGAATGGAATGCAGTGGAATGGAATGGAATGCAATGGGGTGCATTGGAGTGGAGTGGAGTGAAGTGAAGTGGATTGGAGTGGAATGGAGAGGAATGGAACGGAATGGAATGGAATGAAGTAGACTGGAGTGGGGTGGAGTTGAGTGCAATGGAATGGAGCGAAATGGAATCAGATGCAGAGAAATGGAGTAGAGAGGAGTGCAGTAGAGTGGAAAGGAGTGCAATGGAGTGGAATGGAATCGGAAGTAACGGAAAGTAGTGGAGTGGATGGAACGGAAAGGAAAGGAGTGGAGCGGAGTGGAATGGAACGGAGCGGGAGGTGGGTTGGGGCCACTGCACTCCAGGCTGGCTGGCTGACTGAGGTATTCTCGCAATAAAGGAATGGAATGGAATGCCGTAGAGTGGAATGGAACGGAGTGGAGTGGAGTGGAATGGAGTGAGTTGGAGCAGAGTGGAATGAAGAATGCAATGGGATGGAAGGGAATTGAATGAAATGCAGTGGAGTGCAGTGGAGTGCATTGCAGTGGAATGGAGCAGAATGGAATGGAAAGGAGTGGAATGGACAGGAGTGGAGTGCACTGGAGAGGAGAGGATAGGAATGCAGTGGAATGGAATTGGATGTAATGGAACGTAGAGGAGTGGAGTGGAATGGAGTGGGCCAGAGTGGAATGGAATGGAATGCAATGGAAAGGAATGGAGTGGAATAGAATGGAATGGAATGGAATGGAATGGAATGGAGTGGGATGACTTGTAGTGGGGTGGAGTGAAATGGAGTATAATGGAATGGAGTGGAGTGGAGTGGAATGTGATAGAATGGAGAGGAGGGGAATGGAGCAGAATGGAATGGAGTGCAGCGGAATGGAGTGGAGTGGAATGGAATCAAATGGAGTGGAATGGAACAGAGTGGAATGGAATGGAGTGCAATAGACTAGAATTGAGTGTAGTGTAGTGGAATTTAGTGGAATGGACTGGAATGGAGTGGAATGGAATGGAATTGAGGGGAATGGAATGGAATGGAAAGGAATGGAAAGCAATGGAAAGGAATAGAATTGAATGCAACGGAATTAAAAGAATGCAATGGAATGCAATGGAATAGAATGCAATGGAATGTATAGTTGACATGTAATATGAGCTGAGATTGTGACACTGCACTCCAGCCAGGGTGACATGGTGATATCCTGTCGTAAGAAGTGAATGGAATGCAATGGAGTGAAATGGAATGGAATGAAATGGAATGGAGCGGAGTGGAAGGGAATGGAGTGGAATGATATAGAATGCAGTGGACCGTAATGGCATGGAGTGGAAAGAAGTAGAGTGGAATGGAGTGGAATGGAATGGACTGGCATAGAATGGAGTGGAATTGAATGCAATGGAGTGGATTGGAAAGGAATGCAAAGGAGTAGAGTGGAGTAGAGTGGTGTGGAGTGGAGTGGAATGGAGCTGAATGTACTTCAATGGAGTACAATGGAATGGAACGGAGTGGAATGGAATGGAATGATATGAGGTGGATTGGAGTGGAATGTAGTGGAGTGGAATGGAATGGAATAGAATGGAATGGAGTAGAGTGTAATGGAATGCAGTGGCGATAAGTGGAGTGGAATGGAATGCATTGGAGTAGAGTGGAGTGGAATGGAATGGAATGGAGTGGAGTGGAGGGGAGTGGAGTGGAATGGAATTGAGTGAAGTGGAGTGCAGTTGAATGGAATATCGTGGTGTGGAGTGGAGTGGAAGTGAATGGAGTGAATAGGAGTGGAATGGAGTGGAAGGTAACGGAGTGGAATGGAGTCGAATGGAGTGGAATGGAGTAGAGTGGATTAGAGTGGAATGGTGTCGAACGGACTGGAATGGAATGGAATGGAGTGGAATGGAATTGAATCAAATGGAATGGAGTGGAGTGGAGTGGAGTGGAATGAAATGAAATGGAAGGGAGTGGAGAGAAACGCAGTTGATTGGAGTGGAGTGGAGTGGAAAGGAATGGAAAGGAGTGGGATGGAGACGTATGGATTGGAGTGGAATGGAGTGGAATGGAATGAAGTGGAAAGGAGTGGAACGGAGTGAAATTGAATTTAGTGGACTGGAGTGGAATGGAGTTAAATGGAATGGAATGGAATGGAGTGGAATGGAATGGAATGGAGTGGAGTGGAATGGAATAGAATGGCGTGGAATGGAATAGAATGGGATGGAGTGGAGTGGAGAGGAGTGGAATGGATTGGAGTGAAGTGGAGTGGAATGGAATTGAGTGGAGCGGAGAGGAAAGGAATGGAATGGAGTGGAGTGGAATGGCATGGAATGGAGTGGAATGGAATGGATAGTAGTGGAGTGGAGTGGAGTGGATTGGAGTGTAGTGGAAGGGAATGGAGTGCAGTGTAATGGACTGGAATGGAGCAGAGCAGAATGGAGTGGACTGGACTGGAGTGGAATGGAATGGGATGGCATGGAATGGGAGCTGAGATTTTACCAATGTGCTCTAGGCAGGGTGACTGGGTGTCATACTCTCAAAAGAAAGGAATGGAATGGAACGCAGTGGAATGGAATGGAACAGAGTGGACATTAGTGGAGTGGAATGTGGAGGAATGGAATGAAATGGAACGTAATGGCATGAAATGGAGTGGTGTGGGGTGGAATGGATTATAGTGGAATGGGGTGGAAAGGAATGGGATGGAGTGGAATGAAGTGGAGTGCAGTGGAGTGGAACGGAGTTGAATGGCATAGAATTGAGTGGACAGTAGTGGAATGTTTTGGAATGCAATGGAATCCATTGTAATAGAATGGAATACAACGGAAAGTTGACATGGAGTGTGAGCTGAGATTGTGCCACTGCACTCCAGACTGGGTGACACGTTATATCCTGTGGATAGAAAGGAATGGAATGCAATAGAGTGAAATGGAATGGAGTGGAATGGAATTGAATGGAATGGAGTGGAGTGGATTGGAGTCGAATGGAGACGAATGGAATGGGACGGAGTGGAATGGAACGGAGTGGAGTGGAGTATCGTGGAGTGAAATAGAATGGAATGCACTGGGTTGGAATGGAATGCAATGGACTGCTGAAAGGAAATGTGAGCTGTTATTGTTCCACTGCACTCCAGCCTTTGTGACGGAATGAAATCCTGTGGAAAAAAAGGAATGGAATGGAATGGAACGGAATGGAATGGAATGGAATGGAATGGATTGGAGTGGAGTGGAGTGGTGTGGAGAAGAGTGTAGTGGAGTGGAGTGGAGTGAAATGGAGTGGAGTGTCGTGGAGGAGAGTGGAATGGAGTGGAATGGAATGGAGAGGAAAGGAACGGAGTGGAGTGGAATGGAACGGAGTGGAGTGGAATGGAATCCAATGGAATGAAATGGAATTGAATCGAATGGAATGAAGAAATATGTGCAGTGATTTGGCCACTGCGCTGGAGCCTGTGTGAGAGAGGGAGATCCTGTCGATAAAACAGTGTGGAATGGAAGGGATTGGAATGGAATGGAATGGAACGTATTGGAGTGGAGTGGAGTGGAATTGAGTGGAGTGGAGTGCACTGGAATGGAATGGAATGCAATGGAATGTAATGGAATGATGAAATGATATGTGAGCTGAGATTGTGCCACTGCACTCCACGCTGGGTGACAGAGTGAGATACTCTTGAAAGAAAGAAATGGAATGGAAAGAATTTTTAATTGGGTGGATTCGAGTGGACTGAAGTAGAGTGCAGTGGAATAGAGAGGAATGGAATGGAATGGAATCGGATGTAAAGGAATGGAATGATGTGGAGTGGAGTGGTGAGGAGTGTAGTGCTGTGGAATGGAGCAGAAAGTAACGGGATGGTGTGGAGTGGAGTGCAGTGCAGTGGAGTGGAGAGGAGTGCAATGGCGTGGAATGGAATCGGATGTAAAGGAACGTACTGGAGTGGAGCGGAGTGGAAAGGAGTGGAATGGAATGGAATTGAATGTAATGGAAAGCAAAGGAATGGAATGGGATGCAATGGAATTTAATGCAATAGAATGCAGTTCAATAGAGAGTTGACATGTAATGTGAGCTGAGATTGTGCCTAAGCTCTCCAGGCTGTTTGACACGGTGATATCGTGTCGAAAGAATGGAATGGAATGCAGTGGTGTGAAATGGAATGGAATGTAGTGGACAGGAGTAGAATGGAGTGGAGTGAAGAGGAACAGAGTGGAATGGAATGGGATGCAGTGGAATGGAATGCAGTGGAGTGGAATGAAATAGAAAGAAATGGAATGGGATGGAATGGAATGCAATGGAATGGAGAAGAGAAATGTGAGCTGAGATTGTGTGACTACACTCCAGCCTTAGTGACCGAGAGAGATTCTGTGGAAGGAAAGAACTGATTTCAAAGGAGTGGAATGGAAGGGAATGTAGTACAGTGGAGTAGAGTGGAATGGAGTGAAACAGAATAGAATGGAGTGGAAGGCAATGGAATGGAATGGAATGGAGTGGAGTGGAATAGAGAGGAGTGCACTGCAATGGAGTGGAGTGGAGTGGAAGGGAGTGGAATGCAATGGAATGTAGTGGAGTGCAGTGGAGTGGAATGGAATGGAGTGGACAGGAGTGGAAGGAGTAGAGTGGACTGGAATGGAATAGAATGGAACAGAATGCAGTGGAGTGGAGGGGAGTGGAGGTGAGTGGAGTGGCATGGAGTGGAATGGAATGGAATGGAGTGAAATGGAATCCAATGGATTGGAATGGAGTGGAGTGGAGTGGAGTGGAATGGAGAGGAGTCGAATGGAATGGAAGGGAATGCAACGGAACGCAGTGGTGTGGATTGGAATGCAGTGAAATGGAGTACTATGGAATCTAAAGGAGTGGAGTGGAGTCTAGTGGAGTGGAATGGAATGGAACAAAATGGAATGGAATGGCACGGAATGGAGTGGAGTAGAGTGGAGTGGGAAGGAAGGGAGATGAGTGGAATGGAGAGGAATGGAATGCAGTGGAGTGGATTGGATTGGAATGAACTGGAATGGAGAGGAATGGAATGAAGTGGAACGGAATGGACCGCAATGGAATTGAATGGAGTGAAGTGGAAAGTAGTGGAGTGGAGTGGAATGGAGTGGAAATGAATGGAATGGAGTGGAATGGAAGGGAATGGAGACAAGTGGATAGGAATTGACTGAAGCAGATTGGAGTGGAGTGGAGTGGAGTGGCATGGAATGGAATGAAGTGGATGGGAATGCAATGGAGTGGAATGAAATGGAATAAAATGGAATGGAGTGGAATGGAGAGGAATGGAGTGGAAGTGGAGTGGAATGGAGGGGAGTAAGAGGAAGAGAATGGAATGGAATCGAAAGGAGGGAAGTGCAATTGTGTGGAGTGGAGTGGAGATGAAAGGAGTGGAGTGATGTGGAGTCGAGAGGAAAGGAATGGAATGGAATGGAATGGAGTTAAGTGGAGTGGAATGGAGTGGAAGGTAATGGAGTGGAATGAAAAGGAGTGGATTGGAATGGAGTGGAATGGAATGGAGTGGAACGGAGTGGAGTAGAATGGAGTGGGTTGCAGAGGAGTGGAATGGAGTGGAATGGAAGGGAACGGAAAGGAATGTAGTGGAAAGGAATGGAATGGAGTGGATTGAAATTGAATGGAAAGGATTGGAGTGCAGTGGACTGGAGGGGAGTGGAATAAAATGGAGTATAGTGCAGTGGAATGGAGTGGACTGGAGTGGAGATGAGTGGAGTGGACTGGAATGGAATGGAGTGGAGTGGAATGGTGTGGAGTGGGGTGGAAAGGAATGGAACAGAATGGAATGGAGAGGAATGGAGTGGCATGTAGTGGAGTGGAGTGAAGTGGAAAGGAATGGCATGGAATGGAGTAGAGTGGAATGGAGGGGTATGGAATGGAATGGAATGGAATTGAGTGGAATGGAGTGGAATGGAGTGGAGTGGAGAGGAATGGAATGGAGTGGAAAGGTCTGAAAGGAGTGGAATGGAGTGGAGTGGAATGCAATGGAGTAGATTGGAATGAAGTGGAAAGGAATAGAATGGAGAGAAGTAGAGTAGAATGGAGTGGATTGGAATGGAGGGGAGCAGAGTGGAGTTAACAGCGGTGGATTGGAATACAGTGGATGGGGTAGAGTGGAAGGGAGTGGAATTATATGGAATGGAATGGATTGGAGTGGAGTGGAAGGGAGTGGAGTGGAGTTGAAAGTAGAGGAATCGAAAGAAGTGGAAAGGAGTGGAGTAGAGTGGATTAGAGTGGATTGGAATGGAATGGAGTGGAGTGGAATGGTGTGGAAACGAATGGAAGGGAGGGGAGTGGAATGGAACGAAATGGAATGGAATGTAGTGGAATGGAGAGGAGTGGAGTGGACTGGAGTGGAATGTAATCGAATGGAGTGTACTGGAGTGGAATGTATTTGAGAGGCGGGTAATGGAGAGGAGTGGAATGTATTTGAGAGGCGGGTAGTGGAGTGGAGTGGAGTGAAATACATCGGAATGGCACGGAATTGAATGGAATGGAGGGGAGTGGAATGCAGTGGAGTGGAGTCGATTGGAGTGGTGAGGAATAGAACGGAGTGGCATGGAATGGAGCACAGTGGAATGCAATGGAGTGGAGTGGATTGGAAAGGGGTGGAGTGGAGTGACGATGGGTGAAGTGGAATGTAATGGAGTGGAGTGCAGAGGAGTCTCATGGAATGGAATGGAATGGAACGCAATGGAAGCTGAGATTGTACCACTGCGCTCCAGGATGGGTGACACAGTGTGATACTCTCAAAAGAAAGGAATGGAATGGAATGCAGTGGAATGGAATGGAATGCAATGGGGTGCATTGGAGTGGAGTGGAGTGAAGTGAAGTGGATTGGAGTGGAATGGAGAGGAATGGAACGGAATGGAATGGAATGAAGTAGACTGGAGTGGGGTGGAGTTGAGTGCAATGGAATGGAGCGAAATGGAATCAGATGCAGAGAAATGGAGTAGAGAGGAGTGCAGTAGAGTGGAAAGGAGTGCAATGGAGTGGAATGGAATCGGAAGTAACGGAAAGTAGTGGAGTGGATGGAACGGAAAGGAAAGGAGTGGAGCGGAGTGGAATGGAACGGAGCGGGAGGTGGGTTGGGGCCACTGCACTCCAGGCTGGCTGGCTGACTGAGGTATTCTCGCAATAAAGGAATGGAATGGAATGCCGTAGAGTGGAATGGAACGGAGTGGAGTGGAGTGGAATGGAGTGAGTTGGAGCAGAGTGGAATGAAGAATGCAATGGGATGGAAGGGAATTGAATGAAATGCAGTGGAGTGCAGTGGAGTGCATTGCAGTGGAATGGAGCAGAATGGAATGGAAAGGAGTGGAATGGACAGGAGTGGAGTGCACTGGAGAGGAGAGGATAGGAATGCAGTGGAATGGAATTGGATGTAATGGAACGTAGAGGAGTGGAGTGGAATGGAGTGGGCCAGAGTGGAATGGAATGGAATGCAATGGAAAGGAATGGAGTGGAATAGAATGGAATGGAATGGAATGGAATGGAATGGAGTGGGATGACTTGTAGTGGGGTGGAGTGAAATGGAGTATAATGGAATGGAGTGGAGTGGAGTGGAATGTGATAGAATGGAGAGGAGGGGAATGGAGCAGAATGGAATGGAGTGCAGCGGAATGGAGTGGAGTGGAATGGAATCAAATGGAGTGGAATGGAACAGAGTGGAATGGAATGGAGTGCAATAGACTAGAATTGAGTGTAGTGTAGTGGAATTTAGTGGAATGGACTGGAATGGAGTGGAATGGAATGGAATTGAGGGGAATGGAATGGAATGGAAAGGAATGGAAAGCAATGGAAAGGAATAGAATTGAATGCAACGGAATTAAAAGAATGCAATGGAATGCAATGGAATAGAATGCAATGGAATGTATAGTTGACATGTAATATGAGCTGAGATTGTGACACTGCACTCCAGCCAGGGTGACATGGTGATATCCTGTCGTAAGAAGTGAATGGAATGCAATGGAGTGAAATGGAATGGAATGAAATGGAATGGAGCGGAGTGGAAGGGAATGGAGTGGAATGATATAGAATGCAGTGGACTGTAATGGCATGGAGTGGAAAGAAGTAGAGTGGAATGGAGTGGAATGGAATGGACTGGCATAGAATGGAGTGGAATTGAATGCAATGGAGTGGATTGGAAAGGAATGCAAAGGAGTAGAGTGGAGTAGAGTGGTGTGGAGTGGAGTGGAATGGAGCTGAATGTACTTCAATGGAGTACAATGGAATGGAACGGAGTGGAATGGAATGGAATGATATGAGGTGGATTGGAGTGGAATGTAGTGGAGTGGAATGGAATGGAATAGAATGGAATGGAGTAGAGTGTAATGGAATGCAGTGGCGATAAGTGGAGTGGAATGGAATGCATTGGAGTAGAGTGGAGTGGAATGGAATGGAATGGAGTGGAGTGGAGGGGAGTGGAGTGGAATGGAATTGAGTGAAGTGGAGTGCAGTTGAATGGAATATCGTGGTGTGGAGTGGAGTGGAAGTGAATGGAGTGAATAGGAGTGGAATGGAGTGGAAGGTAACGGAGTGGAATGGAGTCGAATGGAGTGGAATGGAGTAGAGTGGATTAGAGTGGAATGGTGTCGAACGGACTGGAATGGAATGGAATGGAGTGGAATGGAATTGAATCAAATGGAATGGAGTGGAGTGGAGTGGAGTGGAATGAAATGAAATGGAAGGGAGTGGAGAGAAACGCAGTTGATTGGAGTGGAGTGGAGTGGAAAGGAATGGAAAGGAGTGGGATGGAGACGTATGGATTGGAGTGGAATGGAGTGGAATGGAATGAAGTGGAAAGGAGTGGAACGGAGTGAAATTGAATTTAGTGGACTGGAGTGGAATGGAGTTAAATGGAATGGAATGGAATGGAGTGGAATGGAATGGAATGGAGTGGAGTGGAATGGAATAGAATGGCGTGGAATGGAATAGAATGGGATGGAGTGGAGTGGAGAGGAGTGGAATGGATTGGAGTGAAGTGGAGTGGAATGGAATTGAGTGGAGCGGAGAGGAAAGGAATGGAATGGAGTGGAGTGGAATGGCATGGAATGGAGTGGAATGGAATGGATAGTAGTGGAGTGGAGTGGAGTGGATTGGAGTGTAGTGGAAGGGAATGGAGTGCAGTGTAATGGACTGGAATGGAGCAGAGCAGAATGGAGTGGACTGGACTGGAGTGGAATGGAATGGGATGGCATGGAATGGGAGCTGAGATTTTACCAATGTGCTCTAGGCAGGGTGACTGGGTGTCATACTCTCAAAAGAAAGGAATGGAATGGAACGCAGTGGAATGGAATGGAACAGAGTGGACATTAGTGGAGTGGAATGTGGAGGAATGGAATGAAATGGAACGTAATGGCATGAAATGGAGTGGTGTGGGGTGGAATGGATTATAGTGGAATGGGGTGGAAAGGAATGGGATGGAGTGGAATGAAGTGGAGTGCAGTGGAGTGGAACGGAGTTGAATGGCATAGAATTGAGTGGACAGTAGTGGAATGTTTTGGAATGCAATGGAATCCATTGTAATAGAATGGAATACAACGGAAAGTTGACATGGAGTGTGAGCTGAGATTGTGCCACTGCACTCCAGACTGGGTGACACGTTATATCCTGTGGATAGAAAGGAATGGAATGCAATAGAGTGAAATGGAATGGAGTGGAATGGAATTGAATGGAATGGAGTGGAGTGGATTGGAGTCGAATGGAGACGAATGGAATGGGACGGAGTGGAATGGAACGGAGTGGAGTGGAGTATCGTGGAGTGAAATAGAATGGAATGCACTGGGTTGGAATGGAATGCAATGGACTGCTGAAAGGAAATGTGAGCTGTTATTGTTCCACTGCACTCCAGCCTTTGTGACGGAATGAAATCCTGTGGAAAAAAAGGAATGGAATGGAATGGAACGGAATGGAATGGAATGGAATGGAATGGATTGGAGTGGAGTGGAGTGGTGTGGAGAAGAGTGTAGTGGAGTGGAGTGGAGTGAAATGGAGTGGAGTGTCGTGGAGGAGAGTGGAATGGAGTGGAATGGAATGGAGAGGAAAGGAACGGAGTGGAGTGGAATGGAACGGAGTGGAGTGGAATGGAATCCAATGGAATGAAATGGAATTGAATCGAATGGAATGAAGAAATATGTGCAGTGATTTGGCCACTGCGCTGGAGCCTGTGTGAGAGAGGGAGATCCTGTCGATAAAACAGTGTGGAATGGAAGGGATTGGAATGGAATGGAATGGAACGTATTGGAGTGGAGTGGAGTGGAATTGAGTGGAGTGGAGTGCACTGGAATGGAATGGAATGCAATGGAATGTAATGGAATGATGAAATGATATGTGAGCTGAGATTGTGCCACTGCACTCCACGCTGGGTGACAGAGTGAGATACTCTTGAAAGAAAGAAATGGAATGGAAAGAATTTTTAATTGGGTGGATTCGAGTGGACTGAAGTAGAGTGCAGTGGAATAGAGAGGAATGGAATGGAATGGAATCGGATGTAAAGGAATGGAATGATGTGGAGTGGAGTGGTGAGGAGTGTAGTGCTGTGGAATGGAGCAGAAAGTAACGGGATGGTGTGGAGTGGAGTGCAGTGCAGTGGAGTGGAGAGGAGTGCAATGGCGTGGAATGGAATCGGATGTAAAGGAACGTACTGGAGTGGAGCGGAGTGGAAAGGAGTGGAATGGAATGGAATTGAATGTAATGGAAAGCAAAGGAATGGAATGGGATGCAATGGAATTTAATGCAATAGAATGCAGTTCAATAGAGAGTTGACATGTAATGTGAGCTGAGATTGTGCCTAAGCTCTCCAGGCTGTTTGACACAGTGATATCGTGTCGAAAGAATGGAATGGAATGCAGTGGTGTGAAATGGAATGGAATGTAGTGGACAGGAGTAGAATGGAGTGGAGTGAAGAGGAACAGAGTGGAATGGAATGGGATGCAGTGGAATGGAATGCAGTGGAGTGGAATGAAATAGAAAGAAATGGAATGGGATGGAATGGAATGCAATGGAATGGAGAAGAGAAATGTGAGCTGAGATTGTGTGACTACACTCCAGCCTTAGTGACCGAGAGAGATTCTGTGGAAGGAAAGAACTGATTTCAAAGGAGTGGAATGGAAGGGAATGTAGTACAGTGGAGTAGAGTGGAATGGAGTGAAACAGAATAGAATGGAGTGGAAGGCAATGGAATGGAATGGAATGGAGTGGAGTGGAATAGAGAGGAGTGCACTGCAATGGAGTGGAGTGGAGTGGAAGGGAGTGGAATGGAATGGAGTGGACAGGAGTGGAAGGAGTAGAGTGGACTGGAATGGAATAGAATGGAACAGAATGCAGTGGAGTGGAGGGGAGTGGAGGTGAGTGGAGTGGCATGGAGTGGAATGGAATGGAATGGAGTGAAATGGAATCCAATGGATTGGAATGGAGTGGAGTGGAGTGGAGTGGAATGGAGAGGAGTCGAATGGAATGGAAGGGAATGCAACGGAACGCAGTGGTGTGGATTGGAATGCAGTGAAATGGAGTACTATGGAATCTAAAGGAGTGGAGTGGAGTCTAGTGGAGTGGAATAGAATGGAACAAAATGGAATGGAATGGCACGGAATGGAGTGGAGTAGAGTGGAGTGGGAAGGAAGGGAGATGAGTGGAATGGAGAGGAATGGAATGCAGTGGAGTGGATTGGATTGGAATGAACTGGAATGGAGAGGAATGGAATGAAGTGGAACGGAATGGACCGCAATGGAATTGAATGGAGTGAAGTGGAAAGTAGTGGAGTGGAGTGGAATGGAGTGGAAATGAATGGAATGGAGTGGAATGGAAGGGAATGGAGGCAAGTGGATAGGAATTGACTGAAGCAGATTGGAGTGGAGTGGAGTGGAGTGGCATGGAATGGAATGAAGTGGATGGGAATGCAATGGAGTGGAATGAAATGGAATAAAATGGAATGGAGTGGAATGGAGAGGAATGGAGTGGAAGTGGAGTGGAATGGAGGGGAGTAAGAGGAAGAGAATGGAATGGAATCGAAAGGAGGGAAGTGCAATTGTGTGGAGTGGAGTGGAGATGAAAGGAGTGGAGTGATGTGGAGTCGAGAGGAAAGGAATGGAATGGAATGGAATGGAGTTAAGTGGAGTGGAATGGAGTGGAAGGTAATGGAGTGGAATGAAAAGGAGTGGATTGGAATGGAGTGGAATGGAATGGAGTGGAACGGAGTGGAGTAGAATGGAGTGGGTTGCAGAGGAGTGGAATGGAGTGGAATGGAAGGGAACGGAAAGGAATGTAGTGGAAAGGAATGGAATGGAGTGGATTGAAATTGAATGGAAAGGATTGGAGTGCAGTGGACTGGAGGGGAGTGGAATAAAATGGAGTATAGTGCAGTGGAATGGAGTGGACTGGAGTGGAGATGAGTGGAGTGGACTGGAATGGAATGGAGTGGAGTGGAATGGTGTGGAGTGGGGTGGAAAGGAATGGAACAGAATGGAATGGAGAGGAATGGAGTGGCATGTAGTGGAGTGGAGTGAAGTGGAAAGGAATGGCATGGAATGGAGTAGAGTGGAATGGAGGGGTATGGAATGGAATGGAATGGAATTGAGTGGAATGGAGTGGAATGGAGTGGAGTGGAGAGGAATGGAATGGAGTGGAAAGGTCTGAAAGGAGTGGAATGGAGTGGAGTGGAATGCAATGGAGTAGATTGGAATGAAGTGGAAAGGAATAGAATGGAGAGAAGTAGAGTAGAATGGAGTGGATTGGAATGGAGGGGAGCAGAGTGGAGTTAACAGCGGTGGATTGGAATACAGTGGATGGGGTAGAGTGGAAGGGAGTGGAATTATATGGAATGGAATGGATTGGAGTGGAGTGGAAGGGAGTGGAGTGGAGTTGAAAGTAGAGGAATCGAAAGAAGTGGAAAGGAGTGGAGTAGAGTGGATTAGAGTGGATTGGAATGGAATGGAGTGGAGTGGAATGGTGTGGAAACGAATGGAAGGGAGGGGAGTGGAATGGAACGAAATGGAATGGAATGTAGTGGAATGGAGAGGAGTGGAGTGGACTGGAGTGGAATGTAATCGAATGGAGTGTACTGGAGTGGAATGTATTTGAGAGGCGGGTAATGGAGAGGAGTGGAATGTATTTGAGAGGCGGGTAGTGGAGTGGAGTGGAGTGAAATACATCGGAATGGCACGGAATTGAATGGAATGGAGGGGAGTGGAATGCAGTGGAGTGGAGTCGATTGGAGTGGTGAGGAATAGAACGGAGTGGCATGGAATGGAGCACAGTGGAATGCAATGGAGTGGAGTGGATTGGAAAGGGGTGGAGTGGAGTGACGATGGGTGAAGTGGAATGTAATGGAGTGGAGTGCAGAGGAGTCTCATGGAATGGAATGGAATGGAACGCAATGGAAGCTGAGATTGTACCACTGCGCTCCAGGATGGGTGACACAGTGTGATACTCTCAAAAGAAAGGAATGGAATGGAATGCAGTGGAATGGAATGGAATGCAATGGGGTGCATTGGAGTGGAGTGGAGTGAAGTGAAGTGGATTGGAGTGGAATGGAGAGGAATGGAACGGAATGGAATGGAATGAAGTAGACTGGAGTGGGGTGGAGTTGAGTGCAATGGAATGGAGCGAAATGGAATCAGATGCAGAGAAATGGAGTAGAGAGGAGTGCAGTAGAGTGGAAAGGAGTGCAATGGAGTGGAATGGAATCGGAAGTAACGGAAAGTAGTGGAGTGGATGGAACGGAAAGGAAAGGAGTGGAGCGGAGTGGAATGGAACGGAGCGGGAGGTGGGTTGGGGCCACTGCACTCCAGGCTGGCTGGCTGACTGAGGTATTCTCGCAATAAAGGAATGGAATGGAATGCCGTAGAGTGGAATGGAACGGAGTGGAGTGGAGTGGAATGGAGTGAGTTGGAGCAGAGTGGAATGAAGAATGCAATGGGATGGAAGGGAATTGAATGAAATGCAGTGGAGTGCAGTGGAGTGCATTGCAGTGGAATGGAGCAGAATGGAATGGAAAGGAGTGGAATGGACAGGAGTGGAGTGCACTGGAGAGGAGAGGATAGGAATGCAGTGGAATGGAATTGGATGTAATGGAACGTAGAGGAGTGGAGTGGAATGGAGTGGGCCAGAGTGGAATGGAATGGAATGCAATGGAAAGGAATGGAGTGGAATAGAATGGAATGGAATGGAATGGAATGGAATGGAGTGGGATGACTTGTAGTGGGGTGGAGTGAAATGGAGTATAATGGAATGGAGTGGAGTGGAGTGGAATGTGATAGAATGGAGAGGAGGGGAATGGAGCAGAATGGAATGGAGTGCAGCGGAATGGAGTGGAGTGGAATGGAATCAAATGGAGTGGAATGGAACAGAGTGGAATGGAATGGAGTGCAATAGACTAGAATTGAGTGTAGTGTAGTGGAATTTAGTGGAATGGACTGGAATGGAGTGGAATGGAATGGAATTGAGGGGAATGGAATGGAATGGAAAGGAATGGAAAGCAATGGAAAGGAATAGAATCGAATGCAACGGAATTAAAAGAATGCAATGGAATGCAATGGAATAGAATGCAATGGAATGTATAGTTGACATGTAATATGAGCTGAGATTGTGACACTGCACTCCAGCCAGGGTGACATGGTGATATCCTGTCGTAAGAAGTGAATGGAATGCAATGGAGTGAAATGGAATGGAATGAAATGGAATGGAGCGGAGTGGAAGGGAATGGAGTGGAATGATATAGAATGCAGTGGACCGTAATGGCATGGAGTGGAAAGAAGTAGAGTGGAATGGAGTGGAATGGAATGGACTGGCATAGAATGGAGTGGAATTGAATGCAATGGAGTGGATTGGAAAGGAATGCAAAGGAGTAGAGTGGAGTAGAGTGGTGTGGAGTGGAGTGGAATGGAGCTGAATGTACTTCAATGGAGTACAATGGAATGGAACGGAGTGGAATGGAATGGAATGATATGAGGTGGATTGGAGTGGAATGTAGTGGAGTGGAATGGAATGGAATAGAATGGAATGGAGTAGAGTGTAATGGAATGCAGTGGCGATAAGTGGAGTGGAATGGAATGCATTGGAGTAGAGTGGAGTGGAATGGAATGGAATGGAGTGGAGTGGAGGGGAGTGGAGTGGAATGGAATTGAGTGAAGTGGAGTGCAGTTGAATGGAATATCGTGGTGTGGAGTGGAGTGGAAGTGAATGGAGTGAATAGGAGTGGAATGGAGTGGAAGGTAACGGAGTGGAATGGAGTCGAATGGAGTGGAATGGAGTAGAGTGGATTAGAGTGGAATGGTGTCGAACGGACTGGAATGGAATGGAATGGAGTGGAATGGAATTGAATCAAATGGAATGGAGTGGAGTGGAGTGGAGTGGAATGAAATGAAATGGAAGGGAGTGGAGAGAAACGCAGTTGATTGGAGTGGAGTGGAGTGGAAAGGAATGGAAAGGAGTGGGATGGAGACGTATGGATTGGAGTGGAATGGAGTGGAATGGAATGAAGTGGAAAGGAGTGGAACGGAGTGAAATTGAATTTAGTGGACTGGAGTGGAATGGAGTTAAATGGAATGGAATGGAATGGAGTGGAATGGAATGGAATGGAGTGGAGTGGAATGGAATAGAATGGCGTGGAATGGAATAGAATGGGATGGAGTGGAGTGGAGAGGAGTGGAATGGATTGGAGTGAAGTGGAGTGGAATGGAATTGAGTGGAGCGGAGAGGAAAGGAATGGAATGGAGTGGAGTGGAATGGCATGGAATGGAGTGGAATGGAATGGATAGTAGTGGAGTGGAGTGGAGTGGATTGGAGTGTAGTGGAAGGGAATGGAGTGCAGTGTAATGGACTGGAATGGAGCAGAGCAGAATGGAGTGGACTGGACTGGAGTGGAATGGAATGGGATGGCATGGAATGGGAGCTGAGATTTTACCAATGTGCTCTAGGCAGGGTGACTGGGTGTCATACTCTCAAAAGAAAGGAATGGAATGGAACGCAGTGGAATGGAATGGAACAGAGTGGACATTAGTGGAGTGGAATGTGGAGGAATGGAATGAAATGGAACGTAATGGCATGAAATGGAGTGGTGTGGGGTGGAATGGATTATAGTGGAATGGGGTGGAAAGGAATGGGATGGAGTGGAATGAAGTGGAGTGCAGTGGAGTGGAACGGAGTTGAATGGCATAGAATTGAGTGGACAGTAGTGGAATGTTTTGGAATGCAATGGAATCCATTGTAATAGAATGGAATACAACGGAAAGTTGACATGGAGTGTGAGCTGAGATTGTGCCACTGCACTCCAGACTGGGTGACACGTTATATCCTGTGGATAGAAAGGAATGGAATGCAATAGAGTGAAATGGAATGGAGTGGAATGGAATTGAATGGAATGGAGTGGAGTGGATTGGAGTCGAATGGAGACGAATGGAATGGGACGGAGTGGAATGGAACGGAGTGGAGTGGAGTATCGTGGAGTGAAATAGAATGGAATGCACTGGGTTGGAATGGAATGCAATGGACTGCTGAAAGGAAATGTGAGCTGTTATTGTTCCACTGCACTCCAGCCTTTGTGACGGAATGAAATCCTGTGGAAAAAAAGGAATGGAATGGAATGGAACGGAATGGAATGGAATGGAATGGAATGGATTGGAGTGGAGTGGAGTGGTGTGGAGAAGAGTGTAGTGGAGTGGAGTGGAGTGAAATGGAGTGGAGTGTCGTGGAGGAGAGTGGAATGGAGTGGAATGGAATGGAGAGGAAAGGAACGGAGTGGAGTGGAATGGAACGGAGTGGAGTGGAATGGAATCCAATGGAATGAAATGGAATTGAATCGAATGGAATGAAGAAATATGTGCAGTGATTTGGCCACTGCGCTGGAGCCTGTGTGAGAGAGGGAGATCCTGTCGATAAAACAGTGTGGAATGGAAGGGATTGGAATGGAATGGAATGGAACGTATTGGAGTGGAGTGGAGTGGAATTGAGTGGAGTGGAGTGCACTGGAATGGAATGGAATGCAATGGAATGTAATGGAATGATGAAATGATATGTGAGCTGAGATTGTGCCACTGCACTCCACGCTGGGTGACAGAGTGAGATACTCTTGAAAGAAAGAAATGGAATGGAAAGAATTTTTAATTGGGTGGATTCGAGTGGACTGAAGTAGAGTGCAGTGGAATAGAGAGGAATGGAATGGAATGGAATCGGATGTAAAGGAATGGAATGATGTGGAGTGGAGTGGTGAGGAGTGTAGTGCTGTGGAATGGAGCAGAAAGTAACGGGATGGTGTGGAGTGGAGTGCAGTGCAGTGGAGTGGAGAGGAGTGCAATGGCGTGGAATGGAATCGGATGTAAAGGAACGTACTGGAGTGGAGCGGAGTGGAAAGGAGTGGAATGGAATGGAATTGAATGTAATGGAAAGCAAAGGAATGGAATGGGATGCAATGGAATTTAATGCAATAGAATGCAGTTCAATAGAGAGTTGACATGTAATGTGAGCTGAGATTGTGCCTAAGCTCTCCAGGCTGTTTGACACGGTGATATCGTGTCGAAAGAATGGAATGGAATGCAGTGGTGTGAAATGGAATGGAATGTAGTGGACAGGAGTAGAATGGAGTGGAGTGAAGAGGAACAGAGTGGAATGGAATGGGATGCAGTGGAATGGAATGCAGTGGAGTGGAATGAAATAGAAAGAAATGGAATGGGATGGAATGGAATGCAATGGAATGGAGAAGAGAAATGTGAGCTGAGATTGTGTGACTACACTCCAGCCTTAGTGACCGAGAGAGATTCTGTGGAAGGAAAGAACTGATTTCAAAGGAGTGGAATGGAAGGGAATGTAGTACAGTGGAGTAGAGTGGAATGGAGTGAAACAGAATAGAATGGAGTGGAAGGCAATGGAATGGAATGGAATGGAGTGGAGTGGAATAGAGAGGAGTGCACTGCAATGGAGTGGAGTGGAGTGGAAGGGAGTGGAATGCAATGGAATGTAGTGGAGTGCAGTGGAGTGGAATGGAATGGAGTGGACAGGAGTGGAAGGAGTAGAGTGGACTGGAATGGAATAGAATGGAACAGAATGCAGTGGAGTGGAGGGGAGTGGAGGTGAGTGGAGTGGCATGGAGTGGAATGGAATGGAATGGAGTGAAATGGAATCCAATGGATTGGAATGGAGTGGAGTGGAGTGGAGTGGAATGGAGAGGAGTCGAATGGAATGGAAGGGAATGCAACGGAACGCAGTGGTGTGGATTGGAATGCAGTGAAATGGAGTACTATGGAATCTAAAGGAGTGGAGTGGAGTCTAGTGGAGTGGAATGGAATGGAACAAAATGGAATGGAATGGCACGGAATGGAGTGGAGTAGAGTGGAGTGGGAAGGAAGGGAGATGAGTGGAATGGAGAGGAATGGAATGCAGTGGAGTGGATTGGATTGGAATGAACTGGAATGGAGAGGAATGGAATGAAGTGGAACGGAATGGACCGCAATGGAATTGAATGGAGTGAAGTGGAAAGTAGTGGAGTGGAGTGGAATGGAGTGGAAATGAATGGAATGGAGTGGAATGGAAGGGAATGGAGACAAGTGGATAGGAATTGACTGAAGCAGATTGGAGTGGAGTGGAGTGGAGTGGCATGGAATGGAATGAAGTGGATGGGAATGCAATGGAGTGGAATGAAATGGAATAAAATGGAATGGAGTGGAATGGAGAGGAATGGAGTGGAAGTGGAGTGGAATGGAGGGGAGTAAGAGGAAGAGAATGGAATGGAATCGAAAGGAGGGAAGTGCAATTGTGTGGAGTGGAGTGGAGATGAAAGGAGTGGAGTGATGTGGAGTCGAGAGGAAAGGAATGGAATGGAATGGAATGGAGTTAAGTGGAGTGGAATGGAGTGGAAGGTAATGGAGTGGAATGAAAAGGAGTGGATTGGAATGGAGTGGAATGGAATGGAGTGGAACGGAGTGGAGTAGAATGGAGTGGGTTGCAGAGGAGTGGAATGGAGTGGAATGGAAGGGAACGGAAAGGAATGTAGTGGAAAGGAATGGAATGGAGTGGATTGAAATTGAATGGAAAGGATTGGAGTGCAGTGGACTGGAGGGGAGTGGAATAAAATGGAGTATAGTGCAGTGGAATGGAGTGGACTGGAGTGGAGATGAGTGGAGTGGACTGGAATGGAATGGAGTGGAGTGGAATGGTGTGGAGTGGGGTGGAAAGGAATGGAACAGAATGGAATGGAGAGGAATGGAGTGGCATGTAGTGGAGTGGAGTGAAGTGGAAAGGAATGGCATGGAATGGAGTAGAGTGGAATGGAGGGGTATGGAATGGAATGGAATGGAATTGAGTGGAATGGAGTGGAATGGAGTGGAGTGGAGAGGAATGGAATGGAGTGGAAAGGTCTGAAAGGAGTGGAATGGAGTGGAGTGGAATGCAATGGAGTAGATTGGAATGAAGTGGAAAGGAATAGAATGGAGAGAAGTAGAGTAGAATGGAGTGGATTGGAATGGAGGGGAGCAGAGTGGAGTTAACAGCGGTGGATTGGAATACAGTGGATGGGGTAGAGTGGAAGGGAGTGGAATTATATGGAATGGAATGGATTGGAGTGGAGTGGAAGGGAGTGGAGTGGAGTTGAAAGTAGAGGAATCGAAAGAAGTGGAAAGGAGTGGAGTAGAGTGGATTAGAGTGGATTGGAATGGAATGGAGTGGAGTGGAATGGTGTGGAAACGAATGGAAGGGAGGGGAGTGGAATGGAACGAAATGGAATGGAATGTAGTGGAATGGAGAGGAGTGGAGTGGACTGGAGTGGAATGTAATCGAATGGAGTGTACTGGAGTGGAATGTATTTGAGAGGCGGGTAATGGAGAGGAGTGGAATGTATTTGAGAGGCGGGTAGTGGAGTGGAGTGGAGTGAAATACATCGGAATGGCACGGAATTGAATGGAATGGAGGGGAGTGGAATGCAGTGGAGTGGAGTCGATTGGAGTGGTGAGGAATAGAACGGAGTGGCATGGAATGGAGCACAGTGGAATGCAATGGAGTGGAGTGGATTGGAAAGGGGTGGAGTGGAGTGACGATGGGTGAAGTGGAATGTAATGGAGTGGAGTGCAGAGGAGTCTCATGGAATGGAATGGAATGGAACGCAATGGAAGCTGAGATTGTACCACTGCGCTCCAGGATGGGTGACACAGTGTGATACTCTCAAAAGAAAGGAATGGAATGGAATGCAGTGGAATGGAATGGAATGCAATGGGGTGCATTGGAGTGGAGTGGAGTGAAGTGAAGTGGATTGGAGTGGAATGGAGAGGAATGGAACGGAATGGAATGGAATGAAGTAGACTGGAGTGGGGTGGAGTTGAGTGCAATGGAATGGAGCGAAATGGAATCAGATGCAGAGAAATGGAGTAGAGAGGAGTGCAGTAGAGTGGAAAGGAGTGCAATGGAGTGGAATGGAATCGGAAGTAACGGAAAGTAGTGGAGTGGATGGAACGGAAAGGAAAGGAGTGGAGCGGAGTGGAATGGAACGGAGCGGGAGGTGGGTTGGGGCCACTGCACTCCAGGCTGGCTGGCTGACTGAGGTATTCTCGCAATAAAGGAATGGAATGGAATGCCGTAGAGTGGAATGGAACGGAGTGGAGTGGAGTGGAATGGAGTGAGTTGGAGCAGAGTGGAATGAAGAATGCAATGGGATGGAAGGGAATTGAATGAAATGCAGTGGAGTGCAGTGGAGTGCATTGCAGTGGAATGGAGCAGAATGGAATGGAAAGGAGTGGAATGGACAGGAGTGGAGTGCACTGGAGAGGAGAGGATAGGAATGCAGTGGAATGGAATTGGATGTAATGGAACGTAGAGGAGTGGAGTGGAATGGAGTGGGCCAGAGTGGAATGGAATGGAATGCAATGGAAAGGAATGGAGTGGAATAGAATGGAATGGAATGGAATGGAATGGAATGGAGTGGGATGACTTGTAGTGGGGTGGAGTGAAATGGAGTATAATGGAATGGAGTGGAGTGGAGTGGAATGTGATAGAATGGAGAGGAGGGGAATGGAGCAGAATGGAATGGAGTGCAGCGGAATGGAGTGGAGTGGAATGGAATCAAATGGAGTGGAATGGAACAGAGTGGAATGGAATGGAGTGCAATAGACTAGAATTGAGTGTAGTGTAGTGGAATTTAGTGGAATGGACTGGAATGGAGTGGAATGGAATGGAATTGAGGGGAATGGAATGGAATGGAAAGGAATGGAAAGCAATGGAAAGGAATAGAATTGAATGCAACGGAATTAAAAGAATGCAATGGAATGCAATGGAATAGAATGCAATGGAATGTATAGTTGACATGTAATATGAGCTGAGATTGTGACACTGCACTCCAGCCAGGGTGACATGGTGATATCCTGTCGTAAGAAGTGAATGGAATGCAATGGAGTGAAATGGAATGGAATGAAATGGAATGGAGCGGAGTGGAAGGGAATGGAGTGGAATGATATAGAATGCAGTGGACTGTAATGGCATGGAGTGGAAAGAAGTAGAGTGGAATGGAGTGGAATGGAATGGACTGGCATAGAATGGAGTGGAATTGAATGCAATGGAGTGGATTGGAAAGGAATGCAAAGGAGTAGAGTGGAGTAGAGTGGTGTGGAGTGGAGTGGAATGGAGCTGAATGTACTTCAATGGAGTACAATGGAATGGAACGGAGTGGAATGGAATGGAATGATATGAGGTGGATTGGAGTGGAATGTAGTGGAGTGGAATGGAATGGAATAGAATGGAATGGAGTAGAGTGTAATGGAATGCAGTGGCGATAAGTGGAGTGGAATGGAATGCATTGGAGTAGAGTGGAGTGGAATGGAATGGAATGGAGTGGAGTGGAGGGGAGTGGAGTGGAATGGAATTGAGTGAAGTGGAGTGCAGTTGAATGGAATATCGTGGTGTGGAGTGGAGTGGAAGTGAATGGAGTGAATAGGAGTGGAATGGAGTGGAAGGTAACGGAGTGGAATGGAGTCGAATGGAGTGGAATGGAGTAGAGTGGATTAGAGTGGAATGGTGTCGAACGGACTGGAATGGAATGGAATGGAGTGGAATGGAATTGAATCAAATGGAATGGAGTGGAGTGGAGTGGAGTGGAATGAAATGAAATGGAAGGGAGTGGAGAGAAACGCAGTTGATTGGAGTGGAGTGGAGTGGAAAGGAATGGAAAGGAGTGGGATGGAGACGTATGGATTGGAGTGGAATGGAGTGGAATGGAATGAAGTGGAAAGGAGTGGAACGGAGTGAAATTGAATTTAGTGGACTGGAGTGGAATGGAGTTAAATGGAATGGAATGGAATGGAGTGGAATGGAATGGAATGGAGTGGAGTGGAATGGAATAGAATGGCGTGGAATGGAATAGAATGGGATGGAGTGGAGTGGAGAGGAGTGGAATGGATTGGAGTGAAGTGGAGTGGAATGGAATTGAGTGGAGCGGAGAGGAAAGGAATGGAATGGAGTGGAGTGGAATGGCATGGAATGGAGTGGAATGGAATGGATAGTAGTGGAGTGGAGTGGAGTGGATTGGAGTGTAGTGGAAGGGAATGGAGTGCAGTGTAATGGACTGGAATGGAGCAGAGCAGAATGGAGTGGACTGGACTGGAGTGGAATGGAATGGGATGGCATGGAATGGGAGCTGAGATTTTACCAATGTGCTCTAGGCAGGGTGACTGGGTGTCATACTCTCAAAAGAAAGGAATGGAATGGAACGCAGTGGAATGGAATGGAACAGAGTGGACATTAGTGGAGTGGAATGTGGAGGAATGGAATGAAATGGAACGTAATGGCATGAAATGGAGTGGTGTGGGGTGGAATGGATTATAGTGGAATGGGGTGGAAAGGAATGGGATGGAGTGGAATGAAGTGGAGTGCAGTGGAGTGGAACGGAGTTGAATGGCATAGAATTGAGTGGACAGTAGTGGAATGTTTTGGAATGCAATGGAATCCATTGTAATAGAATGGAATACAACGGAAAGTTGACATGGAGTGTGAGCTGAGATTGTGCCACTGCACTCCAGACTGGGTGACACGTTATATCCTGTGGATAGAAAGGAATGGAATGCAATAGAGTGAAATGGAATGGAGTGGAATGGAATTGAATGGAATGGAGTGGAGTGGATTGGAGTCGAATGGAGACGAATGGAATGGGACGGAGTGGAATGGAACGGAGTGGAGTGGAGTATCGTGGAGTGAAATAGAATGGAATGCACTGGGTTGGAATGGAATGCAATGGACTGCTGAAAGGAAATGTGAGCTGTTATTGTTCCACTGCACTCCAGCCTTTGTGACGGAATGAAATCCTGTGGAAAAAAAGGAATGGAATGGAATGGAACGGAATGGAATGGAATGGAATGGAATGGATTGGAGTGGAGTGGAGTGGTGTGGAGAAGAGTGTAGTGGAGTGGAGTGGAGTGAAATGGAGTGGAGTGTCGTGGAGGAGAGTGGAATGGAGTGGAATGGAATGGAGAGGAAAGGAACGGAGTGGAGTGGAATGGAACGGAGTGGAGTGGAATGGAATCCAATGGAATGAAATGGAATTGAATCGAATGGAATGAAGAAATATGTGCAGTGATTTGGCCACTGCGCTGGAGCCTGTGTGAGAGAGGGAGATCCTGTCGATAAAACAGTGTGGAATGGAAGGGATTGGAATGGAATGGAATGGAACGTATTGGAGTGGAGTGGAGTGGAATTGAGTGGAGTGGAGTGCACTGGAATGGAATGGAATGCAATGGAATGTAATGGAATGATGAAATGATATGTGAGCTGAGATTGTGCCACTGCACTCCACGCTGGGTGACAGAGTGAGATACTCTTGAAAGAAAGAAATGGAATGGAAAGAATTTTTAATTGGGTGGATTCGAGTGGACTGAAGTAGAGTGCAGTGGAATAGAGAGGAATGGAATGGAATGGAATCGGATGTAAAGGAATGGAATGATGTGGAGTGGAGTGGTGAGGAGTGTAGTGCTGTGGAATGGAGCAGAAAGTAACGGGATGGTGTGGAGTGGAGTGCAGTGCAGTGGAGTGGAGAGGAGTGCAATGGCGTGGAATGGAATCGGATGTAAAGGAACGTACTGGAGTGGAGCGGAGTGGAAAGGAGTGGAATGGAATGGAATTGAATGTAATGGAAAGCAAAGGAATGGAATGGGATGCAATGGAATTTAATGCAATAGAATGCAGTTCAATAGAGAGTTGACATGTAATGTGAGCTGAGATTGTGCCTAAGCTCTCCAGGCTGTTTGACACAGTGATATCGTGTCGAAAGAATGGAATGGAATGCAGTGGTGTGAAATGGAATGGAATGTAGTGGACAGGAGTAGAATGGAGTGGAGTGAAGAGGAACAGAGTGGAATGGAATGGGATGCAGTGGAATGGAATGCAGTGGAGTGGAATGAAATAGAAAGAAATGGAATGGGATGGAATGGAATGCAATGGAATGGAGAAGAGAAATGTGAGCTGAGATTGTGTGACTACACTCCAGCCTTAGTGACCGAGAGAGATTCTGTGGAAGGAAAGAACTGATTTCAAAGGAGTGGAATGGAAGGGAATGTAGTACAGTGGAGTAGAGTGGAATGGAGTGAAACAGAATAGAATGGAGTGGAAGGCAATGGAATGGAATGGAATGGAGTGGAGTGGAATAGAGAGGAGTGCACTGCAATGGAGTGGAGTGGAGTGGAAGGGAGTGGAATGGAATGGAGTGGACAGGAGTGGAAGGAGTAGAGTGGACTGGAATGGAATAGAATGGAACAGAATGCAGTGGAGTGGAGGGGAGTGGAGGTGAGTGGAGTGGCATGGAGTGGAATGGAATGGAATGGAGTGAAATGGAATCCAATGGATTGGAATGGAGTGGAGTGGAGTGGAGTGGAATGGAGAGGAGTCGAATGGAATGGAAGGGAATGCAACGGAACGCAGTGGTGTGGATTGGAATGCAGTGAAATGGAGTACTATGGAATCTAAAGGAGTGGAGTGGAGTCTAGTGGAGTGGAATAGAATGGAACAAAATGGAATGGAATGGCACGGAATGGAGTGGAGTAGAGTGGAGTGGGAAGGAAGGGAGATGAGTGGAATGGAGAGGAATGGAATGCAGTGGAGTGGATTGGATTGGAATGAACTGGAATGGAGAGGAATGGAATGAAGTGGAACGGAATGGACCGCAATGGAATTGAATGGAGTGAAGTGGAAAGTAGTGGAGTGGAGTGGAATGGAGTGGAAATGAATGGAATGGAGTGGAATGGAAGGGAATGGAGGCAAGTGGATAGGAATTGACTGAAGCAGATTGGAGTGGAGTGGAGTGGAGTGGCATGGAATGGAATGAAGTGGATGGGAATGCAATGGAGTGGAATGAAATGGAATAAAATGGAATGGAGTGGAATGGAGAGGAATGGAGTGGAAGTGGAGTGGAATGGAGGGGAGTAAGAGGAAGAGAATGGAATGGAATCGAAAGGAGGGAAGTGCAATTGTGTGGAGTGGAGTGGAGATGAAAGGAGTGGAGTGATGTGGAGTCGAGAGGAAAGGAATGGAATGGAATGGAATGGAGTTAAGTGGAGTGGAATGGAGTGGAAGGTAATGGAGTGGAATGAAAAGGAGTGGATTGGAATGGAGTGGAATGGAATGGAGTGGAACGGAGTGGAGTAGAATGGAGTGGGTTGCAGAGGAGTGGAATGGAGTGGAATGGAAGGGAACGGAAAGGAATGTAGTGGAAAGGAATGGAATGGAGTGGATTGAAATTGAATGGAAAGGATTGGAGTGCAGTGGACTGGAGGGGAGTGGAATAAAATGGAGTATAGTGCAGTGGAATGGAGTGGACTGGAGTGGAGATGAGTGGAGTGGACTGGAATGGAATGGAGTGGAGTGGAATGGTGTGGAGTGGGGTGGAAAGGAATGGAACAGAATGGAATGGAGAGGAATGGAGTGGCATGTAGTGGAGTGGAGTGAAGTGGAAAGGAATGGCATGGAATGGAGTAGAGTGGAATGGAGGGGTATGGAATGGAATGGAATGGAATTGAGTGGAATGGAGTGGAATGGAGTGGAGTGGAGAGGAATGGAATGGAGTGGAAAGGTCTGAAAGGAGTGGAATGGAGTGGAGTGGAATGCAATGGAGTAGATTGGAATGAAGTGGAAAGGAATAGAATGGAGAGAAGTAGAGTAGAATGGAGTGGATTGGAATGGAGGGGAGCAGAGTGGAGTTAACAGCGGTGGATTGGAATACAGTGGATGGGGTAGAGTGGAAGGGAGTGGAATTATATGGAATGGAATGGATTGGAGTGGAGTGGAAGGGAGTGGAGTGGAGTTGAAAGTAGAGGAATCGAAAGAAGTGGAAAGGAGTGGAGTAGAGTGGATTAGAGTGGATTGGAATGGAATGGAGTGGAGTGGAATGGTGTGGAAACGAATGGAAGGGAGGGGAGTGGAATGGAACGAAATGGAATGGAATGTAGTGGAATGGAGAGGAGTGGAGTGGACTGGAGTGGAATGTAATCGAATGGAGTGTACTGGAGTGGAATGTATTTGAGAGGCGGGTAATGGAGAGGAGTGGAATGTATTTGAGAGGCGGGTAGTGGAGTGGAGTGGAGTGAAATACATCGGAATGGCACGGAATTGAATGGAATGGAGGGGAGTGGAATGCAGTGGAGTGGAGTCGATTGGAGTGGTGAGGAATAGAACGGAGTGGCATGGAATGGAGCACAGTGGAATGCAATGGAGTGGAGTGGATTGGAAAGGGGTGGAGTGGAGTGACGATGGGTGAAGTGGAATGTAATGGAGTGGAGTGCAGAGGAGTCTCATGGAATGGAATGGAATGGAACGCAATGGAAGCTGAGATTGTACCACTGCGCTCCAGGATGGGTGACACAGTGTGATACTCTCAAAAGAAAGGAATGGAATGGAATGCAGTGGAATGGAATGGAATGCAATGGGGTGCATTGGAGTGGAGTGGAGTGAAGTGAAGTGGATTGGAGTGGAATGGAGAGGAATGGAACGGAATGGAATGGAATGAAGTAGACTGGAGTGGGGTGGAGTTGAGTGCAATGGAATGGAGCGAAATGGAATCAGATGCAGAGAAATGGAGTAGAGAGGAGTGCAGTAGAGTGGAAAGGAGTGCAATGGAGTGGAATGGAATCGGAAGTAACGGAAAGTAGTGGAGTGGATGGAACGGAAAGGAAAGGAGTGGAGCGGAGTGGAATGGAACGGAGCGGGAGGTGGGTTGGGGCCACTGCACTCCAGGCTGGCTGGCTGACTGAGGTATTCTCGCAATAAAGGAATGGAATGGAATGCCGTAGAGTGGAATGGAACGGAGTGGAGTGGAGTGGAATGGAGTGAGTTGAAGCAGAGTGGAATGAAGAATGCAATGGGATGGAAGGGAATTGAATGAAATGCAGTGGAGTGCAGTGGAGTGCATTGCAGTGGAATGGAGCAGAATGGAATGGAAAGGAGTGGAATGGACAGGAGTGGAGTGCACTGGAGAGGAGAGGATAGGAATGCAGTGGAATGGAATTGGATGTAATGGAACGTAGAGGAGTGGAGTGGAATGGAGTGGGCCAGAGTGGAATGGAATGGAATGCAATGGAAAGGAATGGAGTGGAATAGAATGGAATGGAATGGAATGGAATGGAATGGAGTGGGATGACTTGTAGTGGGGTGGAGTGAAATGGAGTATAATGGAATGGAGTGGAGTGGAATGTGATAGAATGGAGAGGAGGGGAATGGAGCAGAATGGAATGGAGTGCAGCGGAATGGAGTGGAGTGGAATGGAATCAAATGGAGTGGAATGGAACAGAGTGGAATGGAATGGAGTGCAATAGACTAGAATTGAGTGTAGTGTAGTGGAATTTAGTGGAATGGACTGGAATGGAGTGGAATGGAATGGAATTGAGGGGAATGGAATGGAATGGAAAGGAATGGAAAGCAATGGAAAGGAATAGAATCGAATGCAACGGAATTAAAAGAATGCAATGGAATGCAATGGAATAGAATGCAATGGAATGTATAGTTGACATGTAATATGAGCTGAGATTGTGACACTGCACTCCAGCCAGGGTGACATGGTGATATCCTGTCGTAAGAAGTGAATGGAATGCAATGGAGTGAAATGGAATGGAATGAAATGGAATGGAGCGGAGTGGAAGGGAATGGAGTGGAATGATATAGAATGCAGTGGACCGTAATGGCATGGAGTGGAAAGAAGTAGAGTGGAATGGAGTGGAATGGAATGGACTGGCATAGAATGGAGTGGAATTGAATGCAATGGAGTGGATTGGAAAGGAATGCAAAGGAGTAGAGTGGAGTAGAGTGGTGTGGAGTGGAGTGGAATGGAGCTGAATGTACTTCAATGGAGTACAATGGAATGGAACGGAGTGGAATGGAATGGAATGATATGAGGTGGATTGGAGTGGAATGTAGTGGAGTGGAATGGAAAGGAATAGAATGGAATGGAGTAGAGTGTAATGGAATGCAGTGGCGATAAGTGGAGTGGAATGGAATGCATTGGAGTAGAGTGGAGTGGAATGGAATGGAATGGAGTGGAGTGGAGGGGAGTGGAGTGGAATGGAATTGAGTGAAGTGGAGTGCAGTTGAATGGAATATCGTGGTGTGGAGTGGAGTGGAAGTGAATGGAGTGAATAGGAGTGGAATGGAGTGGAAGGTAACGGAGTGGAATGGAGTCGAATGGAGTGGAATGGAGTAGAGTGGATTAGAGTGGAATGGTGTCGAACGGACTGGAATGGAATGGAATGGAGTGGAATGGAATTGAATCAAATGGAATGGAGTGGAGTGGAGTGGAGTGGAATGAAATGAAATGGAAGGGAGTGGAGAGAAACGCAGTTGATTGGAGTGGAAAGGAATGGAAAGGAGTGGGATGGAGACGTATGGATTGGAGTGGAATGGAGTGGAATGGAATGAAGTGGAAAGGAGTGGAACGGAGTGAAATTGAATTTAGTGGACTGGAGTGGAATGGAGTTAAATGGAATGGAATGGAATGGAGTGGAATGGAATGGAATGGAGTGGAGTGGAATGGAATAGAATGGCATGGAATGGAATAGAATGGGATGGAGTGGAGTGGAGAGGAGTGGAATGGATTGGAGTGAAGTGGAGTGGAATGGAATTGAGTGGAGCGGAGAGGAAAGGAATGGAATGGAGTGGAGTGGAATGGCATGGAATGGAGTGGAATGGAATGGATAGTAGTGGAGTGGAGTGGAGTGGATTGGAGTGTAGTGGAAGGGAATGGAGTGCAGTGTAATGGACTGGAATGGAGCAGAGCAGAATGGAGTGGACTGGACTGGAGTGGAATGGAATGGGATGGCATGGAATGGGAGCTGAGATTTTACCAATGTGCTCTAGGCAGGGTGACTGGGTGTCATACTCTCAAAAGAAAGGAATGGAATGGAACGCAGTGGAATGGAATGGAACAGAGTGGACATTAGTGGAGTGGAATGTGGAGGAATGGAATGAAATGGAACGTAATGGCATGAAATGGAGTGGTGTGGGGTGGAATGGATTATAGTGGAATGGGGTGGAAAGGAATGGGATGGAGTGGAATGAAGTGGAGTGCAGTGGAGTGGAACGGAGTTGAATGGCATAGAATTGAGTGGACAGTAGTGGAATGTTTTGGAATGCAATGGAATCCATTGTAATAGAATGGAATACAACGGAAAGTTGACATGGAGTGTGAGCTGAGATTGTGCCACTGCACTCCAGACTGGGTGACACGTTATATCCTGTGGATAGAAAGGAATGGAATGCAATAGAGTGAAATGGAATGGAGTGGAATGGAATTGAATGGAATGGAGTGGAGTGGATTGGAGTCGAATGGAGACGAATGGAATGGGACGGAGTGGAATGGAACGGAGTGGAGTGGAGTATCGTGGAGTGAAATAGAATGGAATGCACTGGGTTGGAATGGAATGCAATGGACTGCTGAAAGGAAATGTGAGCTGTTATTGTTCCACTGCACTCCAGCCTTTGTGACGGAATGAAATCCTGTGGAAAAAAAGGAATGGAATGGAATGGAACGGAATGGAATGGAATGGAATGGAATGGATTGGAGTGGAGTGGAGTGGTGTGGAGAAGAGTGTAGTGGAGTGGAGTGGAGTGAAATGGAGTGGAGTGTCGTGGAGGAGAGTGGAATGGAGTGGAATGGAATGGAGAGGAAAGGAACGGAGTGGAGTGGAATGGAACGGAGTGGAGTGGAATGGAATCCAATGGAATGAAATGGAATTGAATCGAATGGAATGAAGAAATATGTGCAGTGATTTGGCCACTGCGCTGGAGCCTGTGTGAGAGAGGGAGATCCTGTCGATAAAACAGTGTGGAATGGAAGGGATTGGAATGGAATGGAATGGAACGTATTGGAGTGGAGTGGAGTGGAATTGAGTGGAGTGGAGTGCACTGGAATGGAATGGAATGCAATGGAATGTAATGGAATGATGAAATGATATGTGAGCTGAGATTGTGCCACTGCACTCCACGCTGGGTGACAGAGTGAGATACTCTTGAAAGAAAGAAATGGAATGGAAAGAATTTTTAATTGGGTGGATTCGAGTGGACTGAAGTAGAGTGCAGTGGAATAGAGAGGAATGGAATGGAATGGAATCGGATGTAAAGGAATGGAATGATGTGGAGTGGAGTGGTGAGGAGTGTAGTGCTGTGGAATGGAGCAGAAAGTAACGGGATGGTGTGGAGTGGAGTGCAGTGCAGTGGAGTGGAGAGGAGTGCAATGGCGTGGAATGGAATCGGATGTAAAGGAACGTACTGGAGTGGAGCGGAGTGGAAAGGAGTGGAATGGAATGGAATTGAATGTAATGGAAAGCAAAGGAATGGAATGGGATGCAATGGAATTTAATGCAATAGAATGCAGTTCAATAGAGAGTTGACATGTAATGTGAGCTGAGATTGTGCCTAAGCTCTCCAGGCTGTTTGACACGGTGATATCGTGTCGAAAGAATGGAATGGAATGCAGTGGTGTGAAATGGAATGGAATGTAGTGGACAGGAGTAGAATGGAGTGGAGTGAAGAGGAACAGAGTGGAATGGAATGGGATGCAGTGGAATGGAATGCAGTGGAGTGGAATGAAATAGAAAGAAATGGAATGGGATGGAATGGAATGCAATGGAATGGAGAAGAGAAATGTGAGCTGAGATTGTGTGACTACACTCCAGCCTTAGTGACCGAGAGAGATTCTGTGGAAGGAAAGAACTGATTTCAAAGGAGTGGAATGGAAGGGAATGTAGTACAGTGGAGTAGAGTGGAATGGAGTGAAACAGAATAGAATGGAGTGGAAGGCAATGGAATGGAATGGAATGGAGTGGAGTGGAATAGAGAGGAGTGCACTGCAATGGAGTGGAGTGGAGTGGAAGGGAGTGGAATGCAATGGAATGTAGTGGAGTGCAGTGGAGTGGAATGGAATGGAGTGGACAGGAGTGGAAGGAGTAGAGTGGACTGGAATGGAATAGAATGGAACAGAATGCAGTGGAGTGGAGGGGAGTGGAGGTGAGTGGAGTGGCATGGAGTGGAATGGAATGGAATGGAGTGAAATGGAATCCAATGGATTGGAATGGAGTGGAGTGGAGTGGAGTGGAATGGAGAGGAGTCGAATGGAATGGAAGGGAATGCAACGGAACGCAGTGGTGTGGATTGGAATGCAGTGAAATGGAGTACTATGGAATCTAAAGGAGTGGAGTGGAGTCTAGTGGAGTGGAATGGAATGGAACAAAATGGAATGGAATGGCACGGAATGGAGTGGAGTAGAGTGGAGTGGGAAGGAAGGGAGATGAGTGGAATGGAGAGGAATGGAATGCAGTGGAGTGGATTGGATTGGAATGAACTGGAATGGAGAGGAATGGAATGAAGTGGAACGGAATGGACCGCAATGGAATTGAATGGAGTGAAGTGGAAAGTAGTGGAGTGGAGTGGAATGGAGTGGAAATGAATGGAATGGAGTGGAATGGAAGGGAATGGAGACAAGTGGATAGGAATTGACTGAAGCAGATTGGAGTGGAGTGGAGTGGAGTGGCATGGAATGGAATGAAGTGGATGGGAATGCAATGGAGTGGAATGAAATGGAATAAAATGGAATGGAGTGGAATGGAGAGGAATGGAGTGGAAGTGGAGTGGAATGGAGGGGAGTAAGAGGAAGAGAATGGAATGGAATCGAAAGGAGGGAAGTGCAATTGTGTGGAGTGGAGTGGAGATGAAAGGAGTGGAGTGATGTGGAGTCGAGAGGAAAGGAATGGAATGGAATGGAATGGAGTTAAGTGGAGTGGAATGGAGTGGAAGGTAATGGAGTGGAATGAAAAGGAGTGGATTGGAATGGAGTGGAATGGAATGGAGTGGAACGGAGTGGAGTAGAATGGAGTGGGTTGCAGAGGAGTGGAATGGAGTGGAATGGAAGGGAACGGAAAGGAATGTAGTGGAAAGGAATGGAATGGAGTGGATTGAAATTGAATGGAAAGGATTGGAGTGCAGTGGACTGGAGGGGAGTGGAATAAAATGGAGTATAGTGCAGTGGAATGGAGTGGACTGGAGTGGAGATGAGTGGAGTGGACTGGAATGGAATGGAGTGGAGTGGAATGGTGTGGAGTGGGGTGGAAAGGAATGGAACAGAATGGAATGGAGAGGAATGGAGTGGCATGTAGTGGAGTGGAGTGAAGTGGAAAGGAATGGCATGGAATGGAGTAGAGTGGAATGGAGGGGTATGGAATGGAATGGAATGGAATTGAGTGGAATGGAGTGGAATGGAGTGGAGTGGAGAGGAATGGAATGGAGTGGAAAGGTCTGAAAGGAGTGGAATGGAGTGGAGTGGAATGCAATGGAGTAGATTGGAATGAAGTGGAAAGGAATAGAATGGAGAGAAGTAGAGTAGAATGGAGTGGATTGGAATGGAGGGGAGCAGAGTGGAGTTAACAGCGGTGGATTGGAATACAGTGGATGGGGTAGAGTGGAAGGGAGTGGAATTATATGGAATGGAATGGATTGGAGTGGAGTGGAAGGGAGTGGAGTGGAGTTGAAAGTAGAGGAATCGAAAGAAGTGGAAAGGAGTGGAGTAGAGTGGATTAGAGTGGATTGGAATGGAATGGAGTGGAGTGGAATGGTGTGGAAACGAATGGAAGGGAGGGGAGTGGAATGGAACGAAATGGAATGGAATGTAGTGGAATGGAGAGGAGTGGAGTGGACTGGAGTGGAATGTAATCGAATGGAGTGTACTGGAGTGCAATGTATTTGAGAGGCGGGTAATGGAGAGGAGTGGAATGTATTTGAGAGGCGGGTAGTGGAGTGGAGTGGAGTGAAATACATCGGAATGGCACGGAATTGAATGGAATGGAGGGGAGTGGAATGCAGTGGAGTGGAGTCGATTGGAGTGGTGAGGAATAGAACGGAGTGGCATGGAATGGAGCACAGTGGAATGCAATGGAGTGGAGTGGATTGGAAAGGGGTGGAGTGGAGTGACGATGGGTGAAGTGGAATGTAATGGAGTGGAGTGCAGAGGAGTCTCATGGAATGGAATGGAATGGAACGCAATGGAAGCTGAGATTGTACCACTGCGCTCCAGGATGGGTGACACAGTGTGATACTCTCAAAAGAAAGGAATGGAATGGAATGCAGTGGAATGGAATGGAATGCAATGGGGTGCATTGGAGTGGAGTGGAGTGAAGTGAAGTGGATTGGAGTGGAATGGAGAGGAATGGAACGGAATGGAATGGAATGAAGTAGACTGGAGTGGGGTGGAGTTGAGTGCAATGGAATGGAGCGAAATGGAATCAGATGCAGAGAAATGGAGTAGAGAGGAGTGCAGTAGAGTGGAAAGGAGTGCAATGGAGTGGAATGGAATCGGAAGTAACGGAAAGTAGTGGAGTGGATGGAACGGAAAGGAAAGGAGTGGAGCGGAGTGGAATGGAACGGAGCGGGAGGTGGGTTGGGGCCACTGCACTCCAGGCTGGCTGGCTGACTGAGGTATTCTCGCAATAAAGGAATGGAATGGAATGCCGTAGAGTGGAATGGAACGGAGTGGAGTGGAGTGGAATGGAGTGAGTTGGAGCAGAGTGGAATGAAGAATGCAATGGGATGGAAGGGAATTGAATGAAATGCAGTGGAGTGCAGTGGAGTGCATTGCAGTGGAATGGAGCAGAATGGAATGGAAAGGAGTGGAATGGACAGGAGTGGAGTGCACTGGAGAGGAGAGGATAGGAATGCAGTGGAATGGAATTGGATGTAATGGAACGTAGAGGAGTGGAGTGGAATGGAGTGGGCCAGAGTGGAATGGAATGGAATGCAATGGAAAGGAATGGAGTGGAATAGAATGGAATGGAATGGAATGGAATGGAATGGAGTGGGATGACTTGTAGTGGGGTGGAGTGAAATGGAGTATAATGGAATGGAGTGGAGTGGAGTGGAATGTGATAGAATGGAGAGGAGGGGAATGGAGCAGAATGGAATGGAGTGCAGCGGAATGGAGTGGAGTGGAATGGAATCAAATGGAGTGGAATGGAACAGAGTGGAATGGAATGGAGTGCAATAGACTAGAATTGAGTGTAGTGTAGTGGAATTTAGTGGAATGGACTGGAATGGAGTGGAATGGAATGGAATTGAGGGGAATGGAATGGAATGGAAAGGAATGGAAAGCAATGGAAAGGAATAGAATTGAATGCAACGGAATTAAAAGAATGCAATGGAATGCAATGGAATAGAATGCAATGGAATGTATAGTTGACATGTAATATGAGCTGAGATTGTGACACTGCACTCCAGCCAGGGTGACATGGTGATATCCTGTCGTAAGAAGTGAATGGAATGCAATGGAGTGAAATGGAATGGAATGAAATGGAATGGAGCGGAGTGGAAGGGAATGGAGTGGAATGATATAGAATGCAGTGGACTGTAATGGCATGGAGTGGAAAGAAGTAGAGTGGAATGGAGTGGAATGGAATGGACTGGCATAGAATGGAGTGGAATTGAATGCAATGGAGTGGATTGGAAAGGAATGCAAAGGAGTAGAGTGGAGTAGAGTGGTGTGGAGTGGAGTGGAATGGAGCTGAATGTACTTCAATGGAGTACAATGGAATGGAACGGAGTGGAATGGAATGGAATGATATGAGGTGGATTGGAGTGGAATGTAGTGGAGTGGAATGGAATGGAATAGAATGGAATGGAGTAGAGTGTAATGGAATGCAGTGGCGATAAGTGGAGTGGAATGGAATGCATTGGAGTAGAGTGGAGTGGAATGGAATGGAATGGAGTGGAGTGGAGGGGAGTGGAGTGGAATGGAATTGAGTGAAGTGGAGTGCAGTTGAATGGAATATCGTGGTGTGGAGTGGAGTGGAAGTGAATGGAGTGAATAGGAGTGGAATGGAGTGGAAGGTAACGGAGTGGAATGGAGTCGAATGGAGTGGAATGGAGTAGAGTGGATTAGAGTGGAATGGTGTCGAACGGACTGGAATGGAATGGAATGGAGTGGAATGGAATTGAATCAAATGGAATGGAGTGGAGTGGAGTGGAGTGGAATGAAATGAAATGGAAGGGAGTGGAGAGAAACGCAGTTGATTGGAGTGGAGTGGAGTGGAAAGGAATGGAAAGGAGTGGGATGGAGACGTATGGATTGGAGTGGAATGGAGTGGAATGGAATGAAGTGGAAAGGAGTGGAACGGAGTGAAATTGAATTTAGTGGACTGGAGTGGAATGGAGTTAAATGGAATGGAATGGAATGGAGTGGAATGGAATGGAATGGAGTGGAGTGGAATGGAATAGAATGGCATGGAATGGAATAGAATGGGATGGAGTGGAGTGGAGAGGAGTGGAATGGATTGGAGTGAAGTGGAGTGGAATGGAATTGAGTGGAGCGGAGAGGAAAGGAATGGAATGGAGTGGAGTGGAATGGCATGGAATGGAGTGGAATGGAATGGATAGTAGTGGAGTGGAGTGGAGTGGATTGGAGTGTAGTGGAAGGGAATGGAGTGCAGTGTAATGGACTGGAATGGAGCAGAGCAGAATGGAGTGGACTGGACTGGAGTGGAATGGAATGGGATGGCATGGAATGGGAGCTGAGATTTTACCAATGTGCTCTAGGCAGGGTGACTGGGTGTCATACTCTCAAAAGAAAGGAATGGAATGGAACGCAGTGGAATGGAATGGAACAGAGTGGACATTAGTGGAGTGGAATGTGGAGGAATGGAATGAAATGGAACGTAATGGCATGAAATGGAGTGGTGTGGGGTGGAATGGATTATAGTGGAATGGGGTGGAAAGGAATGGGATGGAGTGGAATGAAGTGGAGTGCAGTGGAGTGGAACGGAGTTGAATGGCATAGAATTGAGTGGACAGTAGTGGAATGTTTTGGAATGCAATGGAATCCATTGTAATAGAATGGAATACAACGGAAAGTTGACATGGAGTGTGAGCTGAGATTGTGCCACTGCACTCCAGACTGGGTGACACGTTATATCCTGTGGATAGAAAGGAATGGAATGCAATAGAGTGAAATGGAATGGAGTGGAATGGAATTGAATGGAATGGAGTGGAGTGGATTGGAGTCGAATGGAGACGAATGGAATGGGACGGAGTGGAATGGAACGGAGTGGAGTGGAGTATCGTGGAGTGAAATAGAATGGAATGCACTGGGTTGGAATGGAATGCAATGGACTGCTGAAAGGAAATGTGAGCTGTTATTGTTCCACTGCACTCCAGCCTTTGTGACGGAATGAAATCCTGTGGAAAAAAAGGAATGGAATGGAATGGAACGGAATGGAATGGAATGGAATGGAATGGATTGGAGTGGAGTGGAGTGGTGTGGAGAAGAGTGTAGTGGAGTGGAGTGGAGTGAAATGGAGTGGAGTGTCGTGGAGGAGAGTGGAATGGAGTGGAATGGAATGGAGAGGAAAGGAACGGAGTGGAGTGGAATGGAACGGAGTGGAGTGGAATGGAATCCAATGGAATGAAATGGAATTGAATCGAATGGAATGAAGAAATATGTGCAGTGATTTGGCCACTGCGCTGGAGCCTGTGTGAGAGAGGGAGATCCTGTCGATAAAACAGTGTGGAATGGAAGGGATTGGAATGGAATGGAATGGAACGTATTGGAGTGGAGTGGAGTGGAATTGAGTGGAGTGGAGTGCACTGGAATGGAATGGAATGCAATGGAATGTAATGGAATGATGAAATGATATGTGAGCTGAGATTGTGCCACTGCACTCCACGCTGGGTGACAGAGTGAGATACTCTTGAAAGAAAGAAATGGAATGGAAAGAATTTTTAATTGGGTGGATTCGAGTGGACTGAAGTAGAGTGCAGTGGAATAGAGAGGAATGGAATGGAATGGAATCGGATGTAAAGGAATGGAATGATGTGGAGTGGAGTGGTGAGGAGTGTAGTGCTGTGGAATGGAGCAGAAAGTAACGGGATGGTGTGGAGTGGAGTGCAGTGCAGTGGAGTGGAGAGGAGTGCAATGGCGTGGAATGGAATCGGATGTAAAGGAACGTACTGGAGTGGAGCGGAGTGGAAAGGAGTGGAATGGAATGGAATTGAATGTAATGGAAAGCAAAGGAATGGAATGGGATGCAATGGAATTTAATGCAATAGAATGCAGTTCAATAGAGAGTTGACATGTAATGTGAGCTGAGATTGTGTCTAAGCTCTCCAGGCTGTTTGACACGGTGATATCGTGTCGAAAGAATGGAATGGAATGCAGTGGTGTGAAATGGAATGGAATGTAGTGGACAGGAGTAGAATGGAGTGGAGTGAAGAGGAACAGAGTGGAATGGAATGGGATGCAGTGGAATGGAATGCAGTGGAGTGGAATGAAATAGAAAGAAATGGAATGGGATGGAATGGAATGCAATGGAATGGAGAAGAGAAATGTGAGCTGAGATTGTGTGACTACACTCCAGCCTTAGTGACCGAGAGAGATTCTGTGGAAGGAAAGAACTGATTTCAAAGGAGTGGAATGGAAGGGAATGTAGTACAGTGGAGTAGAGTGGAATGGAGTGAAACAGAATAGAATGGAGTGGAAGGCAATGGAATGGAATGGAATGGAGTGGAGTGGAATAGAGAGGAGTGCACTGCAATGGAGTGGAGTGGAGTGGAAGGGAGTGGAATGCAATGGAATGTAGTGGAGTGCAGTGGAGTGGAATGGAATGGAGTGGACAGGAGTGGAAGGAGTAGAGTGGACTGGAATGGAATAGAATGGAACAGAATGCAGTGGAGTGGAGGGGAGTGGAGGTGAGTGGAGTGGCATGGAGTGGAATGGAATGGAATGGAGTGAAATGGAATCCAATGGATTGGAATGGAGTGGAGTGGAGTGGAGTGGAATGGAGAGGAGTCGAATGGAATGGAAGGGAATGCAACGGAACGCAGTGGTGTGGATTGGAATGCAGTGAAATGGAGTACTATGGAATCTAAAGGAGTGGAGTGGAGTCTAGTGGAGTGGAATGGAATGGAACAAAATGGAATGGAATGGCACGGAATGGAGTGGAGTAGAGTGGAGTGGGAAGGAAGGGAGATGAGTGGAATGGAGAGGAATGGAATGCAGTGGAGTGGATTGGATTGGAATGAACTGGAATGGAGAGGAATGGAATGAAGTGGAACGGAATGGACCGCAATGGAATTGAATGGAGTGAAGTGGAAAGTAGTGGAGTGGAGTGGAATGGAGTGGAAATGAATGGAATGGAGTGGAATGGAAGGGAATGGAGGCAAGTGGATAGGAATTGACTGAAGCAGATTGGAGTGGAGTGGAGTGGAGTGGCATGGAATGGAATGAAGTGGATGGGAATGCAATGGAGTGGAATGAAATGGAATAAAATGGAATGGAGTGGAATGGAGAGGAATGGAGTGGAAGTGGAGTGGAATGGAGGGGAGTAAGAGGAAGAGAATGGAATGGAATCGAAAGGAGGGAAGTGCAATTGTGTGGAGTGGAGTGGAGATGAAAGGAGTGGAGTGATGTGGAGTCGAGAGGAAAGGAATGGAATGGAATGGAATGGAGTTAAGTGGAGTGGAATGGAGTGGAAGGTAATGGAGTGGAATGAAAAGGAGTGGATTGGAATGGAGTGGAATGGAATGGAGTGGAACGGAGTGGAGTAGAATGGAGTGGGTTGCAGAGGAGTGGAATGGAGTGGAATGGAAGGGAACGGAAAGGAATGTAGTGGAAAGGAATGGAATGGAGTGGATTGAAATTGAATGGAAAGGATTGGAGTGCAGTGGACTGGAGGGGAGTGGAATAAAATGGAGTATAGTGCAGTGGAATGGAGTGGACTGGAGTGGAGATGAGTGGAGTGGACTGGAATGGAATGGAGTGGAGTGGAATGGTGTGGAGTGGGGTGGAAAGGAATGGAACAGAATGGAATGGAGAGGAATGGAGTGGCATGTAGTGGAGTGGAGTGAAGTGGAAAGGAATGGCATGGAATGGAGTAGAGTGGAATGGAGGGGTATGGAATGGAATGGAATGGAATTGAGTGGAATGGAGTGGAATGGAGTGGAGTGGAGAGGAATGGAATGGAGTGGAAAGGTCTGAAAGGAGTGGAATGGAGTGGAGTGGAATGCAATGGAGTAGATTGGAATGAAGTGGAAAGGAATAGAATGGAGAGAAGTAGAGTAGAATGGAGTGGATTGGAATGGAGGGGAGCAGAGTGGAGTTAACAGCGGTGGATTGGAATACAGTGGATGGGGTAGAGTGGAAGGGAGTGGAATTATATGGAATGGAATGGATTGGAGTGGAGTGGAAGGGAGTGGAGTGGAGTTGAAAGTAGAGGAATCGAAAGAAGTGGAAAGGAGTGGAGTAGAGTGGATTAGAGTGGATTGGAATGGAATGGAGTGGAGTGGAATGGTGTGGAAACGAATGGAAGGGAGGGGAGTGGAATGGAACGAAATGGAATGGAATGTAGTGGAATGGAGAGGAGTGGAGTGGACTGGAGTGGAATGTAATCGAATGGAGTGTACTGGAGTGGAATGTATTTGAGAGGCGGGTAATGGAGAGGAGTGGAAGGTATTTGAGAGGCGGGTAGTGGAGTGGAGTGGAGTGAAATACATCGGAATGGCACGGAATTGAATGGAATGGAGGGGAGTGGAATGCAGTGGAGTGGAGTCGATTGGAGTGGTGAGGAATAGAACGGAGTGGCATGGAATGGAGCACAGTGGAATGCAATGGAGTGGAGTGGATTGGAAAGGGGTGGAGTGGAGTGACGATGGGTGAAGTGGAATGTAATGGAGTGGAGTGCAGAGGAGTCTCATGGAATGGAATGGAATGGAACGCAATGGAAGCTGAGATTGTACCACTGCGCTCCAGGATGGGTGACACAGTGTGATACTCTCAAAAGAAAGGAATGGAATGGAATGCAGTGGAATGGAATGGAATGCAATGGGGTGCATTGGAGTGGAGTGGAGTGAAGTGAAGTGGATTGGAGTGGAATGGAGAGGAATGGAACGGAATGGAATGGAATGAAGTAGACTGGAGTGGGGTGGAGTTGAGTGCAATGGAATGGAGCGAAATGGAATCAGATGCAGAGAAATGGAGTAGAGAGGAGTGCAGTAGAGTGGAAAGGAGTGCAATGGAGTGGAATGGAATCGGAAGTAACGGAAAGTAGTGGAGTGGATGGAACGGAAAGGAAAGGAGTGGAGCGGAGTGGAATGGAACGGAGCGGGAGGTGGGTTGGGGCCACTGCACTCCAGGCTGGCTGGCTGACTGAGGTATTCTCGCAATAAAGGAATGGAATGGAATGCCGTAGAGTGGAATGGAACGGAGTGGAGTGGAGTGGAATGGAGTGAGTTGGAGCAGAGTGGAATGAAGAATGCAATGGGATGGAAGGGAATTGAATGAAATGCAGTGGAGTGCAGTGGAGTGCATTGCAGTGGAATGGAGCAGAATGGAATGGAAAGGAGTGGAATGGACAGGAGTGGAGTGCACTGGAGAGGAGAGGATAGGAATGCAGTGGAATGGAATTGGATGTAATGGAACGTAGAGGAGTGGAGTGGAATGGAGTGGGCCAGAGTGGAATGGAATGGAATGCAATGGAAAGGAATGGAGTGGAATAGAATGGAATGGAATGGAATGGAATGGAGTGGGATGACTTGTAGTGGGGTGGAGTGAAATGGAGTATAATGGAATGGAGTGGAGTGGAGTGGAATGTGATAGAATGGAGAGGAGGGGAATGGAGCAGAATGGAATGGAGTGCAGCGGAATGGAGTGGAGTGGAATGGAATCAAATGGAGTGGAATGGAACAGAGTGGAATGGAATGGAGTGCAATAGACTAGAATTGAGTGTAGTGTAGTGGAATTTAGTGGAATGGACTGGAATGGAGTGGAATGGAATGGAATTGAGGGGAATGGAATGGAATGGAAAGGAATGGAAAGCAATGGAAAGGAATAGAATTGAATGCAACGGAATTAAAAGAATGCAATGGAATGCAATGGAATAGAATGCAATGGAATGTATAGTTGACATGTAATATGAGCTGAGATTGTGACACTGCACTCCAGCCAGGGTGACATGGTGATATCCTGTCGTAAGAAGTGAATGGAATGCAATGGAGTGAAATGGAATGGAATGAAATGGAATGGAGTGGAGTGGAAGGGAATGGAGTGGAATGATATAGAATGCAGTGGACTGTAATGGCATGGAGTGGAAAGAAGTAGAGTGGAATGGAGTGGAATGGAATGGACTGGCATAGAATGGAGTGGAATTGAATGCAATGGAGTGGATTGGAAAGGAATGCAAAGGAGTAGAGTGGAGTAGAGTGGTGTGGAGTGGAGTGGAATGGAGCTGAATGTACTTCAATGGAGTACAATGGAATGGAACGGAGTGGAATGGAATGGAATGATATGAGGTGGATTGGAGTGGAATGTAGTGGAGTGGAATGGAATGGAATAGAATGGAATGGAGTAGAGTGTAATGGAATGCAGTGGCGATAAGTGGAGTGGAATGGAATGCATTGGAGTAGAGTGGAGTGGAATGGAATGGAATGGAGTGGAGTGGAGGGGAGTGGAGTGGAATGGAATTGAGTGAAGTGGAGTGCAGTTGAATGGAATATCGTGGTGTGGAGTGGAGTGGAAGTGAATGGAGTGAATAGGAGTGGAATGGAGTGGAAGGTAACGGAGTGGAATGGAGTCGAATGGAGTGGAATGGAGTAGAGTGGATTAGAGTGGAATGGTGTCGAACGGACTGGAATGGAATGGAATGGAGTGGAATGGAATTGAATCAAATGGAATGGAGTGGAGTGGAGTGGAGTGGAATGAAATGAAATGGAAGGGAGTGGAGAGAAACGCAGTTGATTGGAGTGGAGTGGAGTGGAAAGGAATGGAAAGGAGTGGGATGGAGACGTATGGATTGGAGTGGAATGGAGTGGAATGGAATGAAGTGGAAAGGAGTGGAACGGAGTGAAATTGAATTTAGTGGACTGGAGTGGAATGGAGTTAAATGGAATGGAATGGAATGGAGTGGAATGGAATGGAATGGAGTGGAGTGGAATGGAATAGAATGGCATGGAATGGAATAGAATGGGATGGAGTGGAGTGGAGAGGAGTGGAATGGATTGGAGTGAAGTGGAGTGGAATGGAATTGAGTGGAGCGGAGAGGAAAGGAATGGAATGGAGTGGAGTGGAATGGCATGGAATGGAGTGGAATGGAATGGATAGTAGTGGAGTGGAGTGGAGTGGATTGGAGTGTAGTGGAAGGGAATGGAGTGCAGTGTAATGGACTGGAATGGAGCAGAGCAGAATGGAGTGGACTGGACTGGAGTGGAATGGAATGGGATGGCATGGAATGGGAGCTGAGATTTTACCAATGTGCTCTAGGCAGGGTGACTGGGTGTCATACTCTCAAAAGAAAGGAATGGAATGGAACGCAGTGGAATGGAATGGAACAGAGTGGACATTAGTGGAGTGGAATGTGGAGGAATGGAATGAAATGGAACGTAATGGCATGAAATGGAGTGGTGTGGGGTGGAATGGATTATAGTGGAATGGGGTGGAAAGGAATGGGATGGAGTGGAAGGAAGTGGAGTGCAGTGGAGTGGAACGGAGTTGAATGGCATAGAATTGAGTGGACAGTAGTGGAATGTTTTGGAATGCAATGGAATCCATTGTAATAGAATGGAATACAACGGAAAGTTGACATGGAGTGTGAGCTGAGATTGTGCCACTGCACTCCAGACTGGGTGACACGTTATATCCTGTGGATAGAAAGGAATGGAATGCAATAGAGTGAAATGGAATGGAGTGGAATGGAATTGAATGGAATGGAGTGGAGTGGAGTGGAGTCGAATGGAGACGAATGGAATGGGACGGAGTGCAATGGAACGGAGTGGAGTGGAGTATCGTGGAGTGAAATAGAATGGAATGCACTGGGTTGGAATGGAATGCAATGGACTGCTGAAAGGAAATGTGAGCTGTTATTGTTCCACTGCACTCCAGCCTTTGTGACGGAATGAAATCCTGTGGAAAAAAAGGAATGGAATGGAATGGAACGGAATGGAATGGAATGGAATGGAATGGATTGGAGTGGAGTGGAGTGGTGTGGAGAAGAGTGTAGTGGAGTGGAGTGGAGTGAAATGGAGTGGAGTGTCGTGGAGGAGAGTGGAATGGAGTGGAATGGAATGGAGAGGAAAGGAACGGAGTGGAGTGGAATGGAACGGAGTGGAGTGGAATGGAATCCAATGGAATGAAATGGAATTGAATCCAATGGAATGAAGAAATATGTGCAGTGATTTGTCCACTGCGCTGGAGCCTGTGTGAGAGAGGGAGATCCTGTCGATAAAACAGTGTGGAATGGAAGGGATTGGAATGGAATGGAATGGAACGTATTGGAGTGGAGTGGAGTGGAATTGAGTGGAGTGGAGTGCACTGGAATGGAATGGAATGCAATGGAATGTAATGGAATGATGAAATGATATGTGAGCTGAGATTGTGCCACTGCACTCCACGCTGGGTGACAGAGTGAGATACTCTTGAAAGAAAGAAATGGAATGGAAAGAATTTTTAATTGGGTGGATTCGAGTGGACTGAAGTAGAGTGCAGTGGAATAGAGAGGAATGGAATGGAATGGAATCGGATGTAAAGGAATGGAATGATGTGGAGTGGAGTGGTGAGGAGTGTAGTGCTGTGGAATGGAGCAGAAAGTAACGGGATGGTGTGGAGTGGAGTGCAGTGCAGTGGAGTGGAGAGGAGTGCAATGGCGTGGAATGGAATCGGATGTAAAGGAACGTACTGGAGTGGAGCGGAGTGGAAAGGAGTGGAATGGAATGGAATTGAATGTAATGGAAAGCAAAGGAATGGAATGGGATGCAATGGAATTTAATGCAATAGAATGCAGTTCAATAGAGAGTTGACATGTAATGTGAGCTGAGATTGTGCCTAAGCTCTCCAGGCTGTTTGACACAGTGATATCGTGTCGAAAGAATGGAATGGAATGCAGTGGTGTGAAATGGAATGGAATGTAGTGGACAGGAGTAGAATGGAGTGGAGTGAAGAGGAACAGAGTGGAATGGAATGGGATGCAGTGGAATGGAATGCAGTGGAGTGGAGTGAAATAGAAAGAAATGGAATGGGATGGAATGGAATGCAATGGAATGGAGAAGAGAAATGTGAGCTGAGATTGTGTGACTACACTCCAGCCTTAATGACCGAGAGAGATTCTGTGGAAGGAAAGAACTGATTTCAAAGGAGTGGAATGGAAGGGAATGTAGTACAGTGGAGTAGAGTGGAATGGAGTGAAACAGAATAGAATGGAGTGGAAGGCAATGGAATGGAGTGGAGTGGAATAGAGAGGAGTGCACTGCAATGGAGTGGAGTGGAGTGGAAGGGAGTGGAATGCAATGGAATGTAGTGGAGTGCAGTGGAGTGGAATGGAATGGAGTGGACAGGAGTGGAAGGAGTAGAGTGGACTGGAATGGAATAGAATGGAACAGAATGCAGTGGAGTGGAGGGGAGTGGAGGTGAGTGGAGTGGCATGGAGTGGAATGGAATGGAATGGAGTGAAATGGAATCCAATGGATTGGAATGGAGTGGAGTGGAGTGGAGTGGAATGGAGAGGAGTCGAATGGAATGGAAGGGAATGCAACGGAACGCAGTGGTGTGGATTGGAATGCAGTGAAATGGAGTACTATGGAATCTAAAGGAGTGGAGTGGAGTCTAGTGGAGTGGAATGGAATGGAACAAAATGGAATGGAATGGCACGGAATGGAGTGGAGTAGAGTGGAGTGGGAAGGAAGGGAGATGAGTGGAATGGAGAGGAATGGAATGCAGTGGAGTGGATTGGATTGGAATGAACTGGAATGGAGAGGAATGGAATGAAGTGGAACGGAATGGACCGCAATGGAATTGAATGGAGTGAAGTGGAAAGTAGTGGAGTGGAGTGGAATGGAGTGGAAATGAATGGAATGGAGTGGAATGGAAGGGAATGGAGACAAGTGGATAGGAATTGACTGAAGCAGATTGGAGTGGAGTGGAGTGGAGTGGCATGGAATGGAATGAAGTGGATGGGAATGCAATGGAGTGGAATGAAATGGAATAAAATGGAATGGAGTGGAATGGAGAGGAATGGAGTGGAAGTGGAGTGGAATGGAGGGGAGTAAGAGGAAGAGAATGGAATGGAATCGAAAGGAGGGAAGTGCAATTGTGTGGAGTGGAGTGGAGATGAAAGGAGTGGAGTGATGTGGAGTCGAGAGGAAAGGAATGGAATGGAATGGAATGGAGTTAAGTGGAGTGGAATGGAGTGGAAGGTAATGGAGTGGAATGAAAAGGAGTGGATTGGAATGGAGTGGAATGGAATGGAGTGGAACGGAGTGGAGTAGAATGGAGTGGGTTGCAGAGGAGTGGAATGGAGTGGAATGGAAGGGAACGGAAAGGAATGTAGTGGAAAGGAATGGAATGGAGTGGATTGAAATTGAATGGAAAGGATTGGAGTGCAGTGGACTGGAGGGGAGTGGAATAAAATGGAGTATAGTGCAGTGGAATGGAGTGGACTGGAGTGGAGATGAGTGGAGTGGACTGGAATGGAATGGAGTGGAGTGGAATGGTGTGGAGTGGGGTGGAAAGGAATGGAACAGAATGGAATGGAGAGGAATGGAGTGGCATGTAGTGGAGTGGAGTGAAGTGGAAAGGAATGGCATGGAATGGAGTAGAGTGGAATGGAGGGGTATGGAATGGAATGGAATGGAATTGAGTGGAATGGAGTGGAATGGAGTGGAGTGGAGAGGAATGGAATGGAGTGGAAAGGTCTGAAAGGAGTGGAATGGAGTGGAGTGGAATGCAATGGAGTAGATTGGAATGAAGTGGAAAGGAATAGAATGGAGAGAAGTAGAGTAGAATGGAGTGGATTGGAATGGGGGGAGCAGAGTGGAGTTAACAGCGGTGGATTGGAATACAGTGGATGGGGTAGAGTGGAAGGGAGTGGAATTATATGGAAGGGAATGGATTGGAGTGGAGTGGAAGGGAGTGGAGTGGAGTTGAAAGTAGAGGAAACGAAAGAAGTGGAAAGGAGTGGAGTAGAGTGGATTAGAGTGGATTGGAATGGAATGGAGTGGAGTGGAATGGTGTGGAAACGAATGGAAGGGAGGGGAGTGGAATGGAACGAAATGGAATGGAATGTAGTGGAATGGAGAGGAGTGGAGTGGACTGGAGTGGAATGTAATCGAATGGAGTGTACTGGAGTGGAACGTATTTGAGAGGCGGGTAATGGAGAGGAATTGAGTGGAGTGGAGTGGAGTGAAATACTTCGGAATGGCACGGAATTGAATGGAATGGAGGGGAGTGGAATGCAGTGGAGTGGAGTCGATTGGAGTGGTGAGGAATAGTACGGAGTGGCATGGAATGGAGCACAGTGGAATGCAATGGAGTGGAGTGGATTGGAAAGGGGTGGAGTGGAGTGACGATGGGTGAAGTGGAATGTAATGGAGTGGAGTGCAGAGGAGTCTCATGGAATGGAATGGAATGGAACGCAATGGAAGCTGAGATTGTACCACTGCGCTCCAGGATGGGTGACACAGTGTGATACTCTCAAAAGAAAGGAATGGAATGGAATGCAGTGGAATGGAATGGAATGCAATGGGGTGCATTGGAGTGGAGTGGAGTGAAGTGAAGTGGATTGGAGTGGAATGGAGAGGAATGGAACGGAATGGAATGGAATGAAGTAGACTGGAGTGGGGTGGAGTTGAGTGCAATGGAATGGAGCGAAATGGAATCAGATGCAGAGAAATGGAGTAGAGAGGAGTGCAGTAGAGTGGAAAGGAGTGCAATGGAGTGGAATGGAATCGGAAGTAACGGAAAGTAGTGGAGTGGATGGAACGGAAAGGAAAGGAGTGGAGCGGAGTGGAATGGAACGGAGCGGGAGGTGGGTTGGGGCCACTGCACTCCAGGCTGGCTGGCTGACTGAGGTATTCTCGCAATAAAGGAATGGAATGGAATGCCGTAGAGTGGAATGGAACGGAGTGGAGTGGAGTGGAATGGAGTGAGTTGGAGCAGAGTGGAATGAAGAATGCAATGGGATGGAAGGGAATTGAATGAAATGCAGTGGAGTGCAGTGGAGTGCATTGCAGTGGAATGGAGCAGAATGGAATGGAAAGGAGTGGAATGGACAGGAGTGGAGTGCACTGGAGAGGAGAGGATAGGAATGCAGTGGAATGGAATTGGATGTAATGGAACGTAGAGGAGTGGAGTGGAATGGAGTGGGCCAGAGTGGAATGGAATGGAATGCAATGGAAAGGAATGGAGTGGAATAGAATGGAATGGAATGGAATGGAATGGAGTGGGATGACTTGTAGTGGGGTGGAGTGAAATGGAGTATAATGGAATGGAGTGGAGTGGAGTGGAATGTGATAGAATGGAGAGGAGGGGAATGGAGCAGAATGGAATGGAGTGCAGCGGAATGGAGTGGAGTGGAATGGAATCAAATGGAGTGGAATGGAACAGAGTGGAATGGAATGGAGTGCAATAGACTAGAATTGAGTGTAGTGTAGTGGAATTTAGTGGAATGGACTGGAATGGAGTGGAATGGAATGGAATTGAGGGGAATGGAATGGAATGGAAAGGAATGGAAAGCAATGGAAAGGAATAGAATTGAATGCAACGGAATTAAAAGAATGCAATGGAATGCAATGGAATAGAATGCAATGGAATGTATAGTTGACATGTAATATGAGCTGAGATTGTGACACTGCACTCCAGCCAGGGTGACATGGTGATATCCTGTCGTAAGAAGTGAATGGAATGCAATGGAGTGAAATGGAATGGAATGAAATGGAATGGAGCGGAGTGGAAGGGAATGGAGTGGAATGAAATAGAATGCAGTGGACTGTAATGGCATGGAGTGGAAAGAAGTAGAGTGGAATGGAGTGGAATGGAATGGACTGGCATAGAATGGAGTGGAATTGAATGCAATGGAGTGGATTGGAAAGGAATGCAAAGGAGTAGAGTGGAGTAGAGTGGTGTGGAGTGGAGTGGAATGGAGCTGAATGTACTTCAATGGAGTACAATGGAATGGAACGGAGTGGAATGGAATGGAATGATATGAGGTGGATTGGAGTGGAATGTAGTGGAGTGGAATGGAATGGAATAGAATGGAATGGAGTAGAGTGTAATGGAATGCAGTGGCGATAAGTGGAGTGGAATGGAATGCATTGGAGTAGAGTGGAGTGGAATGGAATGGAATGGAGTGGAGTGGAGGGGAGTGGAGTGGAATGGAATTGAGTGAAGTGGAGTGCAGTTGAATGGAATATCGTGGTGTGGAGTGGAGTGGAAGTGAATGGAGTGAATAGGAGTGGAATGGAGTGGAAGGTAACGGAGTGGAATGGAGTCGAATGGAGTGGAATGGAGTAGAGTGGATTAGAGTGGAATGGTGTCGAACGGACTGGAATGGAATGGAGTGGAATGGATTTGAAGCAAATGGAATGGAGTGGAGTGGAGTGGAGTGGAATGAAATGAAATGGAAGGGAGTGGAGAGAAACGCAGTTGATTGGAGTGGAGTGGAGTGGAAAGGAATGGAAAGGAGTGGGATGGAGACGTATGGATTGGAGTGGAATGGAGTGGAATGGAATGAAGTGGAAAGGAGTGGAACGGAGTGAAATTGAATTTAGTGGACTGGAGTGGAATGGAGTTAAATGGAATGGAATGGAATGGAGTGGAATGGAATGGAATGGAGTGGAGTGGAATGGAATAGAATGGCATGGAATGGAATAGAATGGGATGGAGTGGAGTGGAGAGGAGTGGAATGGATTGGATTGAAGTGGAATGGAATGGAATTGAGTGGAGCGGAGAGGAAAGGAATGGAATGGAGTGGAGTGGAATGGCATGGAATGGAGTGGAATGGAATGGATAGTAGTGGAGTGGAGTGGAGTGGATTGGAGTGTAGTGGAAGGGAATGGAGTGCAGTGTAATGGACTGGAATGGAGCAGAGCAGAATGGAGTGGACTGGACTGGAGTGGAATGGAATGGGATGGCATGGAATGGGAGCTGAGATTTTACCAATGTGCTCTAGGCAGGGTGACTGGGTGTCATACTCTCAAAAGAAAGGAATGGAATGGAACGCAGTGGAATGGAATGGAACAGAGTGGACATTAGTGGAGTGGAATGTGGAGGAATGGAATGAAATGGAACGTAATGGCATGAAATGGAGTGGTGTGGGGTGGAATGGATTATAGTGGAATGGGGTGGAAAGGAATGGGATGGAGTGGAATGAAGTGGAGTGTAGTGGAGTGGAACGGAGTTGAATGGCATAGAATTGAGTGGACAGTAGTGGAATGTTTTGGAATGCAATGGAATCCATTGTAATAGAATGGAATACAACGGAAAGTTGACATGGAGTGTGAGCTGAGATTGTGCCACTGCACTCCAGACTGGGTGACACGTTATATCCTGTGGATAGAAAGGAATGGAATGCAATAGAGTGAAATGGAATGGAGTGGAATGGAATTGAATGGAATGGAGTGGAGTGGAGTGGAGTCGAATGGAGACGAATGGAATGGGACGGAGTGGAATGGAACGGAGTGGAGTGGAGTATCGTGGAGTGAAATAGAATGGAATGCACTGGGTTGGAATGGAATGCAATGGACTGCTGAAAGGAAATGTGAGCTGTTATTGTTCCACTGCACTCCAGCCTTTGTGACGGAATGAAATCCTGTGGAAAAAAAGGAATGGAATGGAATGGAATGGAATGGAATGGAATGGAATGGAATGGAATGGAGTGGAGTGGAGTGGTGTGGAGAGGAGTGTAGTGGAGTGGAGTGAAATGGAGTGGAGTGTCGTGGAGGAGAGTGGAATGGAGTGGAATGGAATGGAGAGGAAAGGAACGGAGTGGAGTGGAATGGAACGGAGTGGAGTGGAATGGAATCCAATGGAATGAAATGGAATTGAATCGAATGGAATGAAGAAATATGTGCAGTGATTTGGCCACTGCGCTGGAGCCTGTGTGAGAGAGGGAGATCTTGTCGATAAAACAGTGTGGAATGGAAGGGATTGGAATGGAATGGAATGGAACGTATTGGAGTGGAGTGGAGTGGAATTGAGTGGAGTGGAGTGCACTGGAATGGAATGGAATGCAATGGAATGTAATGGAATGATGAAATGATATGTGAGCTGAGATTGTGCCACTGCACTCCACGCTGGGTGACAGAGTGAGATACTCTTGAAAGAAAGAAATGGAATGGAAAGAATTTTTAATTGGGTGGATTCGAGTGGACTGAAGTAGAGTGCAGTGGAATAGAGAGGAATGGAATGGAATGGAATCGGATGTAAAGGAATGGAATGATGTGGAGTGGAGTGGTGAGGAGTGTAGTGCTGTGGAATGGAGCAGAAAGTAACGGGATGGTGTGGAGTGGAGTGCAGTGCAGTGGAGTGGAGAGGAGTGCAATGGCGTGGAATGGAATCGGATGTAAAGGAACGTACTGGAGTGGAGCGGAGTGGAAAGGAGTGGAATGGAATGGAATTGAATGTAATGGAAAGCAAAGGAATGGAATGGGATGCAATGGAATTTAATGCAATAGAATGCAGTTCAATAGAGAGTTGACATGTAATGTGAGCTGAGATTGTGCCTAAGCTCTCCAGGCTGTTTGACACAGTGATATCGTGTCGAAAGAATGGAATGGAATGCAGTGGTGTGAAATGGAATGGAATGTAGTGGACAGGAGTAGAATGGAGTGGAGTGAAGAGGAACAGAGTGGAATGGAATGGGATGCAGTGGAATGGAATGCAGTGGAGTGGAGTGAAATAGAAAGAAATGGAATGGGATGGAATGGAATGCAATGGAATGGAGAAGAGAAATGTGAGCTGAGATTGTGTGACTACACTCCAGCCTTAGTGACCGAGAGAGATTCTGTGGAAGGAAAGAACTGATTTCAAAGGAGTGGAATGGAAGGGAATGTAGTACAGTGGAGTAGAGTGGAATGGAGTGAAACAGAATAGAATGGAGTGGAAGGCAATGGAATGGAGTGGAGTGGAATAAAGAGGAGTGCACTGCAATGGAGTGGAGTGGAGTGGAAGGGAGTGGAATGCAATGGAATGTAGTGGAGTGCAGTGGAGTGGAATGGAATGGAGTGGACAGGAGTGGAAGGAGTAGAGTGGACTGGAATGGAATAGAATGGAACAGAATGCAGTGGAGTGGAGGGGAGTGGAGGTGAGTGGAGTGGCATGGAGTGGAATGGAATGGAATGGAGTGAAATGGAATCCAATGGATTGGAATGGAGTGGAGTGGAGTGGAGTGGAATGGAGAGGAGTCGAATGGAATGGAAGGGAATGCAACGGAACGCAGTGGTGTGGATTGGAATGCAGTGAAATGGAGTACTATGGAATCTAAAGGAGTGGAGTGGAGTCTAGTGGATTGGAATGGAATGGAACAAAATGGAATGGAATGGCACGGAATGGAGTGGAGTAGAGTGGAGTGGGAAGGAAGGGAGATGAGTGGAATGGAGAGGAATGGAATGCAGTGGAGTGGATTGGATTGGAATGAACTGGAATGGAGAGGAATGGAATGAAGTGGAACGGAATGGACCGCAATGGAATTGAATGGAGTGAAGTGGAAAGTAGTGGAGTGGAGTGGAATGGAGTGGAAATGAATGGAATGGAGTGGAATGGAAGGGAATGGAGACAAGTGGATAGGAATTGACTGAAGCAGATTGGAGTGGAGTGGAGTGGAGTGGCATGGAATGGAATGAAGTGGATGGGAATGCAATGGAGTGGAATGAAATGGAATAAAATGGAATGGAGTGGAATGGAGAGGAATGGAGTGGAAGTGGAGTGGAATGGAGGGGAGTAAGAGGAAGAGAATGGAATGGAATCGAAAGGAGGGAAGTGCAATTGTGTGGAGTGGAGTGGAGATGAAAGGAGTGGAGTGATGTGGAGTCGAGAGGAAAGGAATGGAATGGAATGGAATGGAGTTAAGTGGAGTGGAATGGAGTGGAAGGTAATGGAGTGGAATGAAAAGGAGTGGATTGGAATGGAGTGGAATGGAATGGAGTGGAACAGAGTGGAGTAGAATGGAGTGGGTTGCAGAGGAGTGGAATGGAGTGGAATGGAAGGGAACAGAAAGGAATGTAGTGGAAAGGAATGGAATGGAGTGGATTGAAATTGAATGGAAAGGATTGGAGTGCAGTGGACTGGAGGGGAGTGGAATAAAATGGAGTATAGTGCAGTGGAATGGAGTGGACTGGAGTGGAGATGAGTGGAGTGGACTGGAATGGAATGGAGTGGAGTGGAATGGTGTGGAGTGGGGTGGAAAGGAATGGAACAGAATGGAATGGAGAGGAATGGAGTGGCATGTAGTGGAGTGGAGTGAAGTGGAAAGGAATGGCATGGAATGGAGTAGAGTGGAATGGAGGGGTATGGAATGGAATGGAATGGAATTGAGTGGAATGGAGTGGAATGGAGTGGAGTGGAGAGGAATGGAATGGAGTGGAAAGGTCTGAAAGGAGTGGAATGGAGTGGAGTGGAATGCAATGGAGTAGATTGGAATGAAGTGGAAAGGAATAGAATGGAGAGAAGTAGAGTAGAATGGAGTGGATTGGAATGGAGGGGAGCAGAGTGGAGTTAACAGCGGTGGATTGGAATACAGTGGATGGGGTAGAGTGGAAGGGAGTGGAATTATATGGAATGGAATGGATTGGAGTGGAGTGGAAGGGAGTGGAGTGGAGTTGAAAGTAGAGGAATCGAAAGAAGTGGAAAGGAGTGGAGTAGAGTGGATTAGAGTGGATTGGAATGGAATGGAGTGGAGTGGAATGGTGTGGAAACGAATGGAAGGGAGGGGAGTGGAATGGAACGAAATGGAATGGAATGTAGTGGAATGGAGAGGAGTGGAGTGGACTGGAGTGGAATGTAATCGAATGGAGTGTACTGGAGTGGAATGTATTTGAGAGGCGGGTAATGGAGAGGAATTGAGTGGAGTGGAGTGGAGTGAAATACATCGGAATGGCACGGAATTGAATGGAATGGAGGGGAGTGGAATGCAGTGGAGTGGAGTCGATTGGAGTGGTGAGGAATAGAACGGAGTGGCATGGAATGGAGCACAGTGGAATGCAATGGAGTGGAGTGGATTGGAAAGGGGTGGAGTGGAGTGACGATGGGTGAAGTGGAATGTAATGGAGTGGAGTGCAGAGGAGTCTCATGGAATGGAATGGAATGGAACGCAATGGAAGCTGAGATTGTACCACTGCGCTCCAGGATGGGTGACACAGTGTGATACTCTCAAAAGAAAGGAATGGAATGGAATGCAGTGGAATGGAATGGAATGCAATGGGGTGCATTGGAGTGGAGTGGAGTGAAGTGAAGTGGATTGGAGTGGAATGGAGAGGAATGGAACGGAATGGAATGGAATGAAGTAGACTGGAGTGGGGTGGAGTTGAGTGCAATGGAATGGAGCGAAATGGAATCAGATGCAGAGAAATGGAGTAGAGAGGAGTGCAGTAGAGTGGAAAGGAGTGCAATGGAGTGGAATGGAATCGGAAGTAACGGAAAGTAGTGGAGTGGATGGAACGGAAAGGAAAGGAGTGGAGCGGAGTGGAATGGAACGGAGCGGGAGGTGGGTTGGGGCCACTGCACTCCAGGCTGGCTGGCTGACTGAGGTATTCTCGCAATAAAGGAATGGAATGGAATGCCGTAGAGTGGAATGGAACGGAGTGGAGTGGAGTGGAATGGAGTGAGTTGGAGCAGAGTGGAATGAAGAATGCAATGGGATGGAAGGGAATTGAATGAAATGCAGTGGAGTGCAGTGGAGTGCATTGCAGTGGAATGGAGCAGAATGGAATGGAAAGGAGTGGAATGGACAGGAGTGGAGTGCACTGGAGAGGAGAGGATAGGAATGCAGTGGAATGGAATTGGATGTAATGGAACGTAGAGGAGTGGAGTGGAATGGAGTGGGCCAGAGTGGAATGGAATGGAATGCAATGGAAAGGAATGGAGTGGAATAGAATGGAATGGAATGGAATGGAATGGAGTGGGATGACTTGTAGTGGGGTGGAGTGAAATGGAGTATAATGGAATGGAGTGGAGTGGAGTGGAATGTGATAGAATGGAGAGGAGGGGAATGGAGCAGAATGGAATGGAGTGCAGCGGAATGGAGTGGAGTGGAATGGAATCAAATGGAGTGGAATGGAACACAGTGGAATGGAATGGAGTGCAATAGACTAGAATTGAGTGTAGTGTAGTGGAATTTAGTGGAATGGACTGGAATGGAGTGGAATGGAATGGAATTGAGGGGAATGGAATGGAATGGAAAGGAATGGAAAGCAATGGAAAGGAATAGAATTGAATGCAACGGAATTAAAAGAATGCAATGGAATGCAATGTAATAGAATGCAATGGAATGTATAGTTGACATGTAATATGAGCTGAGATTGTGACACTGCACTCCAGCCAGGGTGACATGGTGATATCCTGTCGTAAGAAGTGAATGGAATGCAATGGAGTGAAATGGAATGGAATGAAATGGAATGGAGCGGAGTGGAAGGGAATGGAGTGGAATGAAATAGAATGCAGTGGACTGTAATGGCATGGAGTGGAAAGAAGTAGAGTGGAATGGAGTGGAATGGAATGGACTGGCATAGAATGGAGTGGGATTGAATGCAATGGAGTGGATTGGAAAGGAATGCAAAGGAGTAGAGTGGAGTAGAGTGGTGTGGAGTGGAGTGGAATGGAGCTGAATGTACTTCAATGGAGTACAATGGAATGGAACGGAGTGGAATGGAATGGAATGATATGAGGTGGATTGGAGTGGAATGTAGTGGAGTGGAATGGAATGGAATAGAATGGAATGGAGTAGAGTGTAATGGAATGCAGTGGCGATAAGTGGAGTGGAATGGAATGCATTGGAGTAGAGTGGAGTTGAATGGAATGGAATGGAGTGGAGTGGAGGGGAGTGGAGTGGAATGGAATTGAGTGAAGTGGAGTGCAGTTGAATGGAATATCGTGGTGTGGAGTGGAGTGGAAGTGAATGGAGTGAATAGGAGTGGAATGGAGTGGAAGGTAACGGAGTGGAATGGAGTCGAATGGAGTGGAATGGAGTAGAGTGGATTAGAGTGGAATGGTGTCGAACGGACTGGAATGGAATGGAGTGGAATGGATTTGAAGCAAATGGAATGGAGTGGAGTGGAGTGGAGTGGAATGAAATGAAATGGAAGGGAGTGGAGAGAAACGCAGTTGATTGGAGTGGAGTGGAGTGGAAAGGAATGGAAAGGAGTGGGATGGAGACGTATGGATTGGAGTGGAATGGAGTGGAATGGAATGAAGTGGAAAGGAGTGGAACGGAGTGAAATTGAATTTAGTGGACTGGAGTGGAATGGAGTTAAATGGAATGGAATGGAATGGAGTGGAATGGAATGGAATGGAGTGGAGTGGAATGGAATAGAATGGCATGGAATGGAATAGAATGGGATGGAGTGGAGTGGAGAGGAGTGGAATGGATTGGATTGAAGTGGAGTGGAATGGAATTGAGTGGAGCGGAGAGGAAAGGAATGGAATGGAGTGGAGTGGAATGGCATGGAATGGAGTGGAATGGAATGGATAGTAGTGGAGTGGAGTGGAGTGGATTGGAGTGTAGTGGAAGGGAATGGAGTGCAGTGTAATGGACTGGAATGGAGCAGAGCAGAATGGAGTGGACTGGACTGGAGTGGAATGGAATGGGATGGCATGGAATTGGAGCTGAGATTTTACCAATGTGCTCTAGGCAGGGTGACTGGGTGTCATACTCTCAAAAGAAAGGAATGGAATGGAACGCAGTGGAATGGAATGGAACAGAGTGGACATTAGTGGAGTGGAATGTGGAGGAATGGAATGAAATGGAACGTAATGGCATGAAATGGAGTGGTGTGGGGTGGAATGGATTATAGTGGAATGGGGTGGAAAGGAATGGGATGGAGTGGAATGAAGTGGAGTGCAGTGGAGTGGAACGGAGTTGAATGGCATAGAATTGAGTGGACAGTAGTGGAATGTTTTGGAATGCAATGGAATCCATTGTAATAGAATGGAATACAACGGAAAGTTGACATGGAGTGTGAGCTGAGATTGTGCCACTGCACTCCAGACTGGGTGACACGTTATATCCTGTGGATAGAAAGGAATGGAATGCAATAGAGTGAAATGGAATGGAGTGGAATGGAATTGAATGGAATGGAGTGGAGTGGAGTGGAGTCGAATGGAGACGAATGGAATGGGACGGAGTGGAATGGAACGGAGTGGAGTGGAGTATCGTGGAGTGAAATAGAACGGAATGCACTGGGTTGGAATGGAATGCAATGGACTGCTGAAAGGAAATGTGAGCTGTTATTGTTCCACTGCACTCCAGCCTTTGTGACGGAATGAAATCCTGTGGAAAAAAAGGAATGGAATGGAATGGAATGGAATGGAATGGAATGGAATGGAATGGAATGGAGTGGAGTGGAGTGGTGTGGAGAGGAGTGTAGTGGAGTGGAGTGAAATGGAGTGGAGTGTCGTGGAGGAGAGTGGAATGGAGTGGAATGGAATGGAGAGGAAAGGAACGGAGTGGAGTGGAATGGAACGGAGTGGAGTGGAATGGAATCCAATGGAATGAAATGGAATTGAATCGAATGGAATGAAGAAATATGTGCAGTGATTTGGCCACTGCGCTGGAGCCTGTGTGAGAGAGGGAGATCCTGTCGATAAAACAGTGTGGAATGGAAGGGATTGGAATGGAATGGAATGGAACGTATTGGAGTGGAGTGGAGTGGAATTGAGTGGAGTGGAGTGCACTGGAATGGAATGGAATGCAATGGAATGTAATGGAATGATGAAATGATATGTGAGCTGAGATTGTGCCACTGCACTCCACGCTGGGTGACAGAGTGAGATACTCTTGAAAGAAAGAAATGGAATGGAAAGAATTTTTAATTGGGTGGATTCGAGTGGACTGAAGTAGAGTGCAGTGGAATAGAGAGGAATGGAATGGAATGGAATCGGATGTAAAGGAATGGAATGATGTGGAGTGGAGTGGTGAGGAGTGTAGTGCTGTGGAATGGAGCAGAAAGTAACGGGATGGTGTGGAGTGGAGTGCAGTGCAGTGGAGTGGAGAGGAGTGCAATGGCGTGGAATGGAATCGGATGTAAAGGAACGTACTGGAGTGGAGCGGAGTGGAAAGGAGTGGAATGGAATGGAATTGAATGTAATGGAAAGCAAAGGAATGGAATGGGATGCAATGGAATTTAATGCAATAGAATGCAGTTCAATAGAGAGTTGACATGTAATGTGAGCTGAGATTGTGCCTAAGCTCTCCAGGCTGTTTGACACAGTGATATCGTGTGGAAAGAATGGAATGGAATGCAGTGGTGTGAAATGGAATGGAATGTAGTGGACAGGAGTAGAATGGAGTGGAGTGAAGAGGAACAGAGTGGAATGGAATGGGATGCAGTGGAATGGAATGCAGTGGAGTGGAGTGAAATAGAAAGAAATGGAATGGGATGGAATGGAATGCAATGGAATGGAGAAGAGAAATGTGAGCTGAGATTGTGTGACTACACTCCAGCCTTAGTGACCGAGAGAGATTCTGTGGAAGGAAAGAACTGATTTCAAAGGAGTGGAATGGAAGGGAATGTAGTACAGTGGAGTAGAGTGGAATGGAGTGAAACAGAATAGAATGGAGTGGAAGGCAATGGAATGGAATGGAATGGAGTGGAGTGGAATAGAGAGGAGTGCACTGCAATGGAGTGGAGTGGAGTGGAAGGGAGTGGAATGCAATGGAATGTAGTGGAGTGCAGTGGAGTGGAATGGAATGGAGTGGACAGGAGTGGAAGGAGTAGAGTGGACTGGAATGGAATAGAATGGAACAGAATGCAGTGGAGTGGAGGGGAGTGGAGGTGAGTGGAGTGGCATGGAGTGGAATGGAATGGAATGGAGTGAAATGGAATCCAATGGATTGGAATGGAGTGGAGTGGAGTGGAGTGGAATGGAGAGGAGTCGAATGGAATGGAAGGGAATGCAACGGAACGCAGTGGTGTGGATTGGAATGCAGTGAAATGGAGTACTATGGAATCTAAAGGAGTGGAGTGGAGTCTAGTGGAGTGGAATGGAATGGAACAAAATGGAATGGAATGGCACGGAATGGAGTGGAGTAGAGTGGAGTGGGAAGGAAGGGAGATGAGTGGAATGGAGAGGAATGGAATGCAGTGGAGTGGATTGGATTGGAATGAACTGGAATGGAGAGGAATGGAATGAAGTGGAACGGAATGGACCGCAATGGAATTGAATGGAGTGAAGTGGAAAGTAGTGGAGTGGAGTGGAATGGAGTGGAAATGAATGGAATGGAGTGGAATGGAAGGGAATGGAGGCAAGTGGATAGGAATTGACTGAAGCAGATTGGAGTGGAGTGGAGTGGAGTGGCATGGAATGGAATGAAGTGGATGGGAATGCAATGGAGTGGAATGAAATGGAATAAAATGGAATGGAGTGGAATGGAGAGGAATGGAGTGGAAGTGGAGTGGAATGGAGGGGAGTAAGAGGAGGAGAATGGAATGGAATCGAAAGGAGGGAAGTGCAATTGTGTGGAGTGGAGTGGAGATGAAAGGAGTGGAGTGATGTGGAGTCGAGAGGAAAGGAATGGAATGGAATGGAATTTAGTTAAGTGGAGTGGAATGGAGTGGAAGGTAATGGAGTGGAATGAAAAGGAGTGGATTGGAATGGAGTGGAATGGAATGGAGTGGAACGGAGTGGAGTAGAATGGAGTGGGTTGCAGAGGAGTGGAATGGAGTGGAATGGAAGGGAACGGAAAGGAATGTAGTGGAAAGGAATGGAATGGAGTGGATTGAAATTGAATGGAAAGGATTGGAGTGCAGTGGACTGGAGGGGAGTGGAATAAAATGGAGTATAGTGCAGTGGAATGGAGTGGACTGGAGTGGAGATGAGTGGAGTGGACTGGAATGGAATGGAGTGGAGTGGAATGGTGTGGAGTGGGGTGGAAAGGAATGGAACAGAATGGAATGGAGAGGAATGGAGTGGCATGTAGTGGAGTGGAGTGAAGTGGAAAGGAATGGCATGGAATGGAGTAGAGTGGAATGGAGGGGTATGGAATGGAATGGAATGGAATTGAGTGGAATGGAGTGGAATGGAGTGGAGTGGAGAGGAATGGAATGGAGTGGAAAGGTCTGAAAGGAGTGGAATGGAGTGGAGTGGAATGCAATGGAGTAGATTGGAATGAAGTGGAAAGGAATAGAATGGAGAGAAGTAGAGTAGAATGGAGTGGATTGGAATGGAGGGGAGCAGAGTGGAGTTAACAGCGGTGGATTGGAATACAGTGGATGGGGTAGAGTGGAAGGGAGTGGAATTATATGGAATGGAATGGATTGGAGTGGAGTGGAAGGGAGTGGAGTGGAGTTGAAAGTAGAGGAATCGAAAGAAGTGGAAAGGAGTGGAGTAGAGTGGATTAGAGTGGATTGGAATGGAATGGAGTGGAGTGGAATGGTGTGGAAACGAATGGAAGGGAGGGGAGTGGAATGGAACGAAATGGAATGGAATGTAGTGGAATGGAGAGGAGTGGAGTGGACTGGAGTGGAATGTAATCGAATGGAGTGTACTGGAGTGGAATGTATTTGAGAGGCGGGTAATGGAGAGGAGTGGAATGTATTTGAGAGGCGGGTAGTGGAGTGGAGTGGAGTGAAATACATCGGAATGGCACGGAATTGAATGGAATGGAGGGGAGTGGAATGCAGTGGAGTGGAGTCGATTGGAGTGGTGAGGAATAGAACGGAGTGGCATGGAATGGAGCACAGTGGAATGCAATGGAGTGGAGTGGATTGGAAAGGGGTGGAGTGGAGTGACGATGGGTGAAGTGGAATGTAATGGAGTGGAGTGCAGAGGAGTCTCATGGAATGGAATGGAATGGAACGCAATGGAAGCTGAGATTGTACCACTGCGCTCCAGGATGGGTGACACAGTGTGATACTCTCAAAAGAAAGGAATGGAATGGAATGCAGTGGAATGGAATGGAATGCAATGGGGTGCATTGGACTAGAGTGGAGTGAAGTGAAGTGGATTGGAGTGGAATGGAGAGGAATGGAACGGAATGGAATGGAATGAAGTAGACTGGAGTGGGGTGGAGTTGAGTGCAATGGAATGGAGCGAAATGGAATCAGATGCAGAGAAATGGAGTAGAGAGGAGTGCAGTAGAGTGGAAAGGAGTGCAATGGAGTGGAATGGAATCGGAAGTAACGGAAAGTAGTGGAGTGGATGGAACGGAAAGGAAAGGAGTGGAGCGGAGTGGAATGGAACGGAGCGGGAGGTGGGTTGGGGCCACTGCACTCCAGGCTGGCTGGCTGACTGAGGTATTCTCGCAATAAAGGAATGGAATGGAATGCCGTAGAGTGGAATGGAACGGAGTGGAGTGGAGTGGAATGGAGTGAGTTGGAGCAGAGTGGAATGAAGAATGCAATGGGATGGAAGGGAATTGAATGAAATGCAGTGGAGTGCAGTGGAGTGCATTGCAGTGGAATGGAGCAGAATGGAATGGAAAGGAGTGGAATGGACAGGAGTGGAGTGCACTGGAGAGGAGAGGATAGGAATGCAGTGGAATGGAATTGGATGTAATGGAACGTAGAGGAGTGGAGTGGAATGGAGTGGGCCAGAGTGGAATGGAATGGAATGCAATGGAAAGGAATGGAGTGGAATACAATGGAATGGAATGGAATGGAATGGAGTGGGATGACTTGTAGTGGGGTGGAGTGAAATGGAGTATAATGGAATGGAGTGGAGTGGAGTGGAATGTGATAGAATGGAGAGGAGGGGAATGGAGCAGAATGGAATGGAGTGCAGCGGAATGGAGTGGAGTGGAATGGAATCAAATGGAGTGGAATGGAACAGAGTGGAATGGAATGGAGTGCAATAGACTAGAATTGAGTGTAGTGTAGTGGAATTTAGTGGAATGGACTGGAATGGAGTGGAATGGAATGGAATTGAGGGGAATGGAATGGAATGGAAAGGAATGGAAAGCAATGGAAAGGAATAGAATTGAATGCAACGGAATTAAAAGAATGCAATGGAATGCAATGGAATAGAATGCAATGGAATGTATAGTTGACATGTAATATGAGCTGAGATTGTGACACTGCACTCCAGCCAGGGTGACATGGTGATATCCTGTCGTAAGAAGTGAATGGAATGCAATGGAGTGAAATGGAATGGAATGAAATGGAATGGAGCGGAGTGGAAGGGAATGGAGTGGAATGATATAGAATGCAGTGGACTGTAATGGCATGGAGTGGAAAAAAGTAGAGTGGAATGGAGTGGAATGGAATGGACTGGCATAGAATGGAGTGGAATTGAATGCAATGGAGTGGATTGGAAAGGAATGCAAAGGAGTAGAGTGGAGTAGAGTGGTGTGGAGTGGAGTGGAATGGAGCTGAATGTACTTCAATGGAGTACAATGGAATGGAACGGAGTGGAATGGAATGGAATGATATGAGGTGGATTGGAGTGGAATGTAGTGGAGTGGAATGGAATGGAATAGAATGGAATGGAGTAGAGTGTAATGGAATGCAGTGGCGATAAGTGGAGTGGAATGGAATGCATTGGAGTAGAGTGGAGTGGAATGGAATGGAATGGAGTGGAGTGGAGGGGAGTGGAGTGGAATGGAATTGAGTGAAGTGGATTGCAGTTGAATGGAATATCGCGGTGTGGAGTGGAGTGGAAGTGAATGGAGTGAATAGGAGTGGAATGGAGTGGAAGGTAACGGAGTGGAATGGAGTCGAATGGAGTGGAATGGAGTAGAGTGGATTAGAGTGGAATGGTGTCGAACGGACTGGAATGGAATGGAATGGAGTGGAATGGAATTGAATCAAATGGAATGGAGTGGAGTGGAGTGGAGTGGAATGAAATGAAATGGAAGGGAGTGGAGAGAAACGCAGTTGATTGGAGTGGAGTGGAGTGGAAAGGAATGGAAAGGAGTGGGATGGAGACGTATGGATTGGAGTGGAATGGAGTGGAATGGAATGAAGTGGAAAGGAGTGGAACGGAGTGAAATTGAATTTAGTGGACTGGAGTGGAATGGAGTTAAATGGAATGGAATGGAATGGAGTGGAATGGAATGGAATGGAGTGGAGTGGAATGGAATAGAATGGCATGGAATGGAATAGAATGGGATGGAGTGGAGTGGAGAGGAGTGGAATGGATTGGATTGAAGTGGAGTGGAATGGAATTGAGTGGAGCGGAGAGGAAAGGAATGGAATGGAGTGGAGTGGAATGGCATGGAATGGAGTGGAATGGAATGGATAGTAGTGGAGTGGAGTGGAGTGGATTGGAGTGTAGTGGAAGGGAATGGAGTGCAGTGTAATGGACTGGAATAGAGCAGAGCAGAATGGAGTGGACTGGACTGGAGTGGAATGGAATGGGATGGCATGGAATGGGAGCTGAGATTTTACCAATGTGCTCTAGGCAGGGTGACTGGGTGTCATACTCTCAAAAGAAAGGAATGGAATGGAACGCAGTGGAATGGAATGGAACAGAGTGGACATTAGTGGAGTGGAATGTGGAGGAATGGAATGAAATGGAACGTAATGGCATGAAATGGAGTGGTGTGGGGTGGAATGGATTATAGTGGAATGGGGTGGAAAGGAATGGGATGGAGTGGAATGAAGTGGAGTGCAGTGGAGTGGAACGGAGTTGAATGGCATAGAATTGAGTGGACAGTAGTGGAATGTTTTGGAATGCAATGGAATCCATTGTAATAGAATGGAATACAACGGAAAGTTGACATGGAGTGTGAGCTGAGATTGTGCCACTGCACTCCAGACTGGGTGACACGTTATATCCTGTGGATAGAAAGGAATGGAATGCAATAGAGTGAAATGGAATGGAGTGGAATGGAATTGAATGGAATGGAGTGGAGTGGAGTGGAGTCGAATGGAGACGAATGGAATGGGACGGAGTGCAATGGAACGGAGTGGAGTGGAGTATCGTGGAGTGAAATAGAATGGAATGCACTGGGTTGGAATGGAATGCAATGGACTGCTGAAAGGAAATGTGAGCTGTTATTGTTCCACTGCACTCCAGCCTTTGTGACGGAATGAAATCCTGTGGAAAAAAAGGAATGGAATGGAATGGAACGGAATGGAATGGAATGGAATGGAATGGATTGGAGTGGAGTGGAGTGGTGTGGAGAAGAGTGTAGTGGATTGGAGTGGAGTGAAATGGAGTGGAGTGTCGTGGAGGAGAGTGGAATGGAGTGGAATGGAATGGAGAGGAAAGGAACGGAGTGGAGTGGAATGGAACGGAGTGGAGTGGAATGGAATCCAATGGAATGAAATGGAATTGAATCGAATGGAATGAAGAAATATGTGCAGTGATTTGTCCACTGCGCTGGAGCCTGTGTGAGAGAGGGAGATCCTGTCGATAAAACAGTGTGGAATGGAAGGGATTGGAATGGAATGGAATGGAACGTATTGGAGTGGAGTGGAGTGGAATTGAGTGGAGTGGAGTGCACTGGAATGGAATGGAATGCAATGGAATGTAATGGAATGATGAAATGATATGTGAGCTGAGATTGTGCCACTGCACTCCACGCTGGGTGACAAAGTGAGATACTCTTGAAAGAAAGAAATGGAATGGAAAGAATTTTTAATTGGGTGGATTCGAGTGGACTGAAGTAGAGTGCAGTGGAATAGAGAGGAATGGAATGGAATGGAATCGGATGTAAAGGAATGGAATGATGTGGAGTGGAGTGGTGAGGAGTGTAGTGCTGTGGAATGGAGCAGAAAGTAACGGGATGGTGTGGAGTGGAGTGCAGTGCAGTGGAGTGGAGAGGAGTGCAATGGCGTGGAATGGAATCGGATGTAAAGGAACGTACTGGAGTGGAGCGGAGTGGAAAGGAGTGGAATGGAATGGAATTGAATGTAATGGAAAGCAAAGGAATGGAATGGGATGCAATGGAATTTAATGCAATAGAATGCAGTTCAATAGAGAGTTGACATGTAATGTGAGCTGAGATTGTGCCTAAGCTCTCCAGGCTGTTTGACACAGTGATATCGTGTCGAAAGAATGGAATGGAATGCAGTGGTGTGAAATGGAATGGAATGTAGTGGACAGGAGTAGAATGGAGTGGAGTGAAGAGGAACAGAGTGGAATGGAATGGGATGCAGTGGAATGGAATGCAGTGGAGTGGAGTGAAATAGAAAGAAATGGAATGGGATGGAATGGAATGCAATGGAATGGAGAAGAGAAATGTGAGCTGAGATTGTGTGACTACACTCCAGCCTTAGTGACCGAGAGAGATTCTGTGGAAGGAAAGAACTGATTTCAAAGGAGTGGAATGGAAGGGAATGTAGTACAGTGGAGTAGAGTGGAATGGAGTGAAACAGAATAGAATGGAGTGGAAGGCAATGGAATGGAATGGAATGGAGTGGAGTGGAATAGAGAGGAGTGCACTGCAATGGAGTGGAGTGGAGTGGAAGGGAGTGGAATGCAATGGAATGTAGTGGAGTGCAGTGGAGTGGAATGGAATGGAGTGGACAGGAGTGGAAGGAGTAGAGTGGACTGGAATGGAATAGAATGGAACAGAATGCAGTGGAGTGGAGGGGAGTGGAGGTGAGTGGAGTGGCATGGAGTGGAATGGAATGGAATGGAGTGAAATGGAATCCAATGGATTGGAATGGAGTGGAGTGGAGTGGAGTGGAATGGAGAGGAGTCGAATGGAATGGAAGGGAATGCAACGGAACGCAGTGGTGTGGATTGGAATGCAGTGAAATGGAGTACTATGGAATCTAAAGGAGTGGAGTGGAGTCTAGTGGAGTGGAATGGAATGGAACAAAATGGAACGGAATGGCACGGAATGGAGTGGAGTAGAGTGGAGTGGGAAGGAAGGGAGATGAGTGGAATGGAGAGGAATGGAATGCAGTGGAGTGGATTGGATTGGAATGAACTGGAATGGAGAGGAATGGAATGAAGTGGAACGGAATGGACCGCAATGGAATTGAATGGAGTGAAGTGGAAAGTAGTGGAGTGGAGTGGAATGGAGTGGAAATGAATGGAATGGAGTGGAATGGAAGGGAATGGAGGCAAGTGGATAGGAATTGACTGAAGCAGATTGGAGTGGAGTGGAGTGGAGTGGCATGGAATGGAATGAAGTGGATGGGAATGCAATGGAGTGGAATGAAATGGAATAAAATGGAATGGAGTGGAATGGAGAGGAATGGAGTGGAAGTGGAGTGGAATGGAGGGGAGTAAGAGGAAGAGAATGGAATGGAATCGAAAGGAGGGAAGTGCAATTGTGTGGAGTGGAGTGGAGATGAAAGGAGTGGAGTGATGTGGAGTCGAGAGGAAAGGAATGGAATGGAATGGAATGGAGTTAAGTGGAGTGGAATGGAGTGGAAGGTAATGGAGTGGAATGAAAAGGAGTGGATTGGAATGGAGTGGAATGGAATGGAGTGGAACGGAGTGGAGTAGAATGGAGTGGGTTGCAGAGGAGTGGAATGGAGTGGAATGGAAGGGAACGGAAAGGAATGTAGTGGAAAGGAATGGAATGGAGTGGATTGAAATTGAATGGAAAGGATTGGAGTGCAGTGGACTGGAGGGGAGTGGAATAAAATGGAGTATAGTGCAGTGGAATGGAGTGGACTGGAGTGGAGATGAGTGGAGTGGACTGGAATGGAATGGAGTGGAGTGGAATGGTGTGGAGTGGGGTGGAAAGGAATGGAACAGAATGGAATGGAGAGGAATGGAGTGGCATGTAGTGGAGTGGAGTGAAGTGGAAAGGAATGGCATGGAATGGAGTAGAGTGGAATGGAGGGGTATGGAATGGAATGGAATGGAATTGAGTGGAATGGAGTGGAATGGAGTGGAGTGGAGAGGAATGGAATGGAGTGGAAAGGTCTGAAAGGAGTGGAATGGAGTGGAGTGGAATGCAATGGAATAGATTGGAATGAAGTGGAAAGGAATAGAATGGAGAGAAGTAGAGTAGAATGGAGTGGATTGGAATGGAGGGGAGCAGAGTGGAGTTAACAGCGGTGGATTGGAATACAGTGGATGGGGTAGAGTGGAAGGGAGTGGAATTATATGGAATGGAATGGATTGGAGTGGAGTGGAAGGGAGTGGAGTGGAGTTGAAAGTAGAGGAATCGAAAGAAGTGGAAAGGAGTGGAGTAGAGTGGATTAGAGTGGATTGGAATGGAATGGAGTGGAGTGGAATGGTGTGGAAACGAATGGAAGGGAGGGGAGTGGAATGGAACGAAATGGAATGGAATGTAGTGGAATGGAGAGGAGTGGAGTGGACTGGAGTGGAATGTAATCGAATGGAGTGTACTGGAGTGGAATGTATTTGAGAGGCGGGTAATGGAGAGGAGTGGAATGTATTTGAGAGGCGGGTAGTGGAGTGGAGTGGAGTGAAATACATCGGAATGGCACGGAATTGAATGGAATGGAGGGGAGTGGAATGCAGTGGAGTGGAGTCGATTGGAGTGGTGAGGAATAGAACGGAGTGGCATGGAATGGAGCACAGTGGAATGCAATGGAGTGGAGTGGATTGGAAAGGGGTGGAGTGGAGTGACGATGGGTGAAGTGGAATGTAATGGAGTGGAGTGCAGAGGAGTCTCATGGAATGGAATGGAATGGAACGCAATGGAAGCTGAGATTGTACCACTGCGCTCCAGGATGGGTGACACAGTGTGATACTCTCAAAAGAAAGGAATGGAATGGAATGCAGTGGAATGGAATGGAATGCAATGGGGTGCATTGGAGTGGAGTGGAGTGAAGTGAAGTGGATTGGAGTGGAATGGAGAGGAATGGAACGGAATGGAATGGAATGAAGTAGACTGGAGTGGGGTGGAGTTGAGTGCAATGGAATGGAGCGAAATGGAATCAGATGCAGAGAAATGGAGTAGAGAGGAGTGCAGTAGAGTGGAAAGGAGTGCAATGGAGTGGAATGGAATCGGAAGTAACGGAAAGTAGTGGAGTGGATGGAACGGAAAGGAAAGGAGTGGAGCAGAGTGGAATGGAACGGAGCGGGAGGTGGGTTGGGGCCACTGCACTCCAGGCTGGCTGGCTGACTGAGGTATTCTCGCAATAAAGGAATGGAATGGAATGCCGTAGAGTGGAATGGAACGGAGTGGAGTGGAGTGGAATGGAGTGAGTTGGAGCAGAGTGGAATGAAGAATGCAATGGGATGGAAGGGAATTGAATGAAATGCAGTGGAGTGCAGTGGAGTGCATTGCAGTGGAATGGAGCAGAATGGAATGGAAAGGAGTGGAATGGACAGGAGTGGAGTGCACTGGAGAGGAGAGGATAGGAATGCAGTGGAATGGAATTGGATGTAATGGAACGTAGAGGAGTGGAGTGGAATGGAGTGGGCCAGAGTGGAATGGAATGGAATGCAATGGAAAGGAATGGAGTGGAATAGAATGGAATGGAATGGAATGGAATGGAGTGGGATGACTTGTAGTGGGGTGGAGTGAAATGGAGTATAATGGAATGGAGTGGAGTGGAGTGGAATGTGATAGAATGGAGAGGAGGGGAATGGAGCAGAATGGAATGGAGTGCAGCGGAATGGAGTGGAGTGGAATGGAATCAAATGGAGTGGAATGGAACAGAGTGGAATGGAATGGAGTGCAATAGACTAGAATTGAGTGTAGTGTAGTGGAATTTAGTGGAATGGACTGGAATGGAGTGGAATGGAATGGAATTGAGGGGAATGGAATGGAATGGAAAGGAATGGAAAGCAATGGAAAGGAATAGAATTGAATGCAACGGAATTAAAAGAATGCAATGGAATGCAATGGAATAGAATGCAATGGAATGTATAGTTGACATGTAATATGAGCTGAGATTGTGACACTGCACTCCAGCCAGGGTGACATGGTGATATCCTGTCGTAAGAAGTGAATGGAATGCAATGGAGTGAAATGGAATGGAATGAAATGGAATGGAGCGGAGTGGAAGGGAATGGAGTGGAATGATATAGAATGCAGTGGACTGTAATGGCATGGAGTGGAAAGAAGTAGAGTGGAATGGAGTGGAATGGAATGGACTGGCATAGAATGGAGTGGAATTGAATGCAATGGAGTGGATTGGAAAGGAATGCAAAGGAGTAGAGTGGAGTAGAGTGGTGTGGAGTGGAGTGGAATGGAGCTGAATGTACTTCAATGGAGTACAATGGAATGGAACGGAGTGGAATGGAATGGAATGATATGAGGTGGATTGGAGTGGAATGTAGTGGAGTGGAATGGAATGGAATAGAATGGAATGGAGTAGAGTGTAATGGAATGCAGTGGCGATAAGTGGAGTGGAATGGAATGCATTGGAGTAGAGTGGAGTGGAATGGAATGGAATGGAGTGGAGTGGAGGGGCGTGGAGTGGAATGGAATTGAGTGAAGTGGAGTGCAGTTGAATGGAATATCGCGGTGTGGAGTGGAGTGGAAGTGAATGGAGTGAATAGGAGTGGAATGGAGTGGAAGGTAACGGAGTGGAATGGAGTCGAATGGAGTGGAATGGAGTAGAGTGGATTAGAGTGGAATGGTGTCGAACGGACTGGAATGGAATGGAGTGGAATGGATTTGAAGCAAATGGAATGGAGTGGAGTGGAGTGGAGTGGAATGAAATGAAATGGAAGGGAGTGGAGAGAAACGCAGTTGATTGGAGTGGAGTGGAGTGGAAAGGAATGGAAAGGAGTGGGATGGAGACGTATGGATTGGAGTGGAATGGAGTGGAATGGAATGAAGTGGAAAGGAGTGGAACGGAGTGAAATTGAATTTAGTGGACTGGAGTGGAATGGAGTTAAATGGAATGGAATGGAATGGAGTGGAATGGAATGGAATGGAGTGGAGTGGAATGGAATAGAATGGCATGGAATGGAATAGAATGGGATGGAGTGGAGTGGAGAGGAGTGGAATGGATTGGATTGAAGTGGAATGGAATGGAATTGAGTGGAGCGGAGAGGAAAGGAATGGAATGGAGTGGAGTGGAATGGCATGGAATGGAGTGGAATGGAATGGATAGTAGTGGAGTGGAGTGGAGTGGATTGGAGTGTAGTGGAAGGGAATGGAGTGCAGTGTAATGGACTGGAATGGAGCAGAGCAGAATGGAGTGGACTGGACTGGAGTGGAATGGAATGGGATGGCATGGAATGGGAGCTGAGATTTTACCAATGTGCTCTAGGCAGGGTGACTGGGTGTCATACTCTCAAAAGAAAGGAATGGAATGGAACGCAGTGGAATGGAATGGAACAGAGTGGACATTAGTGGAGTGGAATGTGGAGGAATGGAATGAAATGGAACGTAATGGCATGAAATGGAGTGGTGTGGGGTGGAATGGATTATAGTGGAATGGGGTGGAAAGGAATGGGATGGAGTGGAATGAAGTGGAGTGTAGTGGAGTGGAACGGAGTTGAATGGCATAGAATTGAGTGGACAGTAGTGGAATGTTTTGGAATGCAATGGAATCCATTGTAATAGAATGGAATACAACGGAAAGTTGACATGGAGTGTGAGCTGAGATTGTGCCACTGCACTCCAGACTGGGTGACACGTTATATCCTGTGGATAGAAAGGAATGGAATGCAATAGAGTGAAATGGAATGGAGTGGAATGGAATTGAATGGAATGGAGTGGAGTGGAGTGGAGTCGAATGGAGACGAATGGAATGGGACGGAGTGGAATGGAACGGAGTGGAGTGGAGTATCGTGGAGTGAAATAGAATGGAATGCACTGGGTTGGAATGGAATGCAATGGACTGCTGAAAGGAAATGTGAGCTGTTATTGTTCCACTGCACTCCAGCCTTTGTGACGGAATGAAATCCTGTGGAAAAAAAGGAATGGAATGGAATGGAATGGAATGGAATGGAATGGAATGGAATGGAATGGAGTGGAGTGGAGTGGTGTGGAGAGGAGTGTAGTGGAGTGGAGTGAAATGGAGTGGAGTGTCGTGGAGGAGAGTGGAATGGAGTGGAATGGAATGGAGAGGAAAGGAACGGAGTGGAGTGGAATGGAACGGAGTGGAGTGGAATGGAATCCAATGGAATGAAATGGAATTGAATCGAATGGAATGAAGAAATATGTGCAGTGATTTGGCCACTGCGCTGGAGCCTGTGTGAGAGAGGGAGATCTTGTCGATAAAACAGTGTGGAATGGAAGGGATTGGAATGGAATGGAATGGAACGTATTGGAGTGGAGTGGAGTGGAATTGAGTGGAGTGGAGTGCACTGGAATGGAATGGAATGCAATGGAATGTAATGGAATGATGAAATGATATGTGAGCTGAGATTGTGCCACTGCACTCCACGCTGGGTGACAGAGTGAGATACTCTTGAAAGAAAGAAATGGAATGGAAAGAATTTTTAATTGGGTGGATTCGAGTGGACTGAAGTAGAGTGCAGTGGAATAGAGAGGAATGGAATGGAATGGAATCGGATGTAAAGGAATGGAATGATGTGGAGTGGAGTGGTGAGGAGTGTAGTGCTGTGGAATGGAGCAGAAAGTAACGGGATGGTGTGGAGTGGAGTGCAGTGCAGTGGAGTGGAGAGGAGTGCAATGGCGTGGAATGGAATCGGATGTAAAGGAACGTACTGGAGTGGAGCGGAGTGGAAAGGAGTGGAATGGAATGGAATTGAATGTAATGGAAAGCAAAGGAATGGAATGGGATGCAATGGAATTTAATGCAATAGAATGCAGTTCAATAGAGAGTTGACATGTAATGTGAGCTGAGATTGTGCCTAAGCTCTCCAGGCTGTTTGACACAGTGATATCGTGTCGAAAGAATGGAATGGAATGCAGTGGTGTGAAATGGAATGGAATGTAGTGGACAGGAGTAGAATGGAGTGGAGTGAAGAGGAACAGAGTGGAATGGAATGGGATGCAGTGGAATGGAATGCAGTGGAGTGGAGTGAAATAGAAAGAAATGGAATGGGATGGAATGGAATGCAATGGAATGGAGAAGAGAAATGTGAGCTGAGATTGTGTGACTACACTCCAGCCTTAGTGACCGAGAGAGATTCTGTGGAAGGAAAGAACTGATTTCAAAGGAGTGGAATGGAAGGGAATGTAGTACAGTGGAGTAGAGTGGAATGGAGTGAAACAGAATAGAATGGAGTGGAAGGCAATGGAATGGAGTGGAGTGGAATAAAGAGGAGTGCACTGCAATGGAGTGGAGTGGAGTGGAAGGGAGTGGAATGCAATGGAATGTAGTGGAGTGCAGTGGAGTGGAATGGAATGGAGTGGACAGGAGTGGAAGGAGTAGAGTGGACTGGAATGGAATAGAATGGAACAGAATGCAGTGGAGTGGAGGGGAGTGGAGGTGAGTGGAGTGGCATGGAGTGGAATGGAATGGAATGGAGTGAAATGGAATCCAATGGATTGGAATGGAGTGGAGTGGAGTGGAGTGGAATGGAGAGGAGTCGAATGGAATGGAAGGGAATGCAACGGAACGCAGTGGTGTGGATTGGAATGCAGTGAAATGGAGTACTATGGAATCTAAAGGAGTGGAGTGGAGTCTAGTGGATTGGAATGGAATGGAACAAAATGGAATGGAATGGCACGGAATGGAGTGGAGTAGAGTGGAGTGGGAAGGAAGGGAGATGAGTGGAATGGAGAGGAATGGAATGCAGTGGAGTGGATTGGATTGGAATGAACTGGAATGGAGAGGAATGGAATGAAGTGGAACGGAATGGACCGCAATGGAATTGAATGGAGTGAAGTGGAAAGTAGTGGAGTGGAGTGGAATGGAGTGGAAATGAATGGAATGGAGTGGAATGGAAGGGAATGGAGACAAGTGGATAGGAATTGACTGAAGCAGATTGGAGTGGAGTGGAGTGGAGTGGCATGGAATGGAATGAAGTGGATGGGAATGCAATGGAGTGGAATGAAATGGAATAAAATGGAATGGAGTGGAATGGAGAGGAATGGAGTGGAAGTGGAGTGGAATGGAGGGGAGTAAGAGGAAGAGAATGGAATGGAATCGAAAGGAGGGAAGTGCAATTGTGTGGAGTGGAGTGGAGATGAAAGGAGTGGAGTGATGTGGAGTCGAGAGGAAAGGAATGGAATGGAATGGAATGGAGTTAAGTGGAGTGGAATGGAGTGGAAGGTAATGGAGTGGAATGAAAAGGAGTGGATTGGAATGGAGTGGAATGGAATGGAGTGGAACAGAGTGGAGTAGAATGGAGTGGGTTGCAGAGGAGTGGAATGGAGTGGAATGGAAGGGAACAGAAAGGAATGTAGTGGAAAGGAATGGAATGGAGTGGATTGAAATTGAATGGAAAGGATTGGAGTGCAGTGGACTGGAGGGGAGTGGAATAAAATGGAGTATAGTGCAGTGGAATGGAGTGGACTGGAGTGGAGATGAGTGGAGTGGACTGGAATGGAATGGAGTGGAGTGGAATGGTGTGGAGTGGGGTGGAAAGGAATGGAACAGAATGGAATGGAGAGGAATGGAGTGGCATGTAGTGGAGTGGAGTGAAGTGGAAAGGAATGGCATGGAATGGAGTAGAGTGGAATGGAGGGGTATGGAATGGAATGGAATGGAATTGAGTGGAATGGAGTGGAATGGAGTGGAGTGGAGAGGAATGGAATGGAGTGGAAAGGTCTGAAAGGAGTGGAATGGAGTGGAGTGGAATGCAATGGAGTAGATTGGAATGAAGTGGAAAGGAATAGAATGGAGAGAAGTAGAGTAGAATGGAGTGGATTGGAATGGAGGGGAGCAGAGTGGAGTTAACAGCGGTGGATTGGAATACAGTGGATGGGGTAGAGTGGAAGGGAGTGGAATTATATGGAATGGAATGGATTGGAGTGGAGTGGAAGGGAGTGGAGTGGAGTTGAAAGTAGAGGAATCGAAAGAAGTGGAAAGGAGTGGAGTAGAGTGGATTAGAGTGGATTGGAATGGAATGGAGTGGAGTGGAATGGTGTGGAAACGAATGGAAGGGAGGGGAGTGGAATGGAACGAAATGGAATGGAATGTAGTGGAATGGAGAGGAGTGGAGTGGACTGGAGTGGAATGTAATCGAATGGAGTGTACTGGAGTGGAATGTATTTGAGAGGCGGGTAATGGAGAGGAATTGAGTGGAGTGGAGTGGAGTGAAATACATCGGAATGGCACGGAATTGAATGGAATGGAGGGGAGTGGAATGCAGTGGAGTGGAGTCGATTGGAGTGGTGAGGAATAGAACGGAGTGGCATGGAATGGAGCACAGTGGAATGCAATGGAGTGGAGTGGATTGGAAAGGGGTGGAGTGGAGTGACGATGGGTGAAGTGGAATGTAATGGAGTGGAGTGCAGAGGAGTCTCATGGAATGGAATGGAATGGAACGCAATGGAAGCTGAGATTGTACCACTGCGCTCCAGGATGGGTGACACAGTGTGATACTCTCAAAAGAAAGGAATGGAATGGAATGCAGTGGAATGGAATGGAATGCAATGGGGTGCATTGGAGTGGAGTGGAGTGAAGTGAAGTGGATTGGAGTGGAATGGAGAGGAATGGAACGGAATGGAATGGAATGAAGTAGACTGGAGTGGGGTGGAGTTGAGTGCAATGGAATGGAGCGAAATGGAATCAGATGCAGAGAAATGGAGTAGAGAGGAGTGCAGTAGAGTGGAAAGGAGTGCAATGGAGTGGAATGGAATCGGAAGTAACGGAAAGTAGTGGAGTGGATGGAACGGAAAGGAAAGGAGTGGAGCGGAGTGGAATGGAACGGAGCGGGAGGTGGGTTGGGGCCACTGCACTCCAGGCTGGCTGGCTGACTGAGGTATTCTCGCAATAAAGGAATGGAATGGAATGCCGTAGAGTGGAATGGAACGGAGTGGAGTGGAGTGGAATGGAGTGAGTTGGAGCAGAGTGGAATGAAGAATGCAATGGGATGGAAGGGAATTGAATGAAATGCAGTGGAGTGCAGTGGAGTGCATTGCAGTGGAATGGAGCAGAATGGAATGGAAAGGAGTGGAATGGACAGGAGTGGAGTGCACTGGAGAGGAGAGGATAGGAATGCAGTGGAATGGAATTGGATGTAATGGAACGTAGAGGAGTGGAGTGGAATGGAGTGGGCCAGAGTGGAATGGAATGGAATGCAATGGAAAGGAATGGAGTGGAATAGAATGGAATGGAATGGAATGGAATGGAGTGGGATGACTTGTAGTGGGGTGGAGTGAAATGGAGTATAATGGAATGGAGTGGAGTGGAGTGGAATGTGATAGAATGGAGAGGAGGGGAATGGAGCAGAATGGAATGGAGTGCAGCGGAATGGAGTGGAGTGGAATGGAATCAAATGGAGTGGAATGGAACACAGTGGAATGGAATGGAGTGCAATAGACTAGAATTGAGTGTAGTGTAGTGGAATTTAGTGGAATGGACTGGAATGGAGTGGAATGGAATGGAATTGAGGGGAATGGAATGGAATGGAAAGGAATGGAAAGCAATGGAAAGGAATAGAATTGAATGCAACGGAATTAAAAGAATGCAATGGAATGCAATGTAATAGAATGCAATGGAATGTATAGTTGACATGTAATATGAGCTGAGATTGTGACACTGCACTCCAGCCAGGGTGACATGGTGATATCCTGTCGTAAGAAGTGAATGGAATGCAATGGAGTGAAATGGAATGGAATGAAATGGAATGGAGCGGAGTGGAAGGGAATGGAGTGGAATGAAATAGAATGCAGTGGACTGTAATGGCATGGAGTGGAAAGAAGTAGAGTGGAATGGAGTGGAATGGAATGGACTGGCATAGAATGGAGTGGGATTGAATGCAATGGAGTGGATTGGAAAGGAATGCAAAGGAGTAGAGTGGAGTAGAGTGGTGTGGAGTGGAGTGGAATGGAGCTGAATGTACTTCAATGGAGTACAATGGAATGGAACGGAGTGGAATGGAATGGAATGATATGAGGTGGATTGGAGTGGAATGTAGTGGAGTGGAATGGAATGGAATAGAATGGAATGGAGTAGAGTGTAATGGAATGCAGTGGCGATAAGTGGAGTGGAATGGAATGCATTGGAGTAGAGTGGAGTTGAATGGAATGGAATGGAGTGGAGTGGAGGGGAGTGGAGTGGAATGGAATTGAGTGAAGTGGAGTGCAGTTGAATGGAATATCGTGGTGTGGAGTGGAGTGGAAGTGAATGGAGTGAATAGGAGTGGAATGGAGTGGAAGGTAACGGAGTGGAATGGAGTCGAATGGAGTGGAATGGAGTAGAGTGGATTAGAGTGGAATGGTGTCGAACGGACTGGAATGGAATGGAGTGGAATGGATTTGAAGCAAATGGAATGGAGTGGAGTGGAGTGGAGTGGAATGAAATGAAATGGAAGGGAGTGGAGAGAAACGCAGTTGATTGGAGTGGAGTGGAGTGGAAAGGAATGGAAAGGAGTGGGATGGAGACGTATGGATTGGAGTGGAATGGAGTGGAATGGAATGAAGTGGAAAGGAGTGGAACGGAGTGAAATTGAATTTAGTGGACTGGAGTGGAATGGAGTTAAATGGAATGGAATGGAATGGAGTGGAATGGAATGGAATGGAGTGGAGTGGAATGGAATAGAATGGCATGGAATGGAATAGAATGGGATGGAGTGGAGTGGAGAGGAGTGGAATGGATTGGATTGAAGTGGAGTGGAATGGAATTGAGTGGAGCGGAGAGGAAAGGAATGGAATGGAGTGGAGTGGAATGGCATGGAATGGAGTGGAATGGAATGGATAGTAGTGGAGTGGAGTGGAGTGGATTGGAGTGTAGTGGAAGGGAATGGAGTGCAGTGTAATGGACTGGAATGGAGCAGAGCAGAATGGAGTGGACTGGACTGGAGTGGAATGGAATGGGATGGCATGGAATTGGAGCTGAGATTTTACCAATGTGCTCTAGGCAGGGTGACTGGGTGTCATACTCTCAAAAGAAAGGAATGGAATGGAACGCAGTGGAATGGAATGGAACAGAGTGGACATTAGTGGAGTGGAATGTGGAGGAATGGAATGAAATGGAACGTAATGGCATGAAATGGAGTGGTGTGGGGTGGAATGGATTATAGTGGAATGGGGTGGAAAGGAATGGGATGGAGTGGAATGAAGTGGAGTGCAGTGGAGTGGAACGGAGTTGAATGGCATAGAATTGAGTGGACAGTAGTGGAATGTTTTGGAATGCAATGGAATCCATTGTAATAGAATGGAATACAACGGAAAGTTGACATGGAGTGTGAGCTGAGATTGTGCCACTGCACTCCAGACTGGGTGACACGTTATATCCTGTGGATAGAAAGGAATGGAATGCAATAGAGTGAAATGGAATGGAGTGGAATGGAATTGAATGGAATGGAGTGGAGTGGAGTGGAGTCGAATGGAGACGAATGGAATGGGACGGAGTGGAATGGAACGGAGTGGAGTGGAGTATCGTGGAGTGAAATAGAACGGAATGCACTGGGTTGGAATGGAATGCAATGGACTGCTGAAAGGAAATGTGAGCTGTTATTGTTCCACTGCACTCCAGCCTTTGTGACGGAATGAAATCCTGTGGAAAAAAAGGAATGGAATGGAATGGAATGGAATGGAATGGAATGGAATGGAATGGAATGGAGTGGAGTGGAGTGGTGTGGAGAGGAGTGTAGTGGAGTGGAGTGAAATGGAGTGGAGTGTCGTGGAGGAGAGTGGAATGGAGTGGAATGGAATGGAGAGGAAAGGAACGGAGTGGAGTGGAATGGAACGGAGTGGAGTGGAATGGAATCCAATGGAATGAAATGGAATTGAATCGAATGGAATGAAGAAATATGTGCAGTGATTTGGCCACTGCGCTGGAGCCTGTGTGAGAGAGGGAGATCCTGTCGATAAAACAGTGTGGAATGGAAGGGATTGGAATGGAATGGAATGGAACGTATTGGAGTGGAGTGGAGTGGAATTGAGTGGAGTGGAGTGCACTGGAATGGAATGGAATGCAATGGAATGTAATGGAATGATGAAATGATATGTGAGCTGAGATTGTGCCACTGCACTCCACGCTGGGTGACAGAGTGAGATACTCTTGAAAGAAAGAAATGGAATGGAAAGAATTTTTAATTGGGTGGATTCGAGTGGACTGAAGTAGAGTGCAGTGGAATAGAGAGGAATGGAATGGAATGGAATCGGATGTAAAGGAATGGAATGATGTGGAGTGGAGTGGTGAGGAGTGTAGTGCTGTGGAATGGAGCAGAAAGTAACGGGATGGTGTGGAGTGGAGTGCAGTGCAGTGGAGTGGAGAGGAGTGCAATGGCGTGGAATGGAATCGGATGTAAAGGAACGTACTGGAGTGGAGCGGAGTGGAAAGGAGTGGAATGGAATGGAATTGAATGTAATGGAAAGCAAAGGAATGGAATGGGATGCAATGGAATTTAATGCAATAGAATGCAGTTCAATAGAGAGTTGACATGTAATGTGAGCTGAGATTGTGCCTAAGCTCTCCAGGCTGTTTGACACAGTGATATCGTGTGGAAAGAATGGAATGGAATGCAGTGGTGTGAAATGGAATGGAATGTAGTGGACAGGAGTAGAATGGAGTGGAGTGAAGAGGAACAGAGTGGAATGGAATGGGATGCAGTGGAATGGAATGCAGTGGAGTGGAGTGAAATAGAAAGAAATGGAATGGGATGGAATGGAATGCAATGGAATGGAGAAGAGAAATGTGAGCTGAGATTGTGTGACTACACTCCAGCCTTAGTGACCGAGAGAGATTCTGTGGAAGGAAAGAACTGATTTCAAAGGAGTGGAATGGAAGGGAATGTAGTACAGTGGAGTAGAGTGGAATGGAGTGAAACAGAATAGAATGGAGTGGAAGGCAATGGAATGGAATGGAATGGAGTGGAGTGGAATAGAGAGGAGTGCACTGCAATGGAGTGGAGTGGAGTGGAAGGGAGTGGAATGCAATGGAATGTAGTGGAGTGCAGTGGAGTGGAATGGAATGGAGTGGACAGGAGTGGAAGGAGTAGAGTGGACTGGAATGGAATAGAATGGAACAGAATGCAGTGGAGTGGAGGGGAGTGGAGGTGAGTGGAGTGGCATGGAGTGGAATGGAATGGAATGGAGTGAAATGGAATCCAATGGATTGGAATGGAGTGGAGTGGAGTGGAGTGGAATGGAGAGGAGTCGAATGGAATGGAAGGGAATGCAACGGAACGCAGTGGTGTGGATTGGAATGCAGTGAAATGGAGTACTATGGAATCTAAAGGAGTGGAGTGGAGTCTAGTGGAGTGGAATGGAATGGAACAAAATGGAATGGAATGGCACGGAATGGAGTGGAGTAGAGTGGAGTGGGAAGGAAGGGAGATGAGTGGAATGGAGAGGAATGGAATGCAGTGGAGTGGATTGGATTGGAATGAACTGGAATGGAGAGGAATGGAATGAAGTGGAACGGAATGGACCGCAATGGAATTGAATGGAGTGAAGTGGAAAGTAGTGGAGTGGAGTGGAATGGAGTGGAAATGAATGGAATGGAGTGGAATGGAAGGGAATGGAGGCAAGTGGATAGGAATTGACTGAAGCAGATTGGAGTGGAGTGGAGTGGAGTGGCATGGAATGGAATGAAGTGGATGGGAATGCAATGGAGTGGAATGAAATGGAATAAAATGGAATGGAGTGGAATGGAGAGGAATGGAGTGGAAGTGGAGTGGAATGGAGGGGAGTAAGAGGAGGAGAATGGAATGGAATCGAAAGGAGGGAAGTGCAATTGTGTGGAGTGGAGTGGAGATGAAAGGAGTGGAGTGATGTGGAGTCGAGAGGAAAGGAATGGAATGGAATGGAATGGAGTTAAGTGGAGTGGAATGGAGTGGAAGGTAATGGAGTGGAATGAAAAGGAGTGGATTGGAATGGAGTGGAATGGAATGGAGTGGAACGGAGTGGAGTAGAATGGAGTGGGTTGCAGAGGAGTGGAATGGAGTGGAATGGAAGGGAACGGAAAGGAATGTAGTGGAAAGGAATGGAATGGAGTGGATTGAAATTGAATGGAAAGGATTGGAGTGCAGTGGACTGGAGGGGAGTGGAATAAAATGGAGTATAGTGCAGTGGAATGGAGTGGACTGGAGTGGAGATGAGTGGAGTGGACTGGAATGGAATGGAGTGGAGTGGAATGGTGTGGAGTGGGGTGGAAAGGAATGGAACAGAATGGAATGGAGAGGAATGGAGTGGCATGTAGTGGAGTGGAGTGAAGTGGAAAGGAATGGCATGGAATGGAGTAGAGTGGAATGGAGGGGTATGGAATGGAATGGAATGGAATTGAGTGGAATGGAGTGGAATGGAGTGGAGTGGAGAGGAATGGAATGGAGTGGAAAGGTCTGAAAGGAGTGGAATGGAGTGGAGTGGAATGCAATGGAGTAGATTGGAATGAAGTGGAAAGGAATAGAATGGAGAGAAGTAGAGTAGAATGGAGTGGATTGGAATGGAGGGGAGCAGAGTGGAGTTAACAGCGGTGGATTGGAATACAGTGGATGGGGTAGAGTGGAAGGGAGTGGAATTATATGGAATGGAATGGATTGGAGTGGAGTGGAAGGGAGTGGAGTGGAGTTGAAAGTAGAGGAATCGAAAGAAGTGGAAAGGAGTGGAGTAGAGTGGATTAGAGTGGATTGGAATGGAATGGAGTGGAGTGGAATGGTGTGGAAACGAATGGAAGGGAGGGGAGTGGAATGGAACGAAATGGAATGGAATGTAGTGGAATGGAGAGGAGTGGAGTGGACTGGAGTGGAATGTAATCGAATGGAGTGTACTGGAGTGGAATGTATTTGAGAGGCGGGTAATGGAGAGGAGTGGAATGTATTTGAGAGGCGGGTAGTGGAGTGGAGTGGAGTGAAATACATCGGAATGGCACGGAATTGAATGGAATGGAGGGGAGTGGAATGCAGTGGAGTGGAGTCGATTGGAGTGGTGAGGAATAGAACGGAGTGGCATGGAATGGAGCACAGTGGAATGCAATGGAGTGGAGTGGATTGGAAAGGGGTGGAGTGGAGTGACGATGGGTGAAGTGGAATGTAATGGAGTGGAGTGCAGAGGAGTCTCATGGAATGGAATGGAATGGAACGCAATGGAAGCTGAGATTGTACCACTGCGCTCCAGGATGGGTGACACAGTGTGATACTCTCAAAAGAAAGGAATGGAATGGAATGCAGTGGAATGGAATGGAATGCAATGGGGTGCATTGGACTAGAGTGGAGTGAAGTGAAGTGGATTGGAGTGGAATGGAGAGGAATGGAACGGAATGGAATGGAATGAAGTAGACTGGAGTGGGGTGGAGTTGAGTGCAATGGAATGGAGCGAAATGGAATCAGATGCAGAGAAATGGAGTAGAGAGGAGTGCAGTAGAGTGGAAAGGAGTGCAATGGAGTGGAATGGAATCGGAAGTAACGGAAAGTAGTGGAGTGGATGGAACGGAAAGGAAAGGAGTGGAGCGGAGTGGAATGGAACGGAGCGGGAGGTGGGTTGGGGCCACTGCACTCCAGGCTGGCTGGCTGACTGAGGTATTCTCGCAATAAAGGAATGGAATGGAATGCCGTAGAGTGGAATGGAACGGAGTGGAGTGGAGTGGAATGGAGTGAGTTGGAGCAGAGTGGAATGAAGAATGCAATGGGATGGAAGGGAATTGAATGAAATGCAGTGGAGTGCAGTGGAGTGCATTGCAGTGGAATGGAGCAGAATGGAATGGAAAGGAGTGGAATGGACAGGAGTGGAGTGCACTGGAGAGGAGAGGATAGGAATGCAGTGGAATGGAATTGGATGTAATGGAACGTAGAGGAGTGGAGTGGAATGGAGTGGGCCAGAGTGGAATGGAATGGAATGCAATGGAAAGGAATGGAGTGGAATACAATGGAATGGAATGGAATGGAATGGAGTGGGATGACTTGTAGTGGGGTGGAGTGAAATGGAGTATAATGGAATGGAGTGGAGTGGAGTGGAATGTGATAGAATGGAGAGGAGGGGAATGGAGCAGAATGGAATGGAGTGCAGCGGAATGGAGTGGAGTGGAATGGAATCAAATGGAGTGGAATGGAACAGAGTGGAATGGAATGGAGTGCAATAGACTAGAATTGAGTGTAGTGTAGTGGAATTTAGTGGAATGGACTGGAATGGAGTGGAATGGAATGGAATTGAGGGGAATGGAATGGAATGGAAAGGAATGGAAAGCAATGGAAAGGAATAGAATTGAATGCAACGGAATTAAAAGAATGCAATGGAATGCAATGGAATAGAATGCAATGGAATGTATAGTTGACATGTAATATGAGCTGAGATTGTGACACTGCACTCCAGCCAGGGTGACATGGTGATATCCTGTCGTAAGAAGTGAATGGAATGCAATGGAGTGAAATGGAATGGAATGAAATGGAATGGAGCGGAGTGGAAGGGAATGGAGTGGAATGATATAGAATGCAGTGGACTGTAATGGCATGGAGTGGAAAAAAGTAGAGTGGAATGGAGTGGAATGGAATGGACTGGCATAGAATGGAGTGGAATTGAATGCAATGGAGTGGATTGGAAAGGAATGCAAAGGAGTAGAGTGGAGTAGAGTGGTGTGGAGTGGAGTGGAATGGAGCTGAATGTACTTCAATGGAGTACAATGGAATGGAACGGAGTGGAATGGAATGGAATGATATGAGGTGGATTGGAGTGGAATGTAGTGGAGTGGAATGGAATGGAATAGAATGGAATGGAGTAGAGTGTAATGGAATGCAGTGGCGATAAGTGGAGTGGAATGGAATGCATTGGAGTAGAGTGGAGTGGAATGGAATGGAATGGAGTGGAGTGGAGGGGAGTGGAGTGGAATGGAATTGAGTGAAGTGGATTGCAGTTGAATGGAATATCGCGGTGTGGAGTGGAGTGGAAGTGAATGGAGTGAATAGGAGTGGAATGGAGTGGAAGGTAACGGAGTGGAATGGAGTCGAATGGAGTGGAATGGAGTAGAGTGGATTAGAGTGGAATGGTGTCGAACGGACTGGAATGGAATGGAATGGAGTGGAATGGAATTGAATCAAATGGAATGGAGTGGAGTGGAGTGGAGTGGAATGAAATGAAATGGAAGGGAGTGGAGAGAAACGCAGTTGATTGGAGTGGAGTGGAGTGGAAAGGAATGGAAAGGAGTGGGATGGAGACGTATGGATTGGAGTGGAATGGAGTGGAATGGAATGAAGTGGAAAGGAGTGGAACGGAGTGAAATTGAATTTAGTGGACTGGAGTGGAATGGAGTTAAATGGAATGGAATGGAATGGAGTGGAATGGAATGGAATGGAGTGGAGTGGAATGGAATAGAATGGCATGGAATGGAATAGAATGGGATGGAGTGGAGTGGAGAGGAGTGGAATGGATTGGATTGAAGTGGAGTGGAATGGAATTGAGTGGAGCGGAGAGGAAAGGAATGGAATGGAGTGGAGTGGAATGGCATGGAATGGAGTGGAATGGAATGGATAGTAGTGGAGTGGAGTGGAGTGGATTGGAGTGTAGTGGAAGGGAATGGAGTGCAGTGTAATGGACTGGAATAGAGCAGAGCAGAATGGAGTGGACTGGACTGGAGTGGAATGGAATGGGATGGCATGGAATGGGAGCTGAGATTTTACCAATGTGCTCTAGGCAGGGTGACTGGGTGTCATACTCTCAAAAGAAAGGAATGGAATGGAACGCAGTGGAATGGAATGGAACAGAGTGGACATTAGTGGAGTGGAATGTGGAGGAATGGAATGAAATGGAACGTAATGGCATGAAATGGAGTGGTGTGGGGTGGAATGGATTATAGTGGAATGGGGTGGAAAGGAATGGGATGGAGTGGAATGAAGTGGAGTGCAGTGGAGTGGAACGGAGTTGAATGGCATAGAATTGAGTGGACAGTAGTGGAATGTTTTGGAATGCAATGGAATCCATTGTAATAGAATGGAATACAACGGAAAGTTGACATGGAGTGTGAGCTGAGATTGTGCCACTGCACTCCAGACTGGGTGACACGTTATATCCTGTGGATAGAAAGGAATGGAATGCAATAGAGTGAAATGGAATGGAGTGGAATGGAATTGAATGGAATGGAGTGGAGTGGAGTGGAGTCGAATGGAGACGAATGGAATGGGACGGAGTGCAATGGAACGGAGTGGAGTGGAGTATCGTGGAGTGAAATAGAATGGAATGCACTGGGTTGGAATGGAATGCAATGGACTGCTGAAAGGAAATGTGAGCTGTTATTGTTCCACTGCACTCCAGCCTTTGTGACGGAATGAAATCCTGTGGAAAAAAAGGAATGGAATGGAATGGAACGGAATGGAATGGAATGGAATGGAATGGATTGGAGTGGAGTGGAGTGGTGTGGAGAAGAGTGTAGTGGATTGGAGTGGAGTGAAATGGAGTGGAGTGTCGTGGAGGAGAGTGGAATGGAGTGGAATGGAATGGAGAGGAAAGGAACGGAGTGGAGTGGAATGGAACGGAGTGGAGTGGAATGGAATCCAATGGAATGAAATGGAATTGAATCGAATGGAATGAAGAAATATGTGCAGTGATTTGTCCACTGCGCTGGAGCCTGTGTGAGAGAGGGAGATCCTGTCGATAAAACAGTGTGGAATGGAAGGGATTGGAATGGAATGGAATGGAACGTATTGGAGTGGAGTGGAGTGGAATTGAGTGGAGTGGAGTGCACTGGAATGGAATGGAATGCAATGGAATGTAATGGAATGATGAAATGATATGTGAGCTGAGATTGTGCCACTGCACTCCACGCTGGGTGACAAAGTGAGATACTCTTGAAAGAAAGAAATGGAATGGAAAGAATTTTTAATTGGGTGGATTCGAGTGGACTGAAGTAGAGTGCAGTGGAATAGAGAGGAATGGAATGGAATGGAATCGGATGTAAAGGAATGGAATGATGTGGAGTGGAGTGGTGAGGAGTGTAGTGCTGTGGAATGGAGCAGAAAGTAACGGGATGGTGTGGAGTGGAGTGCAGTGCAGTGGAGTGGAGAGGAGTGCAATGGCGTGGAATGGAATCGGATGTAAAGGAACGTACTGGAGTGGAGCGGAGTGGAAAGGAGTGGAATGGAATGGAATTGAATGTAATGGAAAGCAAAGGAATGGAATGGGATGCAATGGAATTTAATGCAATAGAATGCAGTTCAATAGAGAGTTGACATGTAATGTGAGCTGAGATTGTGCCTAAGCTCTCCAGGCTGTTTGACACAGTGATATCGTGTCGAAAGAATGGAATGGAATGCAGTGGTGTGAAATGGAATGGAATGTAGTGGACAGGAGTAGAATGGAGTGGAGTGAAGAGGAACAGAGTGGAATGGAATGGGATGCAGTGGAATGGAATGCAGTGGAGTGGAGTGAAATAGAAAGAAATGGAATGGGATGGAATGGAATGCAATGGAATGGAGAAGAGAAATGTGAGCTGAGATTGTGTGACTACACTCCAGCCTTAGTGACCGAGAGAGATTCTGTGGAAGGAAAGAACTGATTTCAAAGGAGTGGAATGGAAGGGAATGTAGTACAGTGGAGTAGAGTGGAATGGAGTGAAACAGAATAGAATGGAGTGGAAGGCAATGGAATGGAATGGAATGGAGTGGAGTGGAATAGAGAGGAGTGCACTGCAATGGAGTGGAGTGGAGTGGAAGGGAGTGGAATGCAATGGAATGTAGTGGAGTGCAGTGGAGTGGAATGGAATGGAGTGGACAGGAGTGGAAGGAGTAGAGTGGACTGGAATGGAATAGAATGGAACAGAATGCAGTGGAGTGGAGGGGAGTGGAGGTGAGTGGAGTGGCATGGAGTGGAATGGAATGGAATGGAGTGAAATGGAATCCAATGGATTGGAATGGAGTGGAGTGGAGTGGAGTGGAATGGAGAGGAGTCGAATGGAATGGAAGGGAATGCAACGGAACGCAGTGGTGTGGATTGGAATGCAGTGAAATGGAGTACTATGGAATCTAAAGGAGTGGAGTGGAGTCTAGTGGAGTGGAATGGAATGGAACAAAATGGAACGGAATGGCACGGAATGGAGTGGAGTAGAGTGGAGTGGGAAGGAAGGGAGATGAGTGGAATGGAGAGGAATGGAATGCAGTGGAGTGGATTGGATTGGAATGAACTGGAATGGAGAGGAATGGAATGAAGTGGAACGGAATGGACCGCAATGGAATTGAATGGAGTGAAGTGGAAAGTAGTGGAGTGGAGTGGAATGGAGTGGAAATGAATGGAATGGAGTGGAATGGAAGGGAATGGAGGCAAGTGGATAGGAATTGACTGAAGCAGATTGGAGTGGAGTGGAGTGGAGTGGCATGGAATGGAATGAAGTGGATGGGAATGCAATGGAGTGGAATGAAATGGAATAAAATGGAATGGAGTGGAATGGAGAGGAATGGAGTGGAAGTGGAGTGGAATGGAGGGGAGTAAGAGGAAGAGAATGGAATGGAATCGAAAGGAGGGAAGTGCAATTGTGTGGAGTGGAGTGGAGATGAAAGGAGTGGAGTGATGTGGAGTCGAGAGGAAAGGAATGGAATGGAATGGAATGGAGTTAAGTGGAGTGGAATGGAGTGGAAGGTAATGGAGTGGAATGAAAAGGAGTGGATTGGAATGGAGTGGAATGGAATGGAGTGGAACGGAGTGGAGTAGAATGGAGTGGGTTGCAGAGGAGTGGAATGGAGTGGAATGGAAGGGAACGGAAAGGAATGTAGTGGAAAGGAATGGAATGGAGTGGATTGAAATTGAATGGAAAGGATTGGAGTGCAGTGGACTGGAGGGGAGTGGAATAAAATGGAGTATAGTGCAGTGGAATGGAGTGGACTGGAGTGGAGATGAGTGGAGTGGACTGGAATGGAATGGAGTGGAGTGGAATGGTGTGGAGTGGGGTGGAAAGGAATGGAACAGAATGGAATGGAGAGGAATGGAGTGGCATGTAGTGGAGTGGAGTGAAGTGGAAAGGAATGGCATGGAATGGAGTAGAGTGGAATGGAGGGGTATGGAATGGAATGGAATGGAATTGAGTGGAATGGAGTGGAATGGAGTGGAGTGGAGAGGAATGGAATGGAGTGGAAAGGTCTGAAAGGAGTGGAATGGAGTGGAGTGGAATGCAATGGAATAGATTGGAATGAAGTGGAAAGGAATAGAATGGAGAGAAGTAGAGTAGAATGGAGTGGATTGGAATGGAGGGGAGCAGAGTGGAGTTAACAGCGGTGGATTGGAATACAGTGGATGGGGTAGAGTGGAAGGGAGTGGAATTATATGGAATGGAATGGATTGGAGTGGAGTGGAAGGGAGTGGAGTGGAGTTGAAAGTAGAGGAATCGAAAGAAGTGGAAAGGAGTGGAGTAGAGTGGATTAGAGTGGATTGGAATGGAATGGAGTGGAGTGGAATGGTGTGGAAACGAATGGAAGGGAGGGGAGTGGAATGGAACGAAATGGAATGGAATGTAGTGGAATGGAGAGGAGTGGAGTGGACTGGAGTGGAATGTAATCGAATGGAGTGTACTGGAGTGGAATGTATTTGAGAGGCGGGTAATGGAGAGGAGTGGAATGTATTTGAGAGGCGGGTAGTGGAGTGGAGTGGAGTGAAATACATCGGAATGGCACGGAATTGAATGGAATGGAGGGGAGTGGAATGCAGTGGAGTGGAGTCGATTGGAGTGGTGAGGAATAGAACGGAGTGGCATGGAATGGAGCACAGTGGAATGCAATGGAGTGGAGTGGATTGGAAAGGGGTGGAGTGGAGTGACGATGGGTGAAGTGGAATGTAATGGAGTGGAGTGCAGAGGAGTCTCATGGAATGGAATGGAATGGAACGCAATGGAAGCTGAGATTGTACCACTGCGCTCCAGGATGGGTGACACAGTGTGATACTCTCAAAAGAAAGGAATGGAATGGAATGCAGTGGAATGGAATGGAATGCAATGGGGTGCATTGGAGTGGAGTGGAGTGAAGTGAAGTGGATTGGAGTGGAATGGAGAGGAATGGAACGGAATGGAATGGAATGAAGTAGACTGGAGTGGGGTGGAGTTGAGTGCAATGGAATGGAGCGAAATGGAATCAGATGCAGAGAAATGGAGTAGAGAGGAGTGCAGTAGAGTGGAAAGGAGTGCAATGGAGTGGAATGGAATCGGAAGTAACGGAAAGTAGTGGAGTGGATGGAACGGAAAGGAAAGGAGTGGAGCAGAGTGGAATGGAACGGAGCGGGAGGTGGGTTGGGGCCACTGCACTCCAGGCTGGCTGGCTGACTGAGGTATTCTCGCAATAAAGGAATGGAATGGAATGCCGTAGAGTGGAATGGAACGGAGTGGAGTGGAGTGGAATGGAGTGAGTTGGAGCAGAGTGGAATGAAGAATGCAATGGGATGGAAGGGAATTGAATGAAATGCAGTGGAGTGCAGTGGAGTGCATTGCAGTGGAATGGAGCAGAATGGAATGGAAAGGAGTGGAATGGACAGGAGTGGAGTGCACTGGAGAGGAGAGGATAGGAATGCAGTGGAATGGAATTGGATGTAATGGAACGTAGAGGAGTGGAGTGGAATGGAGTGGGCCAGAGTGGAATGGAATGGAATGCAATGGAAAGGAATGGAGTGGAATAGAATGGAATGGAATGGAATGGAATGGAGTGGGATGACTTGTAGTGGGGTGGAGTGAAATGGAGTATAATGGAATGGAGTGGAGTGGAGTGGAATGTGATAGAATGGAGAGGAGGGGAATGGAGCAGAATGGAATGGAGTGCAGCGGAATGGAGTGGAGTGGAATGGAATCAAATGGAGTGGAATGGAACAGAGTGGAATGGAATGGAGTGCAATAGACTAGAATTGAGTGTAGTGTAGTGGAATTTAGTGGAATGGACTGGAATGGAGTGGAATGGAATGGAATTGAGGGGAATGGAATGGAATGGAAAGGAATGGAAAGCAATGGAAAGGAATAGAATTGAATGCAACGGAATTAAAAGAATGCAATGGAATGCAATGGAATAGAATGCAATGGAATGTATAGTTGACATGTAATATGAGCTGAGATTGTGACACTGCACTCCAGCCAGGGTGACATGGTGATATCCTGTCGTAAGAAGTGAATGGAATGCAATGGAGTGAAATGGAATGGAATGAAATGGAATGGAGCGGAGTGGAAGGGAATGGAGTGGAATGATATAGAATGCAGTGGACTGTAATGGCATGGAGTGGAAAGAAGTAGAGTGGAATGGAGTGGAATGGAATGGACTGGCATAGAATGGAGTGGAATTGAATGCAATGGAGTGGATTGGAAAGGAATGCAAAGGAGTAGAGTGGAGTAGAGTGGTGTGGAGTGGAGTGGAATGGAGCTGAATGTACTTCAATGGAGTACAATGGAATGGAACGGAGTGGAATGGAATGGAATGATATGAGGTGGATTGGAGTGGAATGTAGTGGAGTGGAATGGAATGGAATAGAATGGAATGGAGTAGAGTGTAATGGAATGCAGTGGCGATAAGTGGAGTGGAATGGAATGCATTGGAGTAGAGTGGAGTGGAATGGAATGGAATGGAGTGGAGTGGAGGGGCGTGGAGTGGAATGGAATTGAGTGAAGTGGAGTGCAGTTGAATGGAATATCGCGGTGTGGAGTGGAGTGGAAGTGAATGGAGTGAATAGGAGTGGAATGGAGTGGAAGGTAACGGAGTGGAATGGAGTCGAATGGAGTGGAATGGAGTAGAGTGGATTAGAGTGGAATGGTGTCGAACGGACTGGAATGGAATGGAATGGAGTGGAATGGAATTGAATCAAATGGAATGGAGTGGAGTGGAGTGGAATGAAATGAAATGGAAGGGAGTGGAGAGAAACGCAGTTGATTGGAGTGGAGTGGAGTGGAAAGGAATGGAAAGGAGTGGGATGGAGACGTATGGATTGGAGTGGAATGGAGTGGAATGGAATGAAGTGGAAAGGAGTGGAACGGAGTGAAATTGAATTTAGTGGACTGGAGTGGAATGGAGTTAAATGGAATGGAATGGAATGGAGTGGAATGGAATGGAATGGAGTGGAGTGGAATGGAATAGAATGGCATGGAATGGAATAGAATGGGATGGAGTGGAGTGGAGAGGAGTGGAATGGATTGGATTGAAGTGGAGTGGAATGGAATTGAGTGGAGCGGAGAGGAAAGGAATGGAATGGAGTGGAGTGGAATGGCATGGAATGGAGTGGAATGGAATGGATAGTAGTGGAGTGGAGTGGAGTGGATTGGAGTGTAGTGGAAGGGAATGGAGTGCAGTGTAATGGACTGGAATGGAGCAGAGCAGAATGGAGTGGACTGGACTGGAGTGGAATGGAATGGGATGGCATGGAATGGGAGCTGAGATTTTACCAATGTGCTCTAGGCAGGGTGACTGGGTGTCATACTCTCAAAAGAAAGGAATGGAATGGAACGCAGTGGAATGGAATGGAACAGAGTGGACATTAGTGGAGTGGAATGTGGAGGAATGGAATGAAATGGAACGTAATGGCATGAAATGGAGTGGTGTGGGGTGGAATGGATTATAGTGGAATGGGGTGGAAAGGAATGGGATGGAGTGGAATGAAGTGGAGTGCAGTGGAGTGGAACGGAGTTGAATGGCATAGAATTGAGTGGACAGTAGTGGAATGTTTTGGAATGCAATGGAATCCATTGTAATAGAATGGAATACAACGGAAAGTTGACATGGAGTGTGAGCTGAGATTGTGCCACTGCACTCCAGACTGGGTGACACGTTATATCCTGTGGATAGAAAGGAATGGAATGCAATAGAGTGAAATGGAATGGAGTGGAATGGAATTGAATGGAATGGAGTGGAGTGGAGTGGAGTCGAATGGAGACGAATGGAATGGGACGGAGTGCAATGGAACGGAGTGGAGTGGAGTATCGTGGAGTGAAATAGAATGGAATGCACTGGGTTGGAATGGAATGCAATGGACTGCTGAAAGGAAATGTGAGCTGTTATTGTTCCACTGCACTCCAGCCTTTGTGACGGAATGAAATCCTGTGGAAAAAAAGGAATGGAATGGAATGGAACGGAATGGAATGGAATGGAATGGAATGGATTGGAGTGGAGTGGAGTGGTGTGGAGAAGAGTGTAGTGGATTGGAGTGGAGTGAAATGGAGTGGAGTGTCGTGGAGGAGAGTGGAATGGAGTGGAATGGAATGGAGAGGAAAGGAACGGAGTGGAGTGGAATGGAACGGAGTGGAGTGGAATGGAATCCAATGGAATGAAATGGAATTGAATCGAATGGAATGAAGAAATATGTGCAGTGATTTGTCCACTGCGCTGGAGCCTGTGTGAGAGAGGGAGATCCTGTCGATAAAACAGTGTGGAATGGAAGGGATTGGAATGGAATGGAATGGAACGTATTGGAGTGGAGTGGAGTGGAATTGAGTGGAGTGGAGTGCACTGGAATGGAATGGAATGCAATGGAATGTAATGGAATGATGAAATGATATGTGAGCTGAGATTGTGCCACTGCACTCCACGCTGGGTGACAGAGTGAGATACTCTTGAAAGAAAGAAATGGAATGGAAAGAATTTTTAATTGGGTGGATTCGAGTGGACTGAAGTAGAGTGCAGTGGAATAGAGAGGAATGGAATGGAATGGAATCGGATGTAAAGGAATGGAATGATGTGGAGTGGAGTGGTGAGGAGTGTAGTGCTGTGGAATGGAGCAGAAAGTAACGGGATGGTGTGGAGTGGAGTGCAGTGCAGTGGAGTGGAGAGGAGTGCAATGGCGTGGAATGGAATCGGATGTAAAGGAACGTACTGGAGTGGAGCGGAGTGGAAAGGAGTGGAATGGAATGGAATTGAATGTAATGGAAAGCAAAGGAATGGAATGGGATGCAATGGAATTTAATGCAATAGAATGCAGTTCATTAGAGAGTTGACATGTAATGTGAGCTGAGATTGTGCCTAAGCTCTCCAGGCTGTTTGACACAGTGATATCGTGTCGAAAGAATGGAATGGAATGCAGTGGTGTGAAATGGAATGGAATGTAGTGGACAGGAGTAGAATGGAGTGGAGTGAAGAGGAACAGAGTGGAATGGAATGGGATGCAGTGGAATGGAATGCAGTGGAGTGGAGTGAAATAGAAAGAAATGGAATGGGATGGAATGGAATGCAATGGAATGGAGAAGAGAAATGTGAGCTGAGATTGTGTGACTACACTCCAGCCTTAGTGACCGAGAGAGATTCTGTGGAAGGAAAGAACTGATTTCAAAGGAGTGGAATGGAAGGGAATGTAGTACAGTGGAGTAGAGTGGAATGGAGTGAAACAGAATAGAATGGAGTGGAAGGCAATGGAATGGAATGGAATGGAGTGGAGTGGAATAGAGAGGAGTGCACTGCAATGGAGTGGAGTGGAGTGGAAGGGAGTGGAATGCAATGGAATGTAGTGGAGTGCAGTGGAGTGGAATGGAATGGAGTGGACAGGAGTGGAAGGAGTAGAGTGGACTGGAATGGAATAGAATGGAACAGAATGCAGTGGAGTGGAGGGGAGTGGAGGTGAGTGGAGTGGCATGGAGTGGAATGGAATGGAATGGAGTGAAATGGAATCCAATGGATTGGAATGGAGTGGAGTGGAGTGGAGTGGAATGGAGAGGAGTCGAATGGAATGGAAGGGAATGCAACGGAACGCAGTGGTGTGGATTGGAATGCAGTGAAATGGAGTACTATGGAATCTAAAGGAGTGGAGTGGAGTCTAGTGGAGTGGAATGGAATGGAACAAAATGGAATGGAATGGCACGGAATGGAGTGGAGTAGAGTGGAGTGGGAAGGAAGGGAGATGAGTGGAATGGAGAGGAATGGAATGCAGTGGAGTGGATTGGATTGGAATGAACTGGAATGGAGAGGAATGGAATGAAGTGGAACGGAATGGACCGCAATGGAATTGAATGGAGTGAAGTGGAAAGTAGTGGAGTGGAGTGGAATGGAGTGGAAATGAATGGAATGGAGTGGAATGGAAGGGAATGGAGGCAAGTGGATAGGAATTGACTGAAGCAGATTGGAGTGGAGTGGAGTGGAGTGGCATGGAATGGAATGAAGTGGATGGGAATGCAATGGAGTGGAATGAAACGGAATAAAATGGAATGGAGTGGAATGGAGAGGAATGGAGTGGAAGTGGAGTGGAATGGAGGGGAGTAAGAGGAAGAGAATGGAATGGAATCGAAAGGAGGGAAGTGCAATTGTGTGGAGTGGAGTGGAGATGAAAGGAGTGGAGTGATGTGGAGTCGAGAGGAAAGGAATGGAATGGAATGGAATGGAGTTAAGTGGAGTGGAATGGAGTGGAAGGTAATGGAGTGGAATGAAAAGGAGTGGATTGGAATGGAGTGGAATGGAATGGAGTGGAACGGAGTGGAGTAGAATGGAGTGGGTTGCAGAGGAGTGGAATGGAGTGGAATGGAAGGGAACGGAAAGGAATGTAGTGGAAAGGAATGGAATGGAGTGGATTGAAATTGAATGGAAAGGATTGGAGTGCAGTGGACTGGAGGGGAGTGGAATAAAATGGAGTATAGTGCAGTGGAATGGAGTGGACTGGAGTGGAGATGAGTGGAGTGGACTGGAATGGAATGGAGTGGAGTGGAATGGTGTGGAGTGGGGTGGAAAGGAATGGAACAGAATGGAATGGAGAGGAATGGAGTGGCATGTAGTGGAGTGGAGTGAAGTGGAAAGGAATGGCATGGAATGGAGTAGAGTGGAATGGAGGGGTATGGAATGGAATGGAATGGAATTGAGTGGAATGGAGTGGAATGGAGTGGAGTGGAGAGGAATGGAATGGAGTGGAAAGGTCTGAAAGGAGTGGAATGGAGTGGAGTGGAATGCAATGGAGTAGATTGGAATGAAGTGGAAAGGAATAGAATGGAGAGAAGTAGAGTAGAATGGAGTGGATTGGAATGGAGGGGAGCAGAGTGGAGTTAACAGCGGTGGATTGGAATACAGTGGATGGGGTAGAGTGGAAGGGAGTGGAATTATATGGAATGGAATGGATTGGAGTGGAGTGGAAGGGAGTGGAGTGGAGTTGAAAGTAGAGGAATCGAAAGAAGTGGAAAGGAGTGGAGTAGAGTGGATTAGAGTGGATTGGAATGGAATGGAGTGGAGTGGAATGGTGTGGAAACGAATGGAAGGGAGGGGAGTGGAATGGAACGAAATGGAATGGAATGTAGTGGAATGGAGAGGAGTGGAGTGGACTGGAGTGGAATGTAATCGAATGGAGTGTACTGGAGTGGAATGTATTTGAGAGGCGGGTAATGGAGAGGAGTGGAATGTATTTGAGAGGCGGGTAGTGGAGTGGAGTGGAGTGAAATACATCGGAATGGCACGGAATTGAATGGAATGGAGGGGAGTGGAATGCAGTGGAGTGGAGTCGATTGGAGTGGTGAGGAATAGAACGGAGTGGCATGGAATGGAGCACAGTGGAATGCAATGGAGTGGAGTGGATTGGAAAGGGGTGGAGTGGAGTGACGATGGGTGAAGTGGAATGTAATGGAGTGGAGTGCAGAGGAGTCTCATGGAATGGAATGGAATGGAACGCAATGGAAGCTGAGATTGTACCACTGCGCTCCAGGATGGGTGACACAGTGTGATACTCTCAAAAGAAAGGAATGGAATGGAATGCAGTGGAATGGAATGGAATGCAATGGGGTGCATTGGAGTGGAGTGGAGTGAAGTGAAGTGGATTGGAGTGGAATGGAGAGGAATGGAACGGAATGGAATGGAATGAAGTAGACTGGAGTGGGGTGGAGTTGAGTGCAATGGAATGGAGCGAAATGGAATCAGATGCAGAGAAATGGAGTAGAGAGGAGTGCAGTAGAGTGGAAAGGAGTGCAATGGAGTGGAATGGAATCGGAAGTAACGGAAAGTAGTGGAGTGGATGGAACGGAAAGGAAAGGAGTGGAGCAGAGTGGAATGGAACGGAGCGGGAGGTGGGTTGGGGCCACTGCACTCCAGGCTGGCTGGCTGACTGAGGTATTCTCGCAATAAAGGAATGGAATGGAATGCCGTAGAGTGGAATGGAACGGAGTGGAGTGGAGTGGAATGGAGTGAGTTGGAGCAGAGTGGAATGAAGAATGCAATGGGATGGAAGGGAATTGAATGAAATGCAGTGGAGTGCAGTGGAGTGCATTGCAGTGGAATGGAGCAGAATGGAATGGAAAGGAGTGGAATGGACAGGAGTGGAGTGCACTGGAGAGGAGAGGATAGGAATGCAGTGGAATGGAATTGGATGTAATGGAACGTAGAGGAGTGGAGTGGAATGGAGTGGGCCAGAGTGGAATGGAATGGAATGCAATGGAAAGGAATGGAGTGGAATAGAATGGAATGGAATGGAATGGAATGGAGTGGGATGACTTGTAGTGGGGTGGAGTGAAATGGAGTATAATGGAATGGAGTGGAGTGGAGTGGAATGTGATAGAATGGAGAGGAGGGGAATGGAGCAGAATGGAATGGAGTGCAGCGGAATGGAGTGGAGTGGAATGGAATCAAATGGAGTGGAATGGAACAGAGTGGAATGGAATGGAGTGCAATAGACTAGAATTGAGTGTAGTGTAGTGGAATTTAGTGGAATGGACTGGAATGGAGTGGAATGGAATGGAATTGAGGGGAATGGAATGGAATGGAAAGGAATGGAAAGCAATGGAAAGGAATAGAATTGAATGCAACGGAATTAAAAGAATGCAATGGAATGCAATGGAATAGAATGCAATGGAATGTATAGTTGACATGTAATATGAGCTGAGATTGTGACACTGCACTCCAGCCAGGGTGACATGGTGATATCCTGTCGTAAGAAGTGAATGGAATGCAATGGAGTGAAATGGAATGGAATGAAATGGAATGGAGCGGAGTGGAAGGGAATGGAGTGGAATGATATAGAATGCAGTGGACTGTAATGGCATGGAGTGGAAAGAAGTAGAGTGGAATGGAGTGGAATGGAATGGACTGGCATAGAATGGAGTGGAATTGAATGCAATGGAGTGGATTGGAAAGGAATGCAAAGGAGTAGAGTGGAGTAGAGTGGTGTGGAGTGGAGTGGAATGGAGCTGAATGTACTTCAATGGAGTACAATGGAATGGAACGGAGTGGAATGGAATGGAATGATATGAGGTGGATTGGAGTGGAATGTAGTGGAGTGGAATGGAATGGAATAGAATGGAATGGAGTAGAGTGTAATGGAATGCAGTGGCGATAAGTGGAGTGGAATGGAATGCATTGGAGTAGAGTGGAGTGGAATGGAATGGAATGGAGTGGAGTGGAGGGGCTTGGAGTGGAATGGAATTGAGTGAAGTGGAGTGCAGTTGAATGGAATATCGCGGTGTGGAGTGGAGTGGAAGTGAATGGAGTGAATAGGAGTGGAATGGAGTGGAAGGTAACGGAGTGGAATGGAGTCGAATGGAGTGGAATGGAGTAGAGTGGATTAGAGTGGAATGGTGTCGAACGGACTGGAATGGAATGGAATGGAGTGGAATGGAATTGAATCAAATGGAATGGAGTGGAGTGGAGCGGAGTGGAATGAAATGAAATGGAAGGGAGTGGAGAGAAACGCAGTTGATTGGAGTGGAGTGGAGTGGAAAGGAATGGAAAGGAGTGGGATGGAGACGTATGGATTGGAGTGGAATGGAGTGGAATGGAATGAAGTGGAAAGGAGTGGAACGGAGTGAAATTGAATTTAGTGGACTGGAGTGGAATGGAGTTAAATGGAATGGAATGGAATGGAGTGGAATGGAATGGAATGGAGTAGAGTGGAATGGAATAGAATGGCATGGAATGGAATAGAATGGGATGGATTGGAGTGGAGAGGAGTGGAATGGATTGGATTGAAGTGGAGTGGAATGGAATTGAGTGGAGCGGAGAGGAAAGGAATGGAATGGAGTGGAGTGGAATGGCATGGAATGGAGTGGAATGGAATGGATAGTAGTGGAGTGGAGTGGAGTGGATTGGAGTGTAGTGGAAGGGAATGGAGTGCAGTGTAATGGACTGGAATGGAGCAGAGCAGAATGGAGTGGACTGGACTGGAGTGGAATGGAATGGGATGGCATGGAATGGGAGCTGAGATTTTACCAATGTGCTCTAGGCAGGGTGACTGGGTGTCATACTCTCCAAAGAAAGGAATGGAATGGAACGCAGTGGAATGGAATGGAACAGAGTGGACATTAGTGGAGTGGAATGTGGAGGAATGGAATGAAATGGAACGTAATGGCATGAAATGGAGTGGTGTGGGGTGGAATGGATTATAGTGGAATGGGGTGGAAAGGAATGGGATGGAGTGGAATGAAGTGGAGTGCAGTGGAGTGGAACGGAGTTGAATGGCATAGAATTGAGTGGACAGTAGTGGAATGTTTTGGAATGCAATGGAATCCATTGTAATAGAATGGAATACAACGGAAAGTTGACATGGAGTGTGAGCTGAGATTGTGCCACTGCACTCCAGACTGGGTGACACGTTATATCCTGTGGATAGAAAGGAATGGAATGCAATAGAGTGAAATGGAATGGAGTGGAATGGAATTGAATGGAATGGAGTGGAGTGGAGTGGAGTCGAATGGAGACGAATGGAATGGGACGGAGTGCAATGGAACGGAGTGGAGTGGAGTATCGTGGAGTGAAATAGAATGGAATGCACTGGGTTGGAATGGAATGCAATGGACTGCTGAAAGGAAATGTGAGCTGTTATTGTTCCACTGCACTCCAGCCTTTGTGACGGAATGAAATCCTGTGGAAAAAAAGGAATGGAATGGAATGGAACGGAATGGAATGGAATGGAATGGAATGGATTGGAGTGGAGTGGAGTGGTGTGGAGAAGAGTGTAGTGGAGTGGAGTGGAGTGAAATGGAGTGGAGTGTCGTGGAGGAGAGTGGAATGGAGTGGAATGGAATGGAGAGGAAAGGAACGGAGTGGAGTGGAATGGAACGGAGTGGAGTGGAATGGAATCCAATGGAATGAAATGGAATTGAATCGAATGGAATGAAGAAATATGTGCAGTGATTTGTCCACTGCGCTGGAGCCTGTGTGAGAGAGGGAGATCCTGTCGATAAAACAGTGTGGAATGGAAGGGATTGGAATGGAATGGAATGGAACGTATTGGAGTGGAGTGGAGTGGAATTGAGTGGAGTGGAGTGCACTGGAATGGAATGGAATGCAATGGAATGTAATGGAATGATGAAATGATATGTGAGCTGAGATTGTGCCACTGCACTCCACGCTGGGTGACAGAGTGAGATACTCTTGAAAGAAAGAAATGGAATGGAAAGAATTTTTAATTGGGTGGATTCGAGTGGACTGAAGTAGAGTGCAGTGGAATAGAGAGGAATGGAATGGAATGGAATCGGATGTAAAGGAATGGAATGATGTGGAGTGGAGTGGTGAGGAGTGTAGTGCTGTGGAATGGAGCAGAAAGTAACGGGATGGTGTGGAGTGGAGTGCAGTGCAGTGGAGTGGAGAGGAGTGCAATGGCGTGGAATGGAATCGGATGTAAAGGAACGTACTGGAGTGGAGCGGAGTGGAAAGGAGTGGAATGGAATGGAATTGAATGTAATGGAAAGCAAAGGAATGGAATGGGATGCAATGGAATTTAATGCAATAGAATGCAGTTCAATAGAGAGTTGACATGTAATGTGAGCTGAGATTGTGCCTAAGCTCTCCAGGCTGTTTGACACAGTGATATCGTGTGGAAAGAATGGAATGGAATGCAGTGGTGTGAAATGGAATGGAATGTAGTGGACAGGAGTAGAATGGAGTGGAGTGAAGAGGAACAGAGTGGAATGGAATGGGATGCAGTGGAATGGAATGCAGTGGAGTGGAGTGAAATAGAAAGAAATGGAATGGGATGGAATGGAATGCAATGGAATGGAGAAGAGAAATGTGAGCTGAGATTGTGTGACTACACTCCAGCCTTAGTGACCGAGAGAGATTCTGTGGAAGGAAAGAACTGATTTCAAAGGAGTGGAATGGAAGGGAATGTAGTACAGTGGAGTAGAGTGGAATGGAGTGAAACAGAATAGAATGGAGTGGAAGGCAATGGAATGGAATGGAATGGAGTGGAGTGGAATAGAGAGGAGTGCACTGCAATGGAGTGGAGTGGAGTGGAAGGGAGTGGAATGCAATGGAATGTAGTGGAGTGCAGTGGAGTGGAATGGAATGGAGTGGACAGGAGTGGAAGGAGTAGAGTGGACTGGAATGGAATAGAATGGAACAGAATGCAGTGGAGTGGAGGGGAGTGGAGGTGAGTGGAGTGGCATGGAGTGGAATGGAATGGAATGGAGTGAAATGGAATCCAATGGATTGGAATGGAGTGGAGTGGAGTGGAGTGGAATGGAGAGGAGTCGAATGGAATGGAAGGGAATGCAACGGAACGCAGTGGTGTGGATTGGAATGCAGTGAAATGGAGTACTATGGAATCTAAAGGAGTGGAGTGGAGTCTAGTGGAGTGGAATGGAATGGAACAAAATGGAATGGAATGGCACGGAATGGAGTGGAGTAGAGTGGAGTGGGAAGGAAGGGAGATGAGTGGAATGGAGAGGAATGGAATGCAGTGGAGTGGATTGGATTGGAATGAACTGGAATGGAGAGGAATGGAATGAAGTGGAACGGAATGGACTGCAATGGAATTGAATGGAGTGAAGTGGAAAGTAGTGGAGTGGAGTGGAATGGAGTGGAAATGAATGGAATGGAGTGGAATGGAAGGGAATGGAGACAAGTGGATAGGAATTGACTGAAGCAGATTGGAGTGGAGTGGAGTGGAGTGGCATGGAATGGAATGAAGTGGATGGGAATGCAATGGAGTGGAATGAAACGGAATAAAATGGAATGGAGTGGAATGGAGAGGAATGGAGTGGAGTGGAGTGGAATGGAGGGGAGTAAGAGGAAGAGAATGGAATGGAATCGAAAGGAGGGAAGTGCAATTGTGTGGAGTGGAGTGGAGATGAAAGGAGTGGAGTGATGTGGAGTCGAGAGGAAAGGAATGGAATGGAATGGAATGGAGTTAAGTGGAGTGGAATGGAGTGGAAGGTAATGGAGTGGAATGAAAAGGAGTGGATTGGAATGGAGTGGAATGGAATGGAGTGGAACGGAGTGGAGTAGAATGGAGTGGGTTGCAGAGGAGTGGAATGGAGTGGAATGGAAGGGAACGGAAAGGAATGTAGTGGAAAGGAATGGAATGGAGTGGATTGAAATTGAATGGAAAGGATTGGAGTGCAGTGGACTGGAGGGGAGTGGAATAAAATGGAGTATAGTGCAGTGGAATGGAGTGGACTGGAGTGGAGATGAGTGGAGTGGACTGGAATGGAATGGAGTGGAGTGGAATGGTGTGGAGTGGGGTGGAAAGGAATGGAACAGAATGGAATGGAGAGGAATGGAGTGGCATGTAGTGGAGTGGAGTGAAGTGGAAAGGAATGGCATGGAATGGAGTAGAGTGGAATGGAGGGGTATGGAATGGAATGGAATGGAATTGAGTGGAATGGAGTGGAATGGAGTGGAGTGGAGAGGAATGGAATGGAGTGGAAAGGTCTGAAAGGAGTGGAATGGAGTGGAGTGGAATGCAATGGAGTAGATTGGAATGAAGTGGAAAGGAATAGAATGGAGAGAAGTAGAGTGGAATGGAGTGGATTGGAATGGAGGGGAGCAGAGTGGAGTTAACAGCGGTGGATTGGAATACAGTGGATGGGGTAGAGTGGAAGGGAGTGGAATTATATGGAATGGAATGGATTGGAGTGGAGTGGAAGGGAGTGGAGTGGAGTTGAAAGTAGAGGAATCGAAAGAAGTGGAAAGGAGTGGAGTAGAGTGGATTAGAGTGGATTGGAATGGAATGGAGTGGAGTGGAATGGTGTGGAAACGAATGGAAGGGAGGGGAGTGGAATGGAACGAAATGGAATGGAATGTAGTGGAATGGAGAGGAGTGGAGTGGACTGGAGTGGAATGTAATCGAATGGAGTGTACTGGAGTGGAATGTATTTGAGAGGCGGGTAATGGAGAGGAATTGAGTGGAGTGGAGTGGAGTGAAATACATCGGAATGGCACGGAATTGAATGGAATGGAGGGGAGTGGAATGCAGTGGAGTGGAGTCGATTGGAGTGGTGAGGAATAGAACGGAGTGGCATGGAATGGAGCACAGTGGAATGCAATGGAGTGGAGTGGATTGGAAAGGGGTGGAGTGGAGTGACGATGGGTGAAGTGGAATGTAATGGAGTGGAGTGCAGAGGAGTCTCATGGAATGGAATGGAATGGAACGCAATGGAAGCTGAGATTGTACCACTGCGCTCCAGGATGGGTGACACAGTGTGATACTCTCAAAAGAAAGGAATGGAATGGAATGCAGTGGAATGGAATGGAATGCAATGGGGTGCATTGGACTGGAGTGGAGTGAAGTGAAGTGGATTGGAGTGGAATGGAGAGGAATGGAACGGAATGGAATGGAATGAAGTAGACTGGAGTGGGGTGGAGTTGAGTGCAATGGAATGGAGCGAAATGGAATCAGATGCAGAGAAATGGAGTAGAGAGGAGTGCAGTAGAGTGGAAAGGAGTGCAATGGAGTGGAATGGAATCGGAAGTAACGGAAAGTAGTGGAGTGGATGGAACGGAAAGGAAAGGAGTGGAGCGGAGTGGAATGGAACGGAGCGGGAGGTGGGTTGGGGCCACTGCACTCCAGGCTGGCTGGCTGACTGAGGTATTCTCGCAATAAAGGAATGGAATGGAATGCCGTAGAGTGGAATGGAACGGAGTGGAGTGGAGTGGAATGGAGTGAGTTGGAGCAGAGTGGAATGAAGAATGCAATGGGATGGAAGGGAATTGAATGAAATGCAGTGGAGTGCAGTGGAGTGCATTGCAGTGGAATGGAGCAGAATGGAATGGAAAGGAGTGGAATGGACAGGAGTGGAGTGCACTGGAGAGGAGAGGATAGGAATGCAGTGGAATGGAATTGGATGTAATGGAACGTAGAGGAGTGGAGTGGAATGGAGTGGGCCAGAGTGGAATGGAATGGAATGCAATGGAAAGGAATGGAGTGGAATAGAATGGAATGGAATGGAATGGAATGGAGTGGGATGACTTGTAGTGGGGTGGAGTGAAATGGAGTATAATGGAATGGAGTGGAGTGGAGTGGAATGTGATAGAATGGAGAGGAGGGGAATGGAGCAGAATGGAATGGAGTGCAGCGGAATGGAGTGGAGTGGAATGGAATCAAATGGAGTGGAATGGAACACAGTGGAATGGAATGGAGTGCAATAGACTAGAATTGAGTGTAGTGTAGTGGAATTTAGTGGAATGGACTGGAATGGAGTGGAATGGAATGGAATTGAGGGGAATGGAATGGAATGGAAAGGAATGGAAAGCAATGGAAAGGAATAGAATTGAATGCAACGGAATTAAAAGAATGCAATGGAATGCAATGGAATAGAATGCAATGGAATGTATAGTTGACATGTAATATGAGCTGAGATTGTGACACTGCACTCCAGCCAGGGTGACATGGTGATATCCTGTCGTAAGAAGTGAATGGAATGCAATGGAGTGAAATGGAATGGAATGAAATGGAATGGAGCGGAGTGGAAGGGAATGGAGTGGAATGATATAGAATGCAGTGGACTGTAATGGCATGGAGTGGAAAGAAGTAGAGTGGAATGGAGTGGAATGGAATGGACTGGCATAGAATGGAGTGGAATTGAATGCAATGGAGTGGATTGGAAAGGAATGCAAAGGAGTAGAGTGGAGTAGAGTGGTGTGGAGTGGAGTGGAATGGAGCTGAATGTACTTCAATGGAGTACAATGGAATGGAACGGAGTGGAATGGAATGGAATGATATGAGGTGGATTGGAGTGGAATGTAGTGGAGTGGAATGGAATGGAATAGAATGGAATGGAGTAGAGTGTAATGGAATGCAGTGGCGATAAGTGGAGTGGAATGGAATGCATTGGAGTAGAGTGGAGTGGAATGGAATGGAATGGAGTGGAGTGGAGGGGAGTGGAGTGGAATGGAATTGAGTGAAGTGGAGTGCAGTTGAATGGAATATCGCGGTGTGGAGTGGAGTGGAAGTGAATGGAGTGAATAGGAGTGGAATGGAGTGGAAGGTAACGGAGTGGAATGGAGTCGAATGGAGTGGAATGGAGTAGAGTGGATTAGAGTGGAATGGTGTCGAACGGACTGGAATGGAATGGAATGGAGTGGAATGGAATTGAATCAAATGGAATGGAGTGGAGTGGAGTGGAGTGGAATGAAATGAAATGGAAGGGAGTGGAGAGAAACGCAGTTGATTGGAGTGGAGTGGAGTGGAAAGGAATGGAAAGGAGTGGGATGGAGACGTATGGATTGGAGTGGAATGGAGTGGAATGGAATGAAGTGGAAAGGAGTGGAACGGAGTGAAATTGAATTTAGTGGACTGGAGTGGAATGGAGTTAAATGGAATGGAATGGAATGGAGTGGAATGGAATGGAATGGAGTGGAGTGGAATGGAATAGAATGGCATGGAATGGAATAGAATGGGATGGAGTGGAGTGGAGAGGAGTGGAATGGATTGGATTGAAGTGGAGTGGAATGGAATTGAGTGGAGCGGAGAGGAAAGGAATGGAATGGAGTGGAGTGGAATGGCATGGAATGGAGTGGAATGGAATGGATAGTAGTGGAGTGGAGTGGAGTGGATTGGAGTGTAGTGGAAGGGAATGGAGTGCAGTGTAATGGACTGGAATAGAGCAGAGCAGAATGGAGTGGACTGGACTGGAGTGGAATGGAATGGGATGGCATGGAATGGGAGCTGAGATTTTACCAATGTGCTCTAGGCAGGGTGACTGGGTGTCATACTCTCAAAAGAAAGGAATGGAATGGAACGCAGTGGAATGGAATGGAACAGAGTGGACATTAGTGGAGTGGAATGTGGAGGAATGGAATGAAATGGAACGTAATGGCATGAAATGGAGTGGTGTGGGGTGGAATGGATTATAGTGGAATGGGGTGGAAAGGAATGGGATGGAGTGGAATGAAGTGGAGTGCAGTGGAGTGGAACGGAGTTGAATGGCATAGAATTGAGTGGACAGTAGTGGAATGTTTTGGAATGCAATGGAATCCATTGTAATAGAATGGAATACAACGGAAAGTTGACATGGAGTGTGAGCTGAGATTGTGCCACTGCACTCCAGACTGGGTGACACGTTATATCCTGTGGATAGAAAGGAATGGAATGCAATAGAGTGAAATGGAATGGAGTGGAATGGAATTGAATGGAATGGAGTGGAGTGGAGTGGAGTCGAATGGAGACGAATGGAATGGGACGGAGTGCAATGGAACGGAGTGGAGTGGAGTATCGTGGAGTGAAATAGAATGGAATGCACTGGGTTGGAATGGAATGCAATGGACTGCTGAAAGGAAATGTGAGCTGTTATTGTTCCACTGCACTCCAGCCTTTGTGACGGAATGAAATCCTGTGGAAAAAAAGGAATGGAATGGAATGGAACGGAATGGAATGGAATGGAATGGAATGGATTGGAGTGGAGTGGAGTGGTGTGGAGAAGAGTGTAGTGGATTGGAGTGGAGTGAAATGGAGTGGAGTGTCGTGGAGGAGAGTGGAATGGAGTGGAATGGAATGGAGAGGAAAGGAACGGAGTGGAGTGGAATGGAACGGAGTGGAGTGGAATGGAATCCAATGGAATGAAATGGAATTGAATCGAATGGAATGAAGAAATATGTGCAGTGATTTGTCCACTGCGCTGGAGCCTGTGTGAGAGAGGGAGATCCTGTCGATAAAAGAGTGTGGAATGGAAGGGATTGGAATGGAATGGAATGGAACGTATTGGAGTGGAGTGGAGTGGAATTGAGTGGAGTGGAGTGCACTGGAATGGAATGGAATGCAATGGAATGTAATGGAATGATGAAATGATATGTGAGCTGAGATTGTGCCACTGCACTCCACGCTGGGTGACAAAGTGAGATACTCTTGAAAGAAAGAAATGGAATGGAAAGAATTTTTAATTGGGTGGATTCGAGTGGACTGAAGTAGAGTGCAGTGGAATAGAGAGGAATGGAATGGAATGGAATCGGATGTAAAGGAATGGAATGATGTGGAGTGGAGTGGTGAGGAGTGTAGTGCTGTGGAATGGAGCAGAAAGTAACGGGATGGTGTGGAGTGGAGTGCAGTGCAGTGGAGTGGAGAGGAGTGCAATGGCGTGGAATGGAATCGGATGTAAAGGAACGTACTGGAGTGGAGCGGAGTGGAAAGGAGTGGAATGGAATGGAATTGAATGTAATGGAAAGCAAAGGAATGGAATGGGATGCAATGGAATTTAATGCAATAGAATGCAGTTCAATAGAGAGTTGACATGTAATGTGAGCTGAGATTGTGCCTAAGCTCTCCAGGCTGTTTGACACAGTGATATCGTGTCGAAAGAATGGAATGGAATGCAGTGGTGTGAAATGGAATGGAATGTAGTGGACAGGAGTAGAATGGAGTGGAGTGAAGAGGAACAGAGTGGAATGGAATGGGATGCAGTGGAATGGAATGCAGTGGAGTGGAGTGAAATAGAAAGAAATGGAATGGGATGGAATGGAATGCAATGGAATGGAGAAGAGAAATGTGAGCTGAGATTGTGTGACTACACTCCAGCCTTAGTGACCGAGAGAGATTCTGTGGAAGGAAAGAACTGATTTCAAAGGAGTGGAATGGAAGGGAATGTAGTACAGTGGAGTAGAGTGGAATGGAGTGAAACAGAATAGAATGGAGTGGAAGGCAATGGAATGGAATGGAATGGAGTGGAGTGGAATAGAGAGGAGTGCACTGCAATGGAGTGGAGTGGAGTGGAAGGGAGTGGAATGCAATGGAATGTAGTGGAGTGCAGTGGAGTGGAATGGAATGGAGTGGACAGGAGTGGAAGGAGTAGAGTGGACTGGAATGGAATAGAATGGAACAGAATGCAGTGGAGTGGAGGGGAGTGGAGGTGAGTGGAGTGGCATGGAGTGGAATGGAATGGAATGGAGTGAAATGGAATCCAATGGATTGGAATGGAGTGGAGTGGAGTGGAGTGGAATGGAGAGGAGTCGAATGGAATGGAAGGGAATGCAATGGAACGCAGTGGTGTGGATTGGAATGCAGTGAAATGGAGTACTATGGAATCTAAAGGAGTGGAGTGGAGTCTAGTGGAGTGGAATGGAATGGAACAAAATGGAACGGAATGGCACGGAATGGAGTGGAGTAGAGTGGAGTGGGAAGGAAGGGAGATGAGTGGAATGGAGAGGAATGGAATGCAGTGGAGTGGATTGGATTGGAATGAACTGGAATGGAGAGGAATGGAATGAAGTGGAACGGAATGGACCGCAATGGAATTGAATGGAGTGAAGTGGAAAGTAGTGGAGTGGAGTGGAATGGAGTGGAAATGAATGGAATGGAGTGGAATGGAAGGGAATGGAGGCAAGTGGATAGGAATTGACTGAAGCAGATTGGAGTGGAGTGGAGTGGAGTGGCATGGAATGGAATGAAGTGGATGGGAATGCAATGGAGTGGAATGAAATGGAATAAAATGGAATGGAGTGGAATGGAGAGGAATGGAGTGGAAGTGGAGTGGAATGGAGGGGAGTAAGAGGAAGAGAATGGAATGGAATCGAAAGGAGGGAAGTGCAATTGTGTGGAGTGGAGTGGAGATGAAAGGAGTGGAGTGATGTGGAGTCGAGAGGAAAGGAATGGAATGGAATGGAATGGAGTTAAGTGGAGTGGAATGGAGTGGAAGGTAATGGAGTGGAATGAAAAGGAGTGGATTGGAATGGAGTGGAATGGAATGGAGTGGAACGGAGTGGAGTAGAATGGAGTGGGTTGCAGAGGAGTGGAATGGAGTGGAATGGAAGGGAACGGAAAGGAATGTAGTGGAAAGGAATGGAATGGAGTGGATTGAAATTGAATGGAAAGGATTGGAGTGCAGTGGACTGGAGGGGAGTGGAATAAAATGGAGTATAGTGCAGTGGAATGGAGTGGACTGGAGTGGAGATGAGTGGAGTGGACTGGAATGGAATGGAGTGGAGTGGAATGGTGTGGAGTGGGGTGGAAAGGAATGGAACAGAATGGAATGGAGAGGAATGGAGTGGCATGTAGTGGAGTGGAGTGAAGTGGAAAGGAATGGCATGGAATGGAGTAGAGTGGAATGGAGGGGTATGGAATGGAATGGAATGGAATTGAGTGGAATGGAGTGGAATGGAGTGGAGTGGAGAGGAATGGAATGGAGTGGAAAGGTCTGAAAGGAGTGGAATGGAGTGGAGTGGAATGCAATGGAGTAGATTGGAATGAAGTGGAAAGGAATAGAATGGAGAGAAGTAGAGTAGAATGGAGTGGATTGGAATGGAGGGGAGCAGAGTGGAGTTAACAGCGGTGGATTGGAATACAGTGGATGGGGTAGAGTGGAAGGGAGTGGAATTATATGGAATGGAATGGATTGGAGTGGAGTGGAAGGGAGTGGAGTGGAGTTGAAAGTAGAGGAATCGAAAGAAGTGGAAAGGAGTGGAGTAGAGTGGATTAGAGTGGATTGGAATGGAATGGAGTGGAGTGGAATGGTGTGGAAACGAATGGAAGGGAGGGGAGTGGAATGGAACGAAATGGAATGGAATGTAGTGGAATGGAGAGGAGTGGAGTGGACTGGAGTGGAATGTAATCGAATGGAGTGTACTGGAGTGGAATGTATTTGAGAGGCGGGTAATGGAGAGGAGTGGAATGTATTTGAGAGGCGGGTAGTGGAGTGGAGTGGAGTGAAATACATCGGAATGGCACGGAATTGAATGGAATGGAGGGGAGTGGAATGCAGTGGAGTGGAGTCGATTGGAGTGGTGAGGAATAGAACGGAGTGGCATGGAATGGAGCACAGTGGAATGCAATGGAGTGGAGTGGATTGGAAAGGGGTGGAGTGGAGTGACGATGGGTGAAGTGGAATGTAATGGAGTGGAGTGCAGAGGAGTCTCATGGAATGGAATGGAATGGAACGCAATGGAAGCTGAGATTGTACCACTGCGCTCCAGGATGGGTGACACAGTGTGATACTCTCAAAAGAAAGGAATGGAATGGAATGCAGTGGAATGGAATGGAATGCAATGGGGTGCATTGGAGTGGAGTGGAGTGAAGTGAAGTGGATTGGAGTGGAATGGAGAGGAATGGAACGGAATGGAATGGAATGAAGTAGACTGGAGTGGGGTGGAGTTGAGTGCAATGGAATGGAGCGAAATGGAATCAGATGCAGAGAAATGGAGTAGAGAGGAGTGCAGTAGAGTGGAAAGGAGTGCAATGGAGTGGAATGGAATCGGAAGTAACGGAAAGTAGTGGAGTGGATGGAACGGAAAGGAAAGGAGTGGAGCAGAGTGGAATGGAACGGAGCGGGAGGTGGGTTGGGGCCACTGCACTCCAGGCTGGCTGGCTGACTGAGGTATTCTCGCAATAAAGGAATGGAATGGAATGCCGTAGAGTGGAATGGAACGGAGTGGAGTGGAGTGGAATGGAGTGAGTTGGAGCAGAGTGGAATGAAGAATGCAATGGGATGGAAGGGAATTGAATGAAATGCAGTGGAGTGCAGTGGAGTGCATTGCAGTGGAATGGAGCAGAATGGAATGGAAAGGAGTGGAATGGACAGGAGTGGAGTGCACTGGAGAGGAGAGGATAGGAATGCAGTGGAATGGAATTGGATGTAATGGAACGTAGAGGAGTGGAGTGGAATGGAGTGGGCCAGAGTGGAATGGAATGGAATGCAATGGAAAGGAATGGAGTGGAATAGAATGGAATGGAATGGAATGGAATGGAGTGGGATGACTTGTAGTGGGGTGGAGTGAAATGGAGTATAATGGAATGGAGTGGAGTGGAGTGGAATGTGATAGAATGGAGAGGAGGGGAATGGAGCAGAATGGAATGGAGTGCAGCGGAATGGAGTGGAGTGGAATGGAATCAAATGGAGTGGAATGGAACAGAGTGGAATGGAATGGAGTGCAATAGACTAGAATTGAGTGTAGTGTAGTGGAATTTAGTGGAATGGACTGGAATGGAGTGGAATGGAATGGAATTGAGGGGAATGGAATGGAATGGAAAGGAATGGAAAGCAATGGAAAGGAATAGAATTGAATGCAACGGAATTAAAAGAATGCAATGGAATGCAATGGAATAGAATGCAATGGAATGTATAGTTGACATGTAATATGAGCTGAGATTGTGACACTGCACTCCAGCCAGGGTGACATGGTGATATCCTGTCGTAAGAAGTGAATGGAATGCAATGGAGTGAAATGGAATGGAATGAAATGGAATGGAGCGGAGTGGAAGGGAATGGAGTGGAATGATATAGAATGCAGTGGACTGTAATGGCATGGAGTGGAAAGAAGTAGAGTGGAATGGAGTGGAATGGAATGGACTGGCATAGAATGGAGTGGAATTGAATGCAATGGAGTGGATTGGAAAGGAATGCAAAGGAGTAGAGTGGAGTAGAGTGGTGTGGAGTGGAGTGGAATGGAGCTGAATGTACTTCAATGGAGTACAATGGAATGGAACGGAGTGGAATGGAATGGAATGATATGAGGTGGATTGGAGTGGAATGTAGTGGAGTGGAATGGAATGGAATAGAATGGAATGGAGTAGAGTGTAATGGAATGCAGTGGCGATAAGTGGAGTGGAATGGAATGCATTGGAGTAGAGTGGAGTGGAATGGAATGGAATGGAGTGGAGTGGAGGGGCGTGGAGTGGAATGGAATTGAGTGAAGTGGAGTGCAGTTGAATGGAATATCGCGGTGTGGAGTGGAGTGGAAGTGAATGGAGTGAATAGGAGTGGAATGGAGTGGAAGGTAACGGAGTGGAATGGAGTCGAATGGAGTGGAATGGAGTAGAGTGGATTAGAGTGGAATGGTGTCGAACGGACTGGAATGGAATGGAATGGAGTGGAATGGAATTGAATCAAATGGAATGGAGTGGAGTGGAGCGGAGTGGAATGAAATGAAATGGAAGGGAGTGGAGAGAAACGCAGTTGATTGGAGTGGAGTGGAGTGGAAAGGAATGGAAAGGAGTGGGATGGAGACGTATGGATTGGAGTGGAATGGAGTGGAATGGAATGAAGTGGAAAGGAGTGGAACGGAGTGAAATTGAATTTAGTGGACTGGAGTGGAATGGAGTTAAATGGAATGGAATGGAATGGAGTGGAATGGAATGGAATGGAGTGGAGTGGAATGGAATAGAATGGCATGGAATGGAATAGAATGGGATGGAGTGGAGTGGAGAGGAGTGGAATGGATTGGATTGAAGTGGAGTGGAATGGAATTGAGTGGAGCGGAGAGGAAAGGAATGGAATGGAGTGGAGTGGAATGGCATGGAATGGAGTGGAATGGAATGGATAGTAGTGGAGTGGAGTGGAGTGGATTGGAGTGTAGTGGAAGGGAATGGAGTGCAGTGTAATGGACTGGAATGGAGCAGAGCAGAATGGAGTGGACTGGACTGGAGTGGAATGGAATGGGATGGCATGGAATGGGAGCTGAGATTTTACCAATGTGCTCTAGGCAGGGTGACTGGGTGTCATACTCTCAAAAGAAAGGAATGGAATGGAACGCAGTGGAATGGAATGGAACAGAGTGGACATTAGTGGAGTGGAATGTGGAGGAATGGAATGAAATGGAACGTAATGGCATGAAATGGAGTGGTGTGGGGTGGAATGGATTATAGTGGAATGGGGTGGAAAGGAATGGGATGGAGTGGAATGAAGTGGAGTGCAGTGGAGTGGAACGGAGTTGAATGGCATAGAATTGAGTGGACAGTAGTGGAATGTTTTGGAATGCAATGGAATCCATTGTAATAGAATGGAATACAACGGAAAGTTGACATGGAGTGTGAGCTGAGATTGTGCCACTGCACTCCAGACTGGGTGACACGTTATATCCTGTGGATAGAAAGGAATGGAATGCAATAGAGTGAAATGGAATGGAGTGGAATGGAATTGAATGGAATGGAGTGGAGTGGAGTGGAGTCGAATGGAGACGAATGGAATGGGACGGAGTGCAATGGAACGGAGTGGAGTGGAGTATCGTGGAGTGAAATAGAATGGAATGCACTGGGTTGGAATGGAATGCAATGGACTGCTGAAAGGAAATGTGAGCTGTTATTGTTCCACTGCACTCCAGCCTTTGTGACGGAATGAAATCCTGTGGAAAAAAAGGAATGGAATGGAATGGAACGGAATGGAATGGAATGGAATGGAATGGATTGGAGTGGAGTGGAGTGGTGTGGAGAAGAGTGTAGTGGATTGGAGTGGAGTGAAATGGAGTGGAGTGTCGTGGAGGAGAGTGGAATGGAGTGGAATGGAATGGAGAGGAAAGGAACGGAGTGGAGTGGAATGGAACGGAGTGGAGTGGAATGGAATCCAATGGAATGAAATGGAATTGAATCGAATGGAATGAAGAAATATGTGCAGTGATTTGTCCACTGCGCTGGAGCCTGTGTGAGAGAGGGAGATCCTGTCGATAAAACAGTGTGGAATGGAAGGGATTGGAATGGAATGGAATGGAACGTATTGGAGTGGAGTGGAGTGGAATTGAGTGGAGTGGAGTGCACTGGAATGGAATGGAATGCAATGGAATGTAATGGAATGATGAAATGATATGTGAGCTGAGATTGTGCCACTGCACTCCACGCTGGGTGACAGAGTGAGATACTCTTGAAAGAAAGAAATGGAATGGAAAGAATTTTTAATTGGGTGGATTCGAGGGGACTGAAGTAGAGTGCAGTGGAATAGAGAGGAATGGAATGGAATGGAATCGGATGTAAAGGAATGGAATGATGTGGAGTGGAGTGGTGAGGAGTGTAGTGCTGTGGAATGGAGCAGAAAGTAACGGGATGGTGTGGAGTGGAGTGCAGTGCAGTGGAGTGGAGAGGAGTGCAATGGCGTGGAATGGAATCGGATGTAAAGGAACGTACTGGAGTGGAGCGGAGTGGAAAGGAGTGGAATGGAATGGAATTGAATGTAATGGAAAGCAAAGGAATGGAATGGGATGCAATGGAATTTAATGCAATAGAATGCAGTTCATTAGAGAGTTGACATGTAATGTGAGCTGAGATTGTGCCTAAGCTCTCCAGGCTGTTTGACACAGTGATATCGTGTCGAAAGAATGGAATGGAATGCAGTGGTGTGAAATGGAATGGAATGTAGTGGACAGGAGTAGAATGGAGTGGAGTGAAGAGGAACAGAGTGGAATGGAATGGGATGCAGTGGAATGGAATGCAGTGGAGTGGAGTGAAATAGAAAGAAATGGAATGGGATGGAATGGAATGCAATGGAATGGAGAAGAGAAATGTGAGCTGAGATTGTGTGACTACACTCCAGCCTTAGTGACCGAGAGAGATTCTGTGGAAGGAAAGAACTGATTTCAAAGGAGTGGAATGGAAGGGAATGTAGTACAGTGGAGTAGAGTGGAATGGAGTGAAACAGAATAGAATGGAGTGGAAGGCAATGGAATGGAATGGAATGGAGTGGAGTGGAATAGAGAGGAGTGCACTGCAATGGAGTGGAGTGGAGTGGAAGGGAGTGGAATGCAATGGAATGTAGTGGAGTGCAGTGGAGTGGAATGGAATGGAGTGGACAGGAGTGGAAGGAGTAGAGTGGACTGGAATGGAATAGAATGGAACAGAATGCAGTGGAGTGGAGGGGAGTGGAGGTGAGTGGAGTGGCATGGAGTGGAATGGAATGGAATGGAGTGAAATGGAATCCAATGGATTGGAATGGAGTGGAGTGGAGTGGAGTGGAATGGAGAGGAGTCGAATGGAATGGAAGGGAATGCAACGGAACGCAGTGGTGTGGATTGGAATGCAGTGAAATGGAGTACTATGGAATCTAAAGGAGTGGAGTGGAGTCTAGTGGAGTGGAATGGAATGGAACAAAATGGAATGGAATGGCACGGAATGGAGTGGAGTAGAGTGGAGTGGGAAGGAAGGGAGATGAGTGGAATGGAGAGGAATGGAATGCAGTGGAGTGGATTGGATTGGAATGAACTGGAATGGAGAGGAATGGAATGAAGTGGAACGGAATGGACCGCAATGGAATTGAATGGAGTGAAGTGGAAAGTAGTGGAGTGGAGTGGAATGGAGTGGAAATGAATGGAATGGAGTGGAATGGAAGGGAATGGAGGCAAGTGGATAGGAATTGACTGAAGCAGATTGGAGTGGAGTGGAGTGGAGTGGCATGGAATGGAATGAAGTGGATGGGAATGCAATGGAGTGGAATGAAACGGAATAAAATGGAATGGAGTGGAATGGAGAGGAATGGAGTGGAAGTGGAGTGGAATGGAGGGGAGTAAGAGGAAGAGAATGGAATGGAATCGAAAGGAGGGAAGTGCAATTGTGTGGAGTGGAGTGGAGATGAAAGGAGTGGAGTGATGTGGAGTCGAGAGGAAAGGAATGGAATGGAATGGAATGGAGTTAAGTGGAGTGGAATGGAGTGGAAGGTAATGGAGTGGAATGAAAAGGAGTGGATTGGAATGGAGTGGAATGGAATGGAGTGGAACGGAGTGGAGTAGAATGGAGTGGGTTGCAGAGGAGTGGAATGGAGTGGAATGGAAGGGAACGGAAAGGAATGTAGTGGAAAGGAATGGAATGGAGTGGATTGAAATTGAATGGAAAGGATTGGAGTGCAGTGGACTGGAGGGGAGTGGAATAAAATGGAGTATAGTGCAGTGGAATGGAGTGGACTGGAGTGGAGATGAGTGGAGTGGACTGGAATGGAATGGAGTGGAGTGGAATGGTGTGGAGTGGGGTGGAAAGGAATGGAACAGAATGGAATGGAGAGGAATGGAGTGGCATGTAGTGGAGTGGAGTGAAGTGGAAAGGAATGGCATGGAATGGAGTAGAGTGGAATGGAGGGGTATGGAATGGAATGGAATGGAATTGAGTGGAATGGAGTGGAATGGAGTGGAGTGGAGAGGAATGGAATGGAGTGGAAAGGTCTGAAAGGAGTGGAATGGAGTGGAGTGGAATGCAATGGAGTAGATTGGAATGAAGTGGAAAGGAATAGAATGGAGAGAAGTAGAGTAGAATGGAGTGGATTGGAATGGAGGGGAGCAGAGTGGAGTTAACAGCGGTGGATTGGAATACAGTGGATGGGGTAGAGTGGAAGGGAGTGGAATTATATGGAATGGAATGGATTGGAGTGGAGTGGAAGGGAGTGGAGTGGAGTTGAAAGTAGAGGAATCGAAAGAAGTGGAAAGGAGTGGAGTAGAGTGGATTAGAGTGGATTGGAATGGAATGGAGTGGAGTGGAATGGTGTGGAAACGAATGGAAGGGAGGGGAGTGGAATGGAACGAAATGGAATGGAATGTAGTGGAATGGAGAGGAGTGGAGTGGACTGGAGTGGAATGTAATCGAATGGAGTGTACTGGAGTGGAATGTATTTGAGAGGCGGGTAATGGAGAGGAGTGGAATGTATTTGAGAGGCGGGTAGTGGAGTGGAGTGGAGTGAAATACATCGGAATGGCACGGAATTGAATGGAATGGAGGGGAGTGGAATGCAGTGGAGTGGAGTCGATTGGAGTGGTGAGGAATAGAACGGAGTGGCATGGAATGGAGCACAGTGGAATGCAATGGAGTGGAGTGGATTGGAAAGGGGTGGAGTGGAGTGACGATGGGTGAAGTGGAATGTAATGGAGTGGAGTGCAGAGGAGTCTCATGGAATGGAATGGAATGGAACGCAATGGAAGCTGAGATTGTACCACTGCGCTCCAGGATGGGTGACACAGTGTGATACTCTCAAAAGAAAGGAATGGAATGGAATGCAGTGGAATGGAATGGAATGCAATGGGGTGCATTGGAGTGGAGTGGAGTGAAGTGAAGTGGATTGGAGTGGAATGGAGAGGAATGGAACGGAATGGAATGGAATGAAGTAGACTGGAGTGGGGTGGAGTTGAGTGCAATGGAATGGAGCGAAATGGAATCAGATGCAGAGAAATGGAGTAGAGAGGAGTGCAGTAGAGTGGAAAGGAGTGCAATGGAGTGGAATGGAATCGGAAGTAACGGAAAGTAGTGGAGTGGATGGAACGGAAAGGAAAGGAGTGGAGCAGAGTGGAATGGAACGGAGCGGGAGGTGGGTTGGGGCCACTGCACTCCAGGCTGGCTGGCTGACTGAGGTATTCTCGCAATAAAGGAATGGAATGGAATGCCGTAGAGTGGAATGGAACGGAGTGGAGTGGAGTGGAATGGAGTGAGTTGGAGCAGAGTGGAATGAAGAATGCAATGGGATGGAAGGGAATTGAATGAAATGCAGTGGAGTGCAGTGGAGTGCATTGCAGTGGAATGGAGCAGAATGGAATGGAAAGGAGTGGAATGGACAGGAGTGGAGTGCACTGGAGAGGAGAGGATAGGAATGCAGTGGAATGGAATTGGATGTAATGGAACGTAGAGGAGTGGAGTGGAATGGAGTGGGCCAGAGTGGAATGGAATGGAATGCAATGGAAAGGAATGGAGTGGAATAGAATGGAATGGAATGGAATGGAATGGAGTGGGATGACTTGTAGTGGGGTGGAGTGAAATGGAGTATAATGGAATGGAGTGGAGTGGAGTGGAATGTGATAGAATGGAGAGGAGGGGAATGGAGCAGAATGGAATGGAGTGCAGCGGAATGGAGTGGAGTGGAATGGAATCAAATGGAGTGGAATGGAACAGAGTGGAATGGAATGGAGTGCAATAGACTAGAATTGAGTGTAGTGTAGTGGAATTTAGTGGAATGGACTGGAATGGAGTGGAATGGAATGGAATTGAGGGGAATGGAATGGAATGGAAAGGAATGGAAAGCAATGGAAAGGAATAGAATTGAATGCAACGGAATTAAAAGAATGCAATGGAATGCAATGGAATAGAATGCAATGGAATGTATAGTTGACATGTAATATGAGCTGAGATTGTGACACTGCACTCCAGCCAGGGTGACATGGTGATATCCTGTCGTAAGAAGTGAATGGAATGCAATGGAGTGAAATGGAATGGAATGAAATGGAATGGAGCGGAGTGGAAGGGAATGGAGTGGAATGATATAGAATGCAGTGGACTGTAATGGCATGGAGTGGAAAGAAGTAGAGTGGAATGGAGTGGAATGGAATGGACTGGCATAGAATGGAGTGGAATTGAATGCAATGGAGTGGATTGGAAAGGAATGCAAAGGAGTAGAGTGGAGTAGAGTGGTGTGGAGTGGAGTGGAATGGAGCTGAATGTACTTCAATGGAGTACAATGGAATGGAACGGAGTGGAATGGAATGGAATGATATGAGGTGGATTGGAGTGGAATGTAGTGGAGTGGAATGGAATGGAATAGAATGGAATGGAGTAGAGTGTAATGGAATGCAGTGGCGATAAGTGGAGTGGAATGGAATGCATTGGAGTAGAGTGGAGTGGAATGGAATGGAATGGAGTGGAGTGGAGGGGCTTGGAGTGGAATGGAATTGAGTGAAGTGGAGTGCAGTTGAATGGAATATCGCGGTGTGGAGTGGAGTGGAAGTGAATGGAGTGAATAGGAGTGGAATGGAGTGGAAGGTAACGGAGTGGAATGGAGTCGAATGGAGTGGAATGGAGTAGAGTGGATTAGAGTGGAATGGTGTCGAACGGACTGGAATGGAATGGAATGGAGTGGAATGGAATTGAATCAAATGGAATGGAGTGGAGTGGAGCGGAGTGGAATGAAATGAAATGGAAGGGAGTGGAGAGAAACGCAGTTGATTGGAGTGGAGTGGAGTGGAAAGGAATGGAAAGGAGTGGGATGGAGACGTATGGATTGGAGTGGAATGGAGTGGAATGGAATGAAGTGGAAAGGAGTGGAACGGAGTGAAATTGAATTTAGTGGACTGGAGTGGAATGGAGTTAAATGGAATGGAATGGAATGGAGTGGAATGGAATGGAATGGAGTGGAGTGGAATGGAATAGAATGGCATGGAATGGAATAGAATGGGATGGATTGGAGTGGAGAGGAGTGGAATGGATTGGATTGAAGTGGAGTGGAATGGAATTGAGTGGAGCGGAGAGGAAAGGAATGGAATGGAGTGGAGTGGAATGGCATGGAATGGAGTGGAATGGAATGGATAGTAGTGGAGTGGAGTGGAGTGGATTGGAGTGTAGTGGAAGGGAATGGAGTGCAGTGTAATGGACTGGAATGGAGCAGAGCAGAATGGAGTGGACTGGACTGGAGTGGAATGGAATGGGATGGCATGGAATGGGAGCTGAGATTTTACCAATGTGCTCTAGGCAGGGTGACTGGGTGTCATACTCTCCAAAGAAAGGAATGGAATGGAACGCAGTGGAATGGAATGGAACAGAGTGGACATTAGTGGAGTGGAATGTGGAGGAATGGAATGAAATGGAACGTAATGGCATGAAATGGAGTGGTGTGGGGTGGAATGGATTATAGTGGAATGGGGTGGAAAGGAATGGGATGGAGTGGAATGAAGTGGAGTGCAGTGGAGTGGAACGGAGTTGAATGGCATAGAATTGAGTGGACAGTAGTGGAATGTTTTGGAATGCAATGGAATCCATTGTAATAGAATGGAATACAACGGAAAGTTGACATGGAGTGTGAGCTGAGATTGTGCCACTGCACTCCAGACTGGGTGACACGTTATATCCTGTGGATAGAAAGGAATGGAATGCAATAGAGTGAAATGGAATGGAGTGGAATGGAATTGAATGGAATGGAGTGGAGTGGAGTGGAGTCGAATGGAGACGAATGGAATGGGACGGAGTGCAATGGAACGGAGTGGAGTGGAGTATCGTGGAGTGAAATAGAATGGAATGCACTGGGTTGGAATGGAATGCAATGGACTGCTGAAAGGAAATGTGAGCTGTTATTGTTCCACTGCACTCCAGCCTTTGTGACGGAATGAAATCCTGTGGAAAAAAAGGAATGGAATGGAATGGAACGGAATGGAATGGAATGGAATGGAATGGATTGGAGTGGAGTGGAGTGGTGTGGAGAAGAGTGTAGTGGAGTGGAGTGGAGTGAAATGGAGTGGAGTGTCGTGGAGGAGAGTGGAATGGAGTGGAATGGAATGGAGAGGAAAGGAACGGAGTGGAGTGGAATGGAACGGAGTGGAGTGGAATGGAATCCAATGGAATGAAATGGAATTGAATCGAATGGAATGAAGAAATATGTGCAGTGATTTGTCCACTGCACTGGAGCCTGTGTGAGAGAGGGAGATCCTGTCGATAAAACAGTGTGGAATGGAAGGGATTGGAATGGAATGGAATGGAACGTATTGGAGTGGAGTGGAGTGGAATTGAGTGGAGTGGAGTGCACTGGAATGGAATGGAATGCAATGGAATGTAATGGAATGATGAAATGATATGTGAGCTGAGATTGTGCCACTGCACTCCACGCTGGGTGACAAAGTGAGATACTCTTGAAAGAAAGAAATGGAATGGAAAGAATTTTTAATTGGGTGGATTCGAGTGGACTGAAGTAGAGTGCAGTGGAATAGAGAGGAATGGAATGGAATGGAATCGGATGTAAAGGAATGGAATGATGTGGAGTGGAGTGGTGAGGAGTGTAGTGCTGTGGAATGGAGCAGAAAGTAACGGGATGGTGTGGAGTGGAGTGCAGTGCAGTGGAGTGGAGAGGAGTGCAATGGCGTGGAATGGAATCGGATGTAAAGGAACGTACTGGAGTGGAGCGGAGTGGAAAGGAGTGGAATGGAATGGAATTGAATGTAATGGAAAGCAAAGGAATGGAATGGGATGCAATGGAATTTAATGCAATAGAATGCAGTTCAATAGAGAGTTGACATGTAATGTGAGCTGAGATTGTGCCTAAGCTCTCCAGGCTGTTTGACACAGTGATATCGTGTCGAAAGAATGGAATGGAATGCAGTGGTGTGAAATGGAATGGAATGTAGTGGACAGGAGTAGAATGGAGTGGAGTGAAGAGGAACAGAGTGGAATGGAATGGGATGCAGTGGAATGGAATGCAGTGGAGTGGAGTGAAATAGAAAGAAATGGAATGGGATGGAATGGAATGCAATGGAATGGAGAAGAGAAATGTGAGCTGAGATTGTGTGACTACACTCCAGCCTTAGTGACCGAGAGAGATTCTGTGGAAGGAAAGAACTGATTTCAAAGGAGTGGAATGGAAGGGAATGTAGTACAGTGGAGTAGAGTGGAATGGAGTGAAACAGAATAGAATGGAGTGGAAGGCAATGGAATGGAATGGAATGGAGTGGAGTGGAATAGAGAGGAGTGCACTGCAATGGAGTGGAGTGGAGTGGAAGGGAGTGGAATGCAATGGAATGTAGTGGAGTGCAGTGGAGTGGAATGGAATGGAGTGGACAGGAGTGGAAGGAGTAGAGTGGACTGGAATGGAATAGAATGGAACAGAATGCAGTGGAGTGGAGGGGAGTGGAGGTGAGTGGAGTGGCATGGAGTGGAATGGAATGGAATGGAGTGAAATGGAATCCAATGGATTGGAATGGAGTGGAGTGGAGTGGAGTGGAATGGAGAGGAGTCGAATGGAATGGAAGGGAATGCAACGGAACGCAGTGGTGTGGATTGGAATGCAGTGAAATGGAGTACTATGGAATCTAAAGGAGTGGAGTGGAGTCTAGTGGAGTGGAATGGAATGGAACAAAATGGAACGGAATGGCACGGAATGGAGTGGAGTAGAGTGGAGTGGGAAGGAAGGGAGATGAGTGGAATGGAGAGGAATGGAATGCAGTGGAGTGGATTGGATTGGAATGAACTGGAATGGAGAGGAATGGAATGAAGTGGAACGGAATGGACCGCAATGGAATTGAATGGAGTGAAGTGGAAAGTAGTGGAGTGGAGTGGAATGGAGTGGAAATGAATGGAATGGAGTGGAATGGAAGGGAATGGAGGCAAGTGGATAGGAATTGACTGAAGCAGATTGGAGTGGAGTGGAGTGGAGTGGCATGGAATGGAATGAAGTGGATGGGAATGCAATGGAGTGGAATGAAATGGAATAAAATGGAATGGAGTGGAATGGAGAGGAATGGAGTGGAAGTGGAGTGGAATGGAGGGGAGTAAGAGGAAGAGAATGGAATGGAATCGAAAGGAGGGAAGTGCAATTGTGTGGAGTGGAGTGGAGATGAAAGGAGTGGAGTGATGTGGAGTCGAGAGGAAAGGAATGGAATGGAATGGAATGGAGTTAAGTGGAGTGGAATGGAGTGGAAGGTAATGGAGTGGAATGAAAAGGAGTGGATTGGAATGGAGTGGAATGGAATGGAGTGGAACGGAGTGGAGTAGAATGGAGTGGGTTGCAGAGGAGTGGAATGGAGTGGAATGGAAGGGAACGGAAAGGAATGTAGTGGAAAGGAATGGAATGGAGTGGATTGAAATTGAATGGAAAGGATTGGAGTGCAGTGGACTGGAGGGGAGTGGAATAAAATGGAGTATAGTGCAGTGGAATGGAGTGGACTGGAGTGGAGATGAGTGGAGTGGACTGGAATGGAATGGAGTGGAGTGGAATGGTGTGGAGTGGGGTGGAAAGGAATGGAACAGAATGGAATGGAGAGGAATGGAGTGGCATGTAGTGGAGTGGAGTGAAGTGGAAAGGAATGGCATGGAATGGAGTAGAGTGGAATGGAGGGGTATGGAATGGAATGGAATGGAATTGAGTGGAATGGAGTGGAATGGAGTGGAGTGGAGAGGAATGGAATGGAGTGGAAAGGTCTGAAAGGAGTGGAATGGAGTGGAGTGGAATGCAATGGAGTAGATTGGAATGAAGTGGAAAGGAATAGAATGGAGAGAAGTAGAGTAGAATGGAGTGGATTGGAATGGAGGGGAGCAGAGTGGAGTTAACAGCGGTGGATTGGAATACAGTGGATGGGGTAGAGTGGAAGGGAGTGGAATTATATGGAATGGAATGGATTGGAGTGGAGTGGAAGGGAGTGGAGTGGAGTTGAAAGTAGAGGAATCGAAAGAAGTGGAAAGGAGTGGAGTAGAGTGGATTAGAGTGGATTGGAATGGAATGGAGTGGAGTGGAATGGTGTGGAAACGAATGGAAGGGAGGGGAGTGGAATGGAACGAAATGGAATGGAATGTAGTGGAATGGAGAGGAGTGGAGTGGACTGGAGTGGAATGTAATCGAATGGAGTGTACTGGAGTGGAATGTATTTGAGAGGCGGGTAATGGAGAGGAGTGGAATGTATTTGAGAGGCGGGTAGTGGAGTGGAGTGGAGTGAAATACATCGGAATGGCACGGAATTGAATGGAATGGAGGGGAGTGGAATGCAGTGGAGTGGAGTCGATTGGAGTGGTGAGGAATAGAACGGAGTGGCATGGAATGGAGCACAGTGGAATGCAATGGAGTGGAGTGGATTGGAAAGGGGTGGAGTGGAGTGACGATGGGTGAAGTGGAATGTAATGGAGTGGAGTGCAGAGGAGTCTCATGGAATGGAATGGAATGGAACGCAATGGAAGCTGAGATTGTACCACTGCGCTCCAGGATGGGTGACACAGTGTGATACTCTCAAAAGAAAGGAATGGAATGGAATGCAGTGGAATGGAATGGAATGCAATGGGGTGCATTGGAGTGGAGTGGAGTGAAGTGAAGTGGATTGGAGTGGAATGGAGAGGAATGGAACGGAATGGAATGGAATGAAGTAGACTGGAGTGGGGTGGAGTTGAGTGCAATGGAATGGAGCGAAATGGAATCAGATGCAGAGAAATGGAGTAGAGAGGAGTGCAGTAGAGTGGAAAGGAGTGCAATGGAGTGGAATGGAATCGGAAGTAACGGAAAGTAGTGGAGTGGATGGAACGGAAAGGAAAGGAGTGGAGCAGAGTGGAATGGAACGGAGCGGGAGGTGGGTTGGGGCCACTGCACTCCAGGCTGGCTGGCTGACTGAGGTATTCTCGCAATAAAGGAATGGAATGGAATGCCGTAGAGTGGAATGGAACGGAGTGGAGTGGAGTGGAATGGAGTGAGTTGGAGCAGAGTGGAATGAAGAATGCAATGGGATGGAAGGGAATTGAATGAAATGCAGTGGAGTGCAGTGGAGTGCATTGCAGTGGAATGGAGCAGAATGGAATGGAAAGGAGTGGAATGGACAGGAGTGGAGTGCACTGGAGAGGAGAGGATAGGAATGCAGTGGAATGGAATTGGATGTAATGGAACGTAGAGGAGTGGAGTGGAATGGAGTGGGCCAGAGTGGAATGGAATGGAATGCAATGGAAAGGAATGGAGTGGAATAGAATGGAATGGAATGGAATGGAATGGAGTGGGATGACTTGTAGTGGGGTGGAGTGAAATGGAGTATAATGGAATGGAGTGGAGTGGAGTGGAATGTGATAGAATGGAGAGGAGGGGAATGGAGCAGAATGGAATGGAGTGCAGCGGAATGGAGTGGAGTGGAATGGAATCAAATGGAGTGGAATGGAACAGAGTGGAATGGAATGGAGTGCAATAGACTAGAATTGAGTGTAGTGTAGTGGAATTTAGTGGAATGGACTGGAATGGAGTGGAATGGAATGGAATTGAGGGGAATGGAATGGAATGGAAAGGAATGGAAAGCAATGGAAAGGAATAGAATTGAATGCAACGGAATTAAAAGAATGCAATGGAATGCAATGGAATAGAATGCAATGGAATGTATAGTTGACATGTAATATGAGCTGAGATTGTGACACTGCACTCCAGCCAGGGTGACATGGTGATATCCTGTCGTAAGAAGTGAATGGAATGCAATGGAGTGAAATGGAATGGAATGAAATGGAATGGAGCGGAGTGGAAGGGAATGGAGTGGAATGATATAGAATGCAGTGGACTGTAATGGCATGGAGTGGAAAGAAGTAGAGTGGAATGGAGTGGAATGGAATGGACTGGCATAGAATGGAGTGGAATTGAATGCAATGGAGTGGATTGGAAAGGAATGCAAAGGAGTAGAGTGGAGTAGAGTGGTGTGGAGTGGAGTGGAATGGAGCTGAATGTACTTCAATGGAGTACAATGGAATGGAACGGAGTGGAATGGAATGGAATGATATGAGGTGGATTGGAGTGGAATGTAGTGGAGTGGAATGGAATGGAATAGAATGGAATGGAGTAGAGTGTAATGGAATGCAGTGGCGATAAGTGGAGTGGAATGGAATGCATTGGAGTAGAGTGGAGTGGAATGGAATGGAATGGAGTGGAGTGGAGGGGCGTGGAGTGGAATGGAATTGAGTGAAGTGGAGTGCAGTTGAATGGAATATCGCGGTGTGGAGTGGAGTGGAAGTGAATGGAGTGAATAGGAGTGGAATGGAGTGGAAGGTAACGGAGTGGAATGGAGTCGAATGGAGTGGAATGGAGTAGAGTGGATTAGAGTGGAATGGTGTCGAACGGACTGGAATGGAATGGAATGGAGTGGAATGGAATTGAATCAAATGGAATGGAGTGGAGTGGAGCGGAGTGGAATGAAATGAAATGGAAGGGAGTGGAGAGAAACGCAGTTGATTGGAGTGGAGTGGAGTGGAAAGGAATGGAAAGGAGTGGGATGGAGACGTATGGATTGGAGTGGAATGGAGTGGAATGGAATGAAGTGGAAAGGAGTGGAACGGAGTGAAATTGAATTTAGTGGACTGGAGTGGAATGGAGTTAAATGGAATGGAATGGAATGGAGTGGAATGGAATGGAATGGAGTGGAGTGGAATGGAATAGAATGGCATGGAATGGAATAGAATGGGATGGAGTGGAGTGGAGAGGAGTGGAATGGATTGGATTGAAGTGGAGTGGAATGGAATTGAGTGGAGCGGAGAGGAAAGGAATGGAATGGAGTGGAGTGGAATGGCATGGAATGGAGTGGAATGGAATGGATAGTAGTGGAGTGGAGTGGAGTGGATTGGAGTGTAGTGGAAGGGAATGGAGTGCAGTGTAATGGACTGGAATGGAGCAGAGCAGAATGGAGTGGACTGGACTGGAGTGGAATGGAATGGGATGGCATGGAATGGGAGCTGAGATTTTACCAATGTGCTCTAGGCAGGGTGACTGGGTGTCATACTCTCCAAAGAAAGGAATGGAATGGAACGCAGTGGAATGGAATGGAACAGAGTGGACATTAGTGGAGTGGAATGTGGAGGAATGGAATGAAATGGAACGTAATGGCATGAAATGGAGTGGTGTGGGGTGGAATGGATTATAGTGGAATGGGGTGGAAAGGAATGGGATGGAGTGGAATGAAGTGGAGTGCAGTGGAGTGGAACGGAGTTGAATGGCATAGAATTGAGTGGACAGTAGTGGAATGTTTTGGAATGCAATGGAATCCATTGTAATAGAATGGAATACAACGGAAAGTTGACATGGAGTGTGAGCTGAGATTGTGCCACTGCACTCCAGACTGGGTGACACGTTATATCCTGTGGATAGAAAGGAATGGAATGCAATAGAGTGAAATGGAATGGAGTGGAATGGAATTGAATGGAATGGAGTGGAGTGGAGTGGAGTCGAATGGAGACGAATGGAATGGGACGGAGTGCAATGGAACGGAGTGGAGTGGAGTATCGTGGAGTGAAATAGAATGGAATGCACTGGGTTGGAATGGAATGCAATGGACTGCTGAAAGGAAATGTGAGCTGTTATTGTTCCACTGCACTCCAGCCTTTGTGACGGAATGAAATCCTGTGGAAAAAAAGGAATGGAATGGAATGGAACGGAATGGAATGGAATGGAATGGAATGGATTGGAGTGGAGTGGAGTGGTGTGGAGAAGAGTGTAGTGGATTGGAGTGGAGTGAAATGGAGTGGAGTGTCGTGGAGGAGAGTGGAATGGAGTGGAATGGAATGGAGAGGAAAGGAACGGAGTGGAGTGGAATGGAACGGAGTGGAGTGGAATGGAATCCAATGGAATGAAATGGAATTGAATCGAATGGAATGAAGAAATATGTGCAGTGATTTGTCCACTGCGCTGGAGCCTGTGTGAGAGAGGGAGATCCTGTCGATAAAACAGTGTGGAATGGAAGGGATTGGAATGGAATGGAATGGAACGTATTGGAGTGGAGTGGAGTGGAATTGAGTGGAGTGGAGTGCACTGGAATGGAATGGAATGCAATGGAATGTAATGGAATGATGAAATGATATGTGAGCTGAGATTGTGCCACTGCACTCCACGCTGGGTGACAGAGTGAGATACTCTTGAAAGAAAGAAATGGAATGGAAAGAATTTTTAATTGGGTGGATTCGAGTGGACTGAAGTAGAGTGCAGTGGAATAGAGAGGAATGGAATGGAATGGAATCGGATGTAAAGGAATGGAATGATGTGGAGTGGAGTGGTGAGGAGTGTAGTGCTGTGGAATGGAGCAGAAAGTAACGGGATGGTGTGGAGTGGAGTGCAGTGCAGTGGAGTGGAGAGGAGTGCAATGGCGTGGAATGGAATCGGATGTAAAGGAACGTACTGGAGTGGAGCGGAGTGGAAAGGAGTGGAATGGAATGGAATTGAATGTAATGGAAAGCAAAGGAATGGAATGGGATGCAATGGAATTTAATGCAATAGAATGCAGTTCATTAGAGAGTTGACATGTAATGTGAGCTGAGATTGTGCCTAAGCTCTCCAGGCTGTTTGACACAGTGATATCGTGTCGAAAGAATGGAATGGAATGCAGTGGTGTGAAATGGAATGGAATGTAGTGGACAGGAGTAGAATGGAGTGGAGTGAAGAGGAACAGAGTGGAATGGAATGGGATGCAGTGGAATGGAATGCAGTGGAGTGGAGTGAAATAGAAAGAAATGGAATGGGATGGAATGGAATGCAATGGAATGGAGAAGAGAAATGTGAGCTGAGATTGTGTGACTACACTCCAGCCTTAGTGACCGAGAGAGATTCTGTGGAAGGAAAGAACTGATTTCAAAGGAGTGGAATGGAAGGGAATGTAGTACAGTGGAGTAGAGTGGAATGGAGTGAAACAGAATAGAATGGAGTGGAAGGCAATGGAATGGAATGGAATGGAGTGGAGTGGAATAGAGAGGAGTGCACTGCAATGGAGTGGAGTGGAGTGGAAGGGAGTGGAATGCAATGGAATGTAGTGGAGTGCAGTGGAGTGGAATGGAATGGAGTGGACAGGAGTGGAAGGAGTAGAGTGGACTGGAATGGAATAGAATGGAACAGAATGCAGTGGAGTGGAGGGGAGTGGAGGTGAGTGGAGTGGCATGGAGTGGAATGGAATGGAATGGAGTGAAATGGAATCCAATGGATTGGAATGGAGTGGAGTGGAGTGGAGTGGAATGGAGAGGAGTCGAATGGAATGGAAGGGAATGCAACGGAACGCAGTGGTGTGGATTGGAATGCAGTGAAATGGAGTACTATGGAATCTAAAGGAGTGGAGTGGAGTCTAGTGGAGTGGAATGGAATGGAACAAAATGGAATGGAATGGCACGGAATGGAGTGGAGTAGAGTGGAGTGGGAAGGAAGGGAGATGAGTGGAATGGAGAGGAATGGAATGCAGTGGAGTGGATTGGATTGGAATGAACTGGAATGGAGAGGAATGGAATGAAGTGGAACGGAATGGACCGCAATGGAATTGAATGGAGTGAAGTGGAAAGTAGTGGAGTGGAGTGGAATGGAGTGGAAATGAATGGAATGGAGTGGAATGGAAGGGAATGGAGGCAAGTGGATAGGAATTGACTGAAGCAGATTGGAGTGGAGTGGAGTGGAGTGGCATGGAATGGAATGAAGTGGATGGGAATGCAATGGAGTGGAATGAAACGGAATAAAATGGAATGGAGTGGAATGGAGAGGAATGGAGTGGAAGTGGAGTGGAATGGAGGGGAGTAAGAGGAAGAGAATGGAATGGAATCGAAAGGAGGGAAGTGCAATTGTGTGGAGTGGAGTGGAGATGAAAGGAGTGGAGTGATGTGGAGTCGAGAGGAAAGGAATGGAATGGAATGGAATGGAGTTAAGTGGAGTGGAATGGAGTGGAAGGTAATGGAGTGGAATGAAAAGGAGTGGATTGGAATGGAGTGGAATGGAATGGAGTGGAACGGAGTGGAGTAGAATGGAGTGGGTTGCAGAGGAGTGGAATGGAGTGGAATGGAAGGGAACGGAAAGGAATGTAGTGGAAAGGAATGGAATGGAGTGGATTGAAATTGAATGGAAAGGATTGGAGTGCAGTGGACTGGAGGGGAGTGGAATAAAATGGAGTATAGTGCAGTGGAATGGAGTGGACTGGAGTGGAGATGAGTGGAGTGGACTGGAATGGAATGGAGTGGAGTGGAATGGTGTGGAGTGGGGTGGAAAGGAATGGAACAGAATGGAATGGAGAGGAATGGAGTGGCATGTAGTGGAGTGGAGTGAAGTGGAAAGGAATGGCATGGAATGGAGTAGAGTGGAATGGAGGGGTATGGAATGGAATGGAATGGAATTGAGTGGAATGGAGTGGAATGGAGTGGAGTGGAGAGGAATGGAATGGAGTGGAAAGGTCTGAAAGGAGTGGAATGGAGTGGAGTGGAATGCAATGGAGTAGATTGGAATGAAGTGGAAAGGAATAGAATGGAGAGAAGTAGAGTAGAATGGAGTGGATTGGAATGGAGGGGAGCAGAGTGGAGTTAACAGCGGTGGATTGGAATACAGTGGATGGGGTAGAGTGGAAGGGAGTGGAATTATATGGAATGGAATGGATTGGAGGGGAGTGGAAGGGAGTGGAGTGGAGTTGAAAGTAGAGGAATCGAAAGAAGTGGAAAGGAGTGGAGTAGAGTGGATTAGAGTGGATTGGAATGGAATGGAGTGGAGTGGAATGGTGTGGAAACGAATGGAAGGGAGGGGAGTGGAATGGAACGAAATGGAATGGAATGTAGTGGAATGGAGAGGAGTGGAGTGGACTGGAGTGGAATGTAATCGAATGGAGTGTACTGGAGTGGAATGTATTTGAGAGGCGGGTAATGGAGAGGAGTGGAATGTATTTGAGAGGCGGGTAGTGGAGTGGAGTGGAGTGAAATACATCGGAATGGCACGGAATTGAATGGAATGGAGGGGAGTGGAATGCAGTGGAGTGGAGTCGATTGGAGTGGTGAGGAATAGAACGGAGTGGCATGGAATGGAGCACAGTGGAATGCAATGGAGTGGAGTGGATTGGAAAGGGGTGGAGTGGAGTGACGATGGGTGAAGTGGAATGTAATGGAGTGGAGTGCAGAGGAGTCTCATGGAATGGAATGGAATGGAACGCAATGGAAGCTGAGATTGTACCACTGCGCTCCAGGATGGGTGACACAGTGTGATACTCTCAAAAGAAAGGAATGGAATGGAATGCAGTGGAATGGAATGGAATGCAATGGGGTGCATTGGAGTGGAGTGGAGTGAAGTGAAGTGGATTGGAGTGGAATGGAGAGGAATGGAACGGAATGGAATGGAATGAAGTAGACTGGAGTGGGGTGGAGTTGAGTGCAATGGAATGGAGCGAAATGGAATCAGATGCAGAGAAATGGAGTAGAGAGGAGTGCAGTAGAGTGGAAAGGAGTGCAATGGAGTGGAATGGAATCGGAAGTAACGGAAAGTAGTGGAGTGGATGGAACGGAAAGGAAAGGAGTGGAGCAGAGTGGAATGGAACGGAGCGGGAGGTGGGTTGGGGCCACTGCACTCCAGGCTGGCTGGCTGACTGAGGTATTCTCGCAATAAAGGAATGGAATGGAATGCCGTAGAGTGGAATGGAACGGAGTGGAGTGGAGTGGAATGGAGTGAGTTGGAGCAGAGTGGAATGAAGAATGCAATGGGATGGAAGGGAATTGAATGAAATGCAGTGGAGTGCAGTGGAGTGCATTGCAGTGGAATGGAGCAGAATGGAATGGAAAGGAGTGGAATGGACAGGAGTGGAGTGCACTGGAGAGGAGAGGATAGGAATGCAGTGGAATGGAATTGGATGTAATGGAACGTAGAGGAGTGGAGTGGAATGGAGTGGGCCAGAGTGGAATGGAATGGAATGCAATGGAAAGGAATGGAGTGGAATAGAATGGAATGGAATGGAATGGAATGGAGTGGGATGACTTGTAGTGGGGTGGAGTGAAATGGAGTATAATGGAATGGAGTGGAGTGGAGTGGAATGTGATAGAATGGAGAGGAGGGGAATGGAGCAGAATGGAATGGAGTGCAGCGGAATGGAGTGGAGTGGAATGGAATCAAATGGAGTGGAATGGAACAGAGTGGAATGGAATGGAGTGCAATAGACTAGAATTGAGTGTAGTGTAGTGGAATTTAGTGGAATGGACTGGAATGGAGTGGAATGGAATGGAATTGAGGGGAATGGAATGGAATGGAAAGGAATGGAAAGCAATGGAAAGGAATAGAATGGAATGCAACGGAATTAAAAGAATGCAATGGAATGCAATGGAATAGAATGCAATGGAATGTATAGTTGACATGTAATATGAGCTGAGATTGTGACACTGCACTCCAGCCAGGGTGACATGGTGATATCCTGTCGTAAGAAGTGAATGGAATGCAATGGAGTGAAATGGAATGGAATGAAATGGAATGGAGCGGAGTGGAAGGGAATGGAGTGGAATGATATAGAATGCAGTGGACTGTAATGGCATGGAGTGGAAAGAAGTAGAGTGGAATGGAGTGGAATGGAATGGACTGGCATAGAATGGAGTGGAATTGAATGCAATGGAGTGGATTGGAAAGGAATGCAAAGGAGTAGAGTGGAGTAGAGTGGTGTGGAGTGGAGTGGAATGGAGCTGAATGTACTTCAATGGAGTACAATGGAATGGAACGGAGTGGAATGGAATGGAATGATATGAGGTGGATTGGAGTGGAATGTAGTGGAGTGGAATGGAATGGAATAGAATGGAATGGAGTAGAGTGTAATGGAATGCAGTGGCGATAAGTGGAGTGGAATGGAATGCATTGGAGTAGAGTGGAGTGGAATGGAATGGAATGGAGTGGAGTGGAGGGGCTTGGAGTGGAATGGAATTGAGTGAAGTGGAGTGCAGTTGAATGGAATATCGCGGTGTGGAGTGGAGTGGAAGTGAATGGAGTGAATAGGAGTGGAATGGAGTGGAAGGTAACGGAGTGGAATGGAGTCGAATGGAGTGGAATGGAGTAGAGTGGATTAGAGTGGAATGGTGTCGAACGGACTGGAATGGAATGGAATGGAGTGGAATGGAATTGAATCAAATGGAATGGAGTGGAGTGGAGCGGAGTGGAATGAAATGAAATGGAAGGGAGTGGAGAGAAACGCAGTTGATTGGAGTGGAGTGGAGTGGAAAGGAATGGAAAGGAGTGGGATGGAGACGTATGGATTGGAGTGGAATGGAGTGGAATGGAATGAAGTGGAAAGGAGTGGAACGGAGTGAAATTGAATTTAGTGGACTGGAGTGGAATGGAGTTAAATGGAATGGAATGGAATGGAGTGGAATGGAATGGAATGGAGTGGAGTGGAATGGAATAGAATGGCATGGAATGGAATAGAATGGGATGGATTGGAGTGGAGAGGAGTGGAATGGATTGGATTGAAGTGGAGTGGAATGGAATTGAGTGGAGCGGAGAGGAAAGGAATGGAATGGAGTGGAGTGGAATGGCATGGAATGGAGTGGAATGGAATGGATAGTAGTGGAGTGGAGTGGAGTGGATTGGAGTGTAGTGGAAGGGAATGGAGTGCAGTGTAATGGACTGGAATGGAGCAGAGCAGAATGGAGTGGACTGGACTGGAGTGGAATGGAATGGGATGGCATGGAATGGGAGCTGAGATTTTACCAATGTGCTCTAGGCAGGGTGACTGGGTGTCATACTCTCCAAAGAAAGGAATGGAATGGAACGCAGTGGAATGGAATGGAACAGAGTGGACATTAGTGGAGTGGAATGTGGAGGAATGGAATGAAATGGAACGTAATGGCATGAAATGGAGTGGTGTGGGGTGGAATGGATTATAGTGGAATGGGGTGGAAAGGAATGGGATGGAGTGGAATGAAGTGGAGTGCAGTGGAGTGGAACGGAGTTGAATGGCATAGAATTGAGTGGACAGTAGTGGAATGTTTTGGAATGCAATGGAATCCATTGTAATAGAATGGAATACAACGGAAAGTTGACATGGAGTGTGAGCTGAGATTGTGCCACTGCACTCCAGACTGGGTGACACGTTATATCCTGTGGATAGAAAGGAATGGAATGCAATAGAGTGAAATGGAATGGAGTGGAATGGAATTGAATGGAATGGAGTGGAGTGGAGTGGAGTCGAATGGAGACGAATGGAATGGGACGGAGTGCAATGGAACGGAGTGGAGTGGAGTATCGTGGAGTGAAATAGAATGGAATGCACTGGGTTGGAATGGAATGCAATGGACTGCTGAAAGGAAATGTGAGCTGTTATTGTTCCACTGCACTCCAGCCTTTGTGACGGAATGAAATCCTGTGGAAAAAAAGGAATGGAATGGAATGGAACGGAATGGAATGGAATGGAATGGAATGGATTGGAGTGGAGTGGAGTGGTGTGGAGAAGAGTGTAGTGGAGTGGAGTGGAGTGAAATGGAGTGGAGTGTCGTGGAGGAGAGTGGAATGGAGTGGAATGGAATGGAGAGGAAAGGAACGGAGTGGAGTGGAATGGAACGGAGTGGAGTGGAATGGAATCCAATGGAATGAAATGGAATTGAATCGAATGGAATGAAGAAATATGTGCAGTGATTTGTCCACTGCGCTGGAGCCTGTGTGAGAGAGGGAGATCCTGTCGATAAAACAGTGTGGAATGGAAGGGATTGGAATGGAATGGAATGGAACGTATTGGAGTGGAGTGGAGTGGAATTGAGTGGAGTGGAGTGCACTGGAATGGAATGGAATGCAATGGAATGTAATGGAATGATGAAATGATATGTGAGCTGAGATTGTGCCACTGCACTCCACGCTGGGTGACAGAGTGAGATACTCTTGAAAGAAAGAAATGGAATGGAAAGAATTTTTAATTGGGTGGATTCGAGTGGACTGAAGTAGAGTGCAGTGGAATAGAGAGGAATGGAATGGAATGGAATCGGATGTAAAGGAATGGAATGATGTGGAGTGGAGTGGTGAGGAGTGTAGTGCTGTGGAATGGAGCAGAAAGTAACGGGATGGTGTGGAGTGGAGTGCAGTGCAGTGGAGTGGAGAGGAGTGCAATGGCGTGGAATGGAATCGGATGTAAAGGAACGTACTGGAGTGGAGCGGAGTGGAAAGGAGTGGAATGGAATGGAATTGAATGTTATGGAAAGCAAAGGAATGGAATGGGATGCAATGGAATTTAATGCAATAGAATGCAGTTCAATAGAGAGTTGACATGTAATGTGAGCTGAGATTGTGCCTAAGCTCTCCAGGCTGTTTGACACAGTGATATCGTGTGGAAAGAATGGAATGGAATGCAGTGGTGTGAAATGGAATGGAATGTAGTGGACAGGAGTAGAATGGAGTGGAGTGAAGAGGAACAGAGTGGAATGGAATGGGATGCAGTGGAATGGAATGCAGTGGAGTGGAGTGAAATAGAAAGAAATGGAATGGGATGGAATGGAATGCAATGGAATGGAGAAGAGAAATGTGAGCTGAGATTGTGTGACTACACTCCAGCCTTAGTGACCGAGAGAGATTCTGTGGAAGGAAAGAACTGATTTCAAAGGAGTGGAATGGAAGGGAATGTAGTACAGTGGAGTAGAGTGGAATGGAGTGAAACAGAATAGAATGGAGTGGAAGGCAATGGAATGGAATGGAATGGAGTGGAGTGGAATAGAGAGGAGTGCACTGCAATGGAGTGGAGTGGAGTGGAAGGGAGTGGAATGCAATGGAATGTAGTGGAGTGCAGTGGAGTGGAATGGAATGGAGTGGACAGGAGTGGAAGGAGTAGAGTGGACTGGAATGGAATAGAATGGAACAGAATGCAGTGGAGTGGAGGGGAGTGGAGGTGAGTGGAGTGGCATGGAGTGGAATGGAATGGAATGGAGTGAAATGGAATCCAATGGATTGGAATGGAGTGGAGTGGAGTGGAGTGGAATGGAGAGGAGTCGAATGGAATGGAAGGGAATGCAACGGAACGCAGTGGTGTGGATTGGAATGCAGTGAAATGGAGTACTATGGAATCTAAAGGAGTGGAGTGGAGTCTAGTGGAGTGGAATGGAATGGAACAAAATGGAATGGAATGGCACGGAATGGAGTGGAGTAGAGTGGAGTGGGAAGGAAGGGAGATGAGTGGAATGGAGAGGAATGGAATGCAGTGGAGTGGATTGGATTGGAATGAACTGGAATGGAGAGGAATGGAATGAAGTGGAACGGAATGGACTGCAATGGAATTGAATGGAGTGAAGTGGAAAGTAGTGGAGTGGAGTGGAATGGAGTGGAAATGAATGGAATGGAGTGGAATGGAAGGGAATGGAGACAAGTGGATAGGAATTGACTGAAGCAGATTGGAGTGGAGTGGAGTGGAGTGGCATGGAATGGAATGAAGTGGATGGGAATGCAATGGAGTGGAATGAAACGGAATAAAATGGAATGGAGTGGAATGGAGAGGAATGGAGTGGAGTGGAGTGGAATGGAGGGGAGTAAGAGGAAGAGAATGGAATGGAATCGAAAGGAGGGAAGTGCAATTGTGTGGAGTGGAGTGGAGATGAAAGGAGTGGAGTGATGTGGAGTCGAGAGGAAAGGAATGGAATGGAATGGAATGGAGTTAAGTGGAGTGGAATGGAGTGGAAGGTAATGGAGTGGAATGAAAAGGAGTGGATTGGAATGGAGTGGAATGGAATGGAGTGGAACGGAGTGGAGTAGAATGGAGTGGGTTGCAGAGGAGTGGAATGGAGTGGAATGGAAGGGAACGGAAAGGAATGTAGTGGAAAGGAATGGAATGGAGTGGATTGAAATTGAATGGAAAGGATTGGAGTGCAGTGGACTGGAGGGGAGTGGAATAAAATGGAGTATAGTGCAGTGGAATGGAGTGGACTGGAGTGGAGATGAGTGGAGTGGACTGGAATGGAATGGAGTGGAGTGGAATGGTGTGGAGTGGGGTGGAAAGGAATGGAACAGAATGGAATGGAGAGGAATGGAGTGGCATGTAGTGGAGTGGAGTGAAGTGGAAAGGAATGGCATGGAATGGAGTAGAGTGGAATGGAGGGGTATGGAATGGAATGGAATGGAATTGAGTGGAATGGAGTGGAATGGAGTGGAGTGGAGAGGAATGGAATGGAGTGGAAAGGTCTGAAAGGAGTGGAATGGAGTGGAGTGGAATGCAATGGAGTAGATTGGAATGAAGTGGAAAGGAATAGAATGGAGAGAAGTAGAGTGGAATGGAGTGGATTGGAATGGAGGGGAGCAGAGTGGAGTTAACAGCGGTGGATTGGAATACAGTGGATGGGGTAGAGTGGAAGGGAGTGGAATTATATGGAATGGAATGGATTGGAGTGGAGTGGAAGGGAGTGGAGTGGAGTTGAAAGTAGAGGAATCGAAAGAAGTGGAAAGGAGTGGAGTAGAGTGGATTAGAGTGGATTGGAATGGAATGGAGTGGAGTGGAATGGTGTGGAAACGAATGGAAGGGAGGGGAGTGGAATGGAACGAAATGGAATGGAATGTAGTGGAATGGAGAGGAGTGGAGTGGACTGGAGTGGAATGTAATCGAATGGAGTGTACTGGAGTGGAATGTATTTGAGAGGCGGGTAATGGAGAGGAATTGAGTGGAGTGGAGTGGAGTGAAATACATCGGAATGGCACGGAATTGAATGGAATGGAGGGGAGTGGAATGCAGTGGAGTGGAGTCGATTGGAGTGGTGAGGAATAGAACGGAGTGGCATGGAATGGAGCACAGTGGAATGCAATGGAGTGGAGTGGATTGGAAAGGGGTGGAGTGGAGTGACGATGGGTGAAGTGGAATGTAATGGAGTGGAGTGCAGAGGAGTCTCATGGAATGGAATGGAATGGAACGCAATGGAAGCTGAGATTGTACCACTGCGCTCCAGGATGGGTGACACAGTGTGATACTCTCAAAAGAAAGGAATGGAATGGAATGCAGTGGAATGGAATGGAATGCAATGGGGTGCATTGGACTGGAGTGGAGTGAAGTGAAGTGGATTGGAGTGGAATGGAGAGGAATGGAACGGAATGGAATGGAATGAAGTAGACTGGAGTGGGGTGGAGTTGAGTGCAATGGAATGGAGCGAAATGGAATCAGATGCAGAGAAATGGAGTAGAGAGGAGTGCAGTAGAGTGGAAAGGAGTGCAATGGAGTGGAATGGAATCGGAAGTAACGGAAAGTAGTGGAGTGGATGGAACGGAAAGGAAAGGAGTGGAGCGGAGTGGAATGGAACGGAGCGGGAGGTGGGTTGGGGCCACTGCACTCCAGGCTGGCTGGCTGACTGAGGTATTCTCGCAATAAAGGAATGGAATGGAATGCCGTAGAGTGGAATGGAACGGAGTGGAGTGGAGTGGAATGGAGTGAGTTGGAGCAGAGTGGAATGAAGAATGCAATGGGATGGAAGGGAATTGAATGAAATGCAGTGGAGTGCAGTGGAGTGCATTGCAGTGGAATGGAGCAGAATGGAATGGAAAGGAGTGGAATGGACAGGAGTGGAGTGCACTGGAGAGGAGAGGATAGGAATGCAGTGGAATGGAATTGGATATAATGGAACGTAGAGGAGTGGAGTGGAATGGAGTGGGCCAGAGTGGAATGGAATGGAATGCAATGGAAAGGAATGGAGTGGAATAGAATGGAATGGAATGGAATGGAATGGAGTGGGATGACTTGTAGTGGGGTGGAGTGAAATGGAGTATAATGGAATGGAGTGGAGTGGAGTGGAATGTGATAGAATGGAGAGGAGGGGAATGGAGCAGAATGGAATGGAGTGCAGCGGAATGGAGTGGAGTGGAATGGAATCAAATGGAGTGGAATGGAACACAGTGGAATGGAATGGAGTGCAATAGACTAGAATTGAGTGTAGTGTAGTGGAATTTAGTGGAATGGACTGGAATGGAGTGGAATGGAATGGAATTGAGGGGAATGGAATGGAATGGAAAGGAATGGAAAGCAATGGAAAGGAATAGAATTGAATGCAACGGAATTAAAAGAATGCAATGGAATGCAATGGAATAGAATGCAATGGAATGTATAGTTGACATGTAATATGAGCTGAGATTGTGACACTGCACTCCAGCCAGGGTGACATGGTGATATCCTGTCGTAAGAAGTGAATGGAATGCAATGGAGTGAAATGGAATGGAATGAAATGGAATGGAGCGGAGTGGAAGGGAATGGAGTGGAATGATATAGAATGCAGTGGACTGTAATGGCATGGAGTGGAAAGAAGTAGAGTGGAATGGAGTGGAATGGAATGGACTGGCATAGAATGGAGTGGAATTGAATGCAATGGAGTGGATTGGAAAGGAATGCAAAGGAGTAGAGTGGAGTAGAGTGGTGTGGAGTGGAGTGGAATGGAGCTGAATGTACTTCAATGGAGTACAATGGAATGGAACGGAGTGGAATGGAATGGAATGATATGAGGTGGATTGGAGTGGAATGTAGTGGAGTGGAATGGAATGGAATAGAATGGAATGGAGTAGAGTGTAATGGAATGCAGTGGCGATAAGTGGAGTGGAATGGAATGCATTGGAGTAGAGTGGAGTGGAATGGAATGGAATGGAGTGGAGTGGAGGGGAGTGGAGTGGAATGGAATTGAGTGAAGTGGAGTGCAGTTGAATGGAATATCGCGGTGTGGAGTGGAGTGGAAGTGAATGGAGTGAATAGGAGTGGAATGGAGTGGAAGGTAACGGAGTGGAATGGAGTCGAATGGAGTGGAATGGAGTAGAGTGGATTAGAGTGGAATGGTGTCGAACGGACTGGAATGGAATGGAATGGAGTGGAATGGAATTGAATCAAATGGAATGGAGTGGAGTGGAGTGGAGTGGAATGAAATGAAATGGAAGGGAGTGGAGAGAAACGCAGTTGATTGGAGTGGAGTGGATTGGAAAGGAATGGAAAGGAGTGGGATGGAGACGTATGGATTGGAGTGGAATGGAGTGGAATGGAATGAAGTGGAAAGGAGTGGAACGGAGTGAAATTGAATTTAGTGGACTGGAGTGGAATGGAGTTAAATGGAATGGAATGGAATGGAGTGCAATGGAATGGAATGGAGTGGAGTGGAATGGAATAGAATGGCATGGAATGGAATAGAATGGGATGGAGTGGAGTGGAGAGGAGTGGAATGGATTGGATTGAAGTGGAGTGGAATGGAATTGAGTGGAGCGGAGAGGAAAGGAATGGAATGGAGTGGAGTGGAATGGCATGGAATGGAGTGGAATGGAATGGATAGTAGTGGAGTGGAGTGGAGTGGATTGGAGTGTAGTGGAAGGGAATGGAGTGCAGTTTAATGGACTGGAATGGAGCAGAGCAGAATGGAGTGGACTGGACTGGAGTGGAATGGAATGGGATGGCATGGAATGGGAGCTGAGATTTTACCAATGTGCTCTAGGCAGGGTGACTGGGTGTCATACTCTCAAAAGAAAGGAATGGAATGGAACGCAGTGGAATGGAATGGAACAGAGTGGACATTAGTGGAGTGGAATGTGGAGGAATGGAATGAAATGGAACGTAATGGCATGAAATGGAGTGGTGTGGGGTGGAATGGATTATAGTGGAATGGGGTGGAAAGGAATGGGATGGAGTGGAATGAAGTGGAGTGCAGTGGAGTGGAACGGAGTTGAATGGCATAGAATTGAGTGGACAGTAGTGGAATGTTTTGGAATGCAATGGAATCCATTGTAATAGAATGGAATACAACGGAAAGTTGACATGGAGTGTGAGCTGAGATTGTGCCACTGCACTCCAGACTGGGTGACACGTTATATCCTGTGGATAGAAAGGAATGGAATGCAATAGAGTGAAATGGAATGGAGTGGAATGGAATTGAATGGAATGGAGTGGAGTGGAGTGGAGTCGAATGGAGACGAATGGAATGGGACGGAGTGCAATGGAACGGAGTGGAGTGGAGTATCGTGGAGTGAAATAGAATGGAATGCACTGGGTTGGAATGGAATGCAATGGACTGCTGAAAGGAAATGTGAGCTGTTATTGTTCCACTGCACTCCAGCCTTTGTGACGGAATGAAATCCTGTGGAAAAAAAGGAATGGAATGGAATGGAACGGAATGGAATGGAATGGAATGGAATGGATTGGAGTGGAGTGGAGTGGTGTGGAGAAGAGTGTAGTGGATTGGAGTGGAGTGAAATGGAGTGGAGTGTCGTGGAGGAGAGTGGAATGGAGTGGAATGGAATGGAGAGGAAAGGAACGGAGTGGAGTGGAATGGAACGGAGTGGAGTGGAATGGAATCCAATGGAATGAAATGGAATTGAATCGAATGGAATGAAGAAATATGTGCAGTGATTTGTCCACTGCGCTGGAGCCTGTGTGAGAGAGGGAGATCCTGTCGATAAAACAGTGTGGAATGGAAGGGATTGGAATGGAATGGAATGGAACGTATTGGAGTGGAGTGGAGTGGAATTGAGTGGAGTGGAGTGCACTGGAATGGAATGGAATGCAATGGAATGTAATGGAATGATGAAATGATATGTGAGCTGAGATTGTGCCACTGCACTCCACGCTGGGTGACAGAGTGAGATACTCTTGAAAGAAAGAAATGGAATGGAAAGAATTTTTAATTGGGTGGATTCGAGTGGACTGAAGTAGAGTGCAGTGGAATAGAGAGGAATGGAATGGAATGGAATCGGATGTAAAGGAATGGAATGATGTGGAGTGGAGTGGTGAGGAGTGTAGTGCTGTGGAATGGAGCAGAAAGTAACGGGATGGTGTGGAGTGGAGTGCAGTGCAGTGGAGTGGAGAGGAGTGCAATGGCGTGGAATGGAATCGGATGTAAAGGAACGTACTGGAGTGGAGCGGAGTGGAAAGGAGTGGAATGGAATGGAATTGAATGTAATGGAAAGCAAAGGAATGGAATGGGATGCAATGGAATTTAATGCAATAGAATGCAGTTCAATAGAGAGTTGACATGTAATGTGAGCTGAGATTGTGCCTAAGCTCTCCAGGCTGTTTGACACAGTGATATCGTGTGGAAAGAATGGAATGGAATGCAGTGGTGTGAAATGGAATGGAATGTAGTGGACAGGAGTAGAATGGAGTGGAGTGAAGAGGAACAGAGTGGAATGGAATGGGATGCAGTGGAATGGAATGCAGTGGAGTGGAGTGAAATAGAAAGAAATGGAATGGGATGGAATGGAATGCAATGGAATGGAGAAGAGAAATGTGAGCTGAGATTGTGTGACTACACTCCAGCCTTAGTGACCGAGAGAGATTCTGTGGAAGGAAAGAACTGATTTCAAAGGAGTGGAATGGAAGGGAATGTAGTACAGTGGAGTAGAGTGGAATGGAGTGAAACAGAATAGAATGGAGTGGAAGGCAATGGAATGGAATGGAATGGAGTGGAGTGGAATAGAGAGGAGTGCACTGCAATGGAGTGGAGTGGAGTGGAAGGGAGTGGAATGCAATGGAATGTAGTGGAGTGCAGTGGAGTGGAATGGAATGGAGTGGACAGGAGTGGAAGGAGTAGAGTGGACTGGAATGGAATAGAATGGAACAGAATGCAGTGGAGTGGAGGGGAGTGGAGGTGAGTGGAGTGGCATGGAGTGGAATGGAATGGAATGGAGTGAAATGGAATCCAATGGATTGGAATGGAGTGGAGTGGAGTGGAGTGGAATGGAGAGGAGTCGAATGGAATGGAAGGGAATGCAACGGAACGCAGTGGTGTGGATTGGAATGCAGTGAAATGGAGTACTATGGAATCTAAAGGAGTGGAGTGGAGTCTAGTGGAGTGGAATGGAATGGAACAAAATGGAATGGAATGGCACGGAATGGAGTGGAGTAGAGTGGAGTGGGAAGGAAGGGAGATGAGTGGAATGGAGAGGAATGGAATGCAGTGGAGTGGATTGGATTGGAATGAACTGGAATGGAGAGGAATGGAATGAAGTGGAACGGAATGGACCGCAATGGAATTGAATGGAGTGAAGTGGAAAGTAGTGGAGTGGAGTGGAATGGAGTGGAAATGAATGGAATGGAGTGGAATGGAAGGGAATGGAGGCAAGTGGATAGGAATTGACTGAAGCAGATTGGAGTGGAGTGGAGTGGAGTGGCATGGAATGGAATGAAGTGGATGGGAATGCAATGGAGTGGAATGAAATGGAATAAAATGGAATGGAGTGGAATGGAGAGGAATGGAGTGGAAGTGGAGTGGAATGGAGGGGAGTAAGAGGAAGAGAATGGAATGGAATCGAAAGGAGGGAAGTGCAATTGTGTGGAGTGGAGTGGAGATGAAAGGAGTGGAGTGATGTGGAGTCGAGAGGAAAGGAATGGAATGGAATGGAATGGAGTTAAGTGGAGTGGAATGGAGTGGAAGGTAATGGAGTGGAATGAAAAGGAGTGGATTGGAATGGAGTGGAATGGAATGGAGTGGAACGGAGTGGAGTAGAATGGAGTGGGTTGCAGAGGAGTGGAATGGAGTGGAATGGAAGGGAACGGAAAGGAATGTAGTGGAAAGGAATGGAATGGAGTGGATTGAAATTGAATGGAAAGGATTGGAGTGCAGTGGACTGGAGGGGAGTGGAATAAAATGGAGTATAGTGCAGTGGAATGGAGTGGACTGGAGTGGAGATGAGTGGAGTGGACTGGAATGGAATGGAGTGGAGTGGAATGGTGTGGAGTGGGGTGGAAAGGAATGGAACAGAATGGAATGGAGAGGAATGGAGTGGCATGTAGTGGAGTGGAGTGAAGTGGAAAGGAATGGCATGGAATGGAGTAGAGTGGAATGGAGGGGTATGGAATGGAATGGAATGGAATTGAGTGGAATGGAGTGGAATGGAGTGGAGTGGAGAGGAATGGAATGGAGTGGAAAGGTCTGAAAGGAGTGGAATGGAGTGGAGTGGAATGCAATGGAGTAGATTGGAATGAAGTGGAAAGGAATAGAATGGAGAGAAGTAGAGTAGAATGGAGTGGATTGGAATGGAGGGGAGCAGAGTGGAGTTAACAGCGGTGGATTGGAATACAGTGGATGGGGTAGAGTGGAAGGGAGTGGAATTATATGGAATGGAATGGATTGGAGTGGAGTGGAAGGGAGTGGAGTGGAGTTGAAAGTAGAGGAATCGAAAGAAGTGGAAAGGAGTGGAGTAGAGTGGATTAGAGTGGATTGGAATGGAATGGAGTGGAGTGGAATGGTGTGGAAACGAATGGAAGGGAGGGGAGTGGAATGGAACGAAATGGAATGGAATGTAGTGGAATGGAGAGGAATGGAGTGGACTGGAGTGGAATGTAATCGAATGGAGTGTACTGGAGTGGAATGTATTTGAGAGGCGGGTAATGGAGAGGAGTGGAATGTATTTGAGAGGCGGGTAGTGGAGTGGAGTGGAGTGAAATACATCGGAATGGCACGGAATTGAATGGAATGGAGGGGAGTGGAATGCAGTGGAGTGGAGTCGATTGGAGTGGTGAGGAATAGAACGGAGTGGCATGGAATGGAGCACAGTGGAATGCAGTGGAGTGGAGTGGATTGGAAAGGGGTGGAGTGGAGTGACGATGGGTGAAGTGGAATGTAATGGAGTGGAGTGCAGAGGAGTCTCATGGAATGGAATGGAATGGAACGCAATGGAAGCTGAGATTGTACCACTGCGCTCCAGGATGAGTGACACAGTGTGATACTCTCAAAAGAAAGGAATGGAATGGAATGCAGTGGAATGGAATGGAATGCAATGGGGTGCATTGGAGTGGAGTGGAGTGAAGTGAAGTGGATTGGAGTGGAATGGAGAGGAATGGAACGGAATGGAATGGAATGAAGTAGACTGGAGTGGGGTGGAGTTGAGTGCAATGGAATGGAGCGAAATGGAATCAGATGCAGAGAAATGGAGTAGAGAGGAGTGCAGTAGAGTGGAAAGGAGTGCAATGGAGTGGAATGGAATCGGAAGTAACGGAAAGTAGTGGAGTGGATGGAACGGAAAGGAAAGGAGTGGAGCAGAGTGGAATGGAACGGAGCGGGAGGTGGGTTGGGGCCACTGCACTCCAGGCTGGCTGGCTGACTGAGGTATTCTCGCAATAAAGGAATGGAATGGAATGCCGTAGAGTGGAATGGAACGGAGTGGAGTGGAGTGGAATGGAGTGAGTTGGAGCAGAGTGGAATGAAGAATGCAATGGGATGGAAGGGAATTGAATGAAATGCAGTGGAGTGCAGTGGAGTGCATTGCAGTGGAATGGAGCAGAATGGAATGGAAAGGAGTGGAATGGACAGGAGTGGAGTGCACTGGAGAGGAGAGGATAGGAATGCAGTGGAATGGAATTGGATGTAATGGAACGTAGAGGAGTGGAGTGGAATGGAGTGGGCCAGAGTGGAATGGAATGGAATGCAATGGAAAGGAATGGAGTGGAATAGAATGGAATGGAATGGAATGGAATGGAGTGGGATGACTTGTAGTGGGGTGGAGTGAAATGGAGTATAATGGAATGGAGTGGAGTGGAGTGGAATGTGATAGAATGGAGAGGAGGGGAATGGAGCAGAATGGAATGGAGTGCAGCGGAATGGAGTGGAGTGGAATGGAATCAAATGGAGTGGAATGGAACAGAGTGGAATGGAATGGAGTGCAATAGACTAGAATTGAGTGTAGTGTAGTGGAATTTAGTGGAATGGACTGTAATGGAGTGGAATGGAATGGAATTGAGGGGAATGGAATGGAATGGAAAGGAATGGAAAGCAATGGAAAGGAATAGAATTGAATGCAACGGAATTAAAAGAATGCAATGGAATGCAATGGAATAGAATGCAATGGAATGTATAGTTGACATGTAATATGAGCTGAGATTGTGACACTGCACTCCAGCCAGGGTGACATGGTGATATCCTGTCGTAAGAAGTGAATGGAATGCAATGGAGTGAAATGGAATGGAATGAAATGGAATGGAGCGGAGTGGAAGGGAATGGAGTGGAATGATATAGAATGCAGTGGACTGTAATGGCATGGAGTGGAAAGAAGTAGAGTGGAATGGAGTGGAATGGAATGGACTGGCATAGAATGGAGTGGAATTGAATGCAATGGAGTGGATTGGAAAGGAATGCAAAGGAGTAGAGTGGAGTAGAGTGGTGTGGAGTGGAGTGGAATGGAGCTGAATGTACTTCAATGGAGTACAATGGAATGGAACGGAGTGGAATGGAATGGAATGATATGAGGTGGATTGGAGTGGAATGTAGTGGAGTGGAATGGAATGGAATAGAATGGAATGGAGTAGAGTGTAATGGAATGCAGTGGCGATAAGTGGAGTGGAATGGAATGCATTGGAGTAGAGTGGAGTGGAATGGAATGGAATGGAGTGGAGTGGAGGGGCTTGGAGTGGAATGGAATTGAGTGAAGTGGAGTGCAGTTGAATGGAATATCGCGGTGTGGAGTGGAGTGGAAGTGAATGGAGTGAATAGGAGTGGAATGGAGTGGAAGGTAACGGAGTGGAATGGAGTCGAATGGAGTGGAATGGAGTAGAGTGGATTAGAGTGGAATGGTGTCGAACGGACTGGAATGGAATGGAATGGAGTGGAATGGAATTGAATCAAATGGAATGGAGTGGAGTGGAGTGGAGTGGAATGAAATGAAATGGAAGGGAGTGGAGAGAAACGCAGTTGATTGGAGTGGAGTGGAGTGGAAAGGAATGGAAAGGAGTGGGATGGAGACGTATGGATTGGAGTGGAATGGAGTGGAATGGAATGAAGTGGAAAGGAGTGGAACGGAGTGAAATTGAATTTAGTGGACTGGAGTGGAATGGAGTTAAATGGAATGGAATGGAATGGAGTGGAATGGAATGGAATGGAGTGGAGTGGAATGGAATAGAATGGCATGGAATGGAATAGAATGGGATGGAGTGGAGTGGAGAGGAGTGGAATGGATTGGATTGAAGTGGAGTGGAATGGAATTGAGTGGAGCGGAGAGGAAAGGAATGGAATGGAGTGGAGTGGAATGGCATGGAATGGAGTGGAATGGAATGGATAGTAGTGGAGTGGAGTGGAGTGGATTGGAGTGTAGTGGAAGGGAATGGAGTGCAGTGTAATGGACTGGAATGGAGCAGAGCAGAATGGAGTGGACTGGACTGGAGTGGAATGGAATGGGATGGCATGGAATGGGAGCTGAGATTTTACCAATGTGCTCTAGGCAGGGTGACTGGGTGTCATACTCTCAAAAGAAAGGAATGGAATGGAACGCAGTGGAATGGAATGGAACAGAGTGGACATTAGTGGAGTGGAATGTGGAGGAATGGAATGAAATGGAACGTAATGGCATGAAATGGAGTGGTGTGGGGTGGAATGGATTATAGTGGAATGGGGTGGAAAGGAATGGGATGGAGTGGAATGAAGTGGAGTGCAGTGGAGTGGAACGGAGTTGAATGGCATAGAATTGAGTGGACAGTAGTGGAATGTTTTGGAATGCAATGGAATCCATTGTAATAGAATGGAATACAACGGAAAGTTGACATGGAGTGTGAGCTGAGATTGTGCCACTGCACTCCAGACTGGGTGACACGTTATATCCTGTGGATAGAAAGGAATGGAATGCAATAGAGTGAAATGGAATGGAGTGGAATGGAATTGAATGGAATGGAGTGGAGTGGAGTGGAGTCGAATGGAGACGAATGGAATGGGACGGAGTGCAATGGAACGGAGTGGAGTGGAGTATCGTGGAGTGAAATAGAATGGAATGCACTGGGTTGGAATGGAATGCAATGGACTGCTGAAAGGAAATGTGAGCTGTTATTGTTCCACTGCACTCCAGCCTTTTTGACGGAATGAAATCCTGTGGAAAAAAAGGAATGGAATGGAATGGAACGGAATGGAATGGAATGGAATGGAATGGATTGGAGTGGAGTGGAGTGGTGTGGAGAAGAGTGTAGTGGATTGGAGTGGAGTGAAATGGAGTGGAGTGTCGTGGAGGAGAGTGGAATGGAGTGGAATGGAATGGAGAGGAAAGGAACGGAGTGGAGTGGAATGGAACGGAGTGGAGTGGAATGGAATCCAATGGAATGAAATGGAATTGAATCGAATGGAATGAAGAAATATGTGCAGTGATTTGTCCACTGCGCTGGAGCCTGTGTGAGAGAGGGAGATCCTGTCGATAAAACAGTGTGGAATGGAAGGGATTGGAATGGAATGGAATGGAACGTATTGGAGTGGAGTGGAGTGGAATTGAGTGGAGTGGAGTGCACTGGAATGGAATGGAATGCAATGGAATGTAATGGAATGATGAAATGATATGTGAGCTGAGATTGTGCCACTGCACTCCACGCTGGGTGACAGAGTGAGATACTCTTGAAAGAAAGAAATGGAATGGAAAGAATTTTTAATTGGGTGGATTCGAGTGGACTGAAGTAGAGTGCAGTGGAATAGAGAGGAATGGAATGGAATGGAATCGGATGTAAAGGAATGGAATGATGTGGAGTGGAGTGGTGAGGAGTGTAGTGCTGTGGAATGGAGCAGAAAGTAACGGGATGGTGTGGAGTGGAGTGCAGTGCAGTGGAGTGGAGAGGAGTGCAATGGCGTGGAATGGAATCGGATGTAAAGGAACGTACTGGAGTGGAGCGGAGTGGAAAGGAGTGGAATGGAATGGAATTGAATGTAATGGAAAGCAAAGGAATGGAATGGGATGCAATGGAATTTAATGCAATAGAATGCAGTTCAATAGAGAGTTGACATGTAATGTGAGCTGAGATTGTGCCTAAGCTCTCCAGGCTGTTTGACACAGTGATATCGTGTCGAAAGAATGGAATGGAATGCAGTGGTGTGAAATGGAATGGAATGTAGTGGACAGGAGTAGAATGGAGTGGAGTGAAGAGGAACAGAGTGGAATGGAATGGGATGCAGTGGAATGGAATGCAGTGGAGTGGAGTGAAATAGAAAGAAATGGAATGGGATGGAATGGAATGCAATGGAATGGAGAAGAGAAATGTGAGCTGAGATTGTGTGACTACACTCCAGCCTTAGTGACCGAGAGAGATTCTGTGGAAGGAAAGAACTGATTTCAAAGGAGTGGAATGGAAGGGAATGTAGTACAGTGGAGTAGAGTGGAATGGAGTGAAACAGAATAGAATGGAGTGGAAGGCAATGGAATGGAATGGAATGGAGTGGAGTGGAATAGAGAGGAGTGCACTGCAATGGAGTGGAGTGGAGTGGAAGGGAGTGGAATGCAATGGAATGTAGTGGAGTGCAGTGGAGTGGAATGGAATGGAGTGGACAGGAGTGGAAGGAGTAGAGTGGACTGGAATGGAATAGAATGGAACAGAATGCAGTGGAGTGGAGGGGAGTGGAGGTGAGTGGAGTGGCATGGAGTGGAATGGAATGGAATGGAGTGAAATGGAATCCAATGGATTGGAATGGAGTGGAGTGGAGTGGAGTGGAATGGAGAGGAGTCGAATGGAATGGAAGGGAATGCAACGGAACGCAGTGGTGTGGATTGGAATGCAGTGAAATGGAGTACTATGGAATCTAAAGGAGTGGAGTGGAGTCTAGTGGATTGGAATGGAATGGAACAAAATGGAATGGAATGGCACGGAATGGAGTGGAGTAGAGTGGAGTGGGAAGGAAGGGAGATGAGTGGAATGGAGAGGAATGGAATGCAGTGGAGTGGATTGGATTGGAATGAACTGGAATGGAGAGGAATGGAATGAAGTGGAACGGAATGGACCGCAATGGAATTGAATGGAGTGAAGTGGAAAGTAGTGGAGTGGAGTGGAATGGAGTGGAAATGAATGGAATGGAGTGGAATGGAAGGGAATGGAGACAAGTGGATAGGAATTGACTGAAGCAGATTGGAGTGGAGTGGAGTGGAGTGGCATGGAATGGAATGAAGTGGATGGGAATGCAATGGAGTGGAATGAAATGGAATAAAATGGAATGGAGTGGAATGGAGAGGAATGGAGTGGAAGTGGAGTGGAATGGAGGGGAGTAAGAGGAAGAGAATGGAATGGAATCGAAAGGAGGGAAGTGCAATTGTGTGGAGTGGAGTGGAGATGAAAGGAGTGGAGTGATGTGGAGTCGAGAGGAAAGGAATGGAATGGAATGGAATGGAGTTAAGTGGAGTGGAATGGAGTGGAAGGTAATGGAGTGGAATGAAAAGGAGTGGATTGGAATGGAGTGGAATGGAATGGAGTGGAACAGAGTGGAGTAGAATGGAGTGGGTTGCAGAGGAGTGGAATGGAGTGGAATGGAAGGGAACAGAAAGGAATGTAGTGGAAAGGAATGGAATGGAGTGGATTGAAATTGAATGGAAAGGATTGGAGTGCAGTGGACTGGAGGGGAGTGGAATAAAATGGAGTATAGTGCAGTGGAATGGAGTGGACTGGAGTGGAGATGAGTGGAGTGGACTGGAATGGAATGGAGTGGAGTGGAATGGTGTGGAGTGGGGTGGAAAGGAATGGAACAGAATGGAATGGAGAGGAATGGAGTGGCATGTAGTGGAGTGGAGTGAAGTGGAAAGGAATGGCATGGAATGGAGTAGAGTGGAATGGAGGGGTATGGAATGGAATGGAATGGAATTGAGTGGAATGGAGTGGAATGGAGTGGAGTGGAGAGGAATGGAATGGAGTGGAAAGGTCTGAAAGGAGTGGAATGGAGTGGAGTGGAATGCAATGGAGTAGATTGGAATGAAGTGGAAAGGAATAGAATGGAGAGAAGTAGAGTAGAATGGAGTGGATTGGAATGGAGGGGAGCAGAGTGGAGTTAACAGCGGTGGATTGGAATACAGTGGATGGGGTAGAGTGGAAGGGAGTGGAATTATATGGAATGGAATGGATTGGAGTGGAGTGGAAGGGAGTGGAGTGGAGTTGAAAGTAGAGGAATCGAAAGAAGTGGAAAGGAGTGGAGTAGAGTGGATTAGAGTGGATTGGAATGGAATGGAGTGGAGTGGAATGGTGTGGAAACGAATGGAAGGGAGGGGAGTGGAATGGAACGAAATGGAATGGAATGTAGTGGAATGGAGAGGAGTGGAGTGGACTGGAGTGGAATGTAATCGAATGGAGTGTACTGGAGTGGAATGTATTTGAGAGGCGGGTAATGGAGAGGAGTGGAATGTATTTGAGAGGCGGGTAGTGGAGTGGAGTGGAGTGAAATACATCGGAATGGCACGGAATTGAATGGAATGGAGGGGAGTGGAATGCAGTGGAGTGGAGTCGATTGGAGTGGTGAGGAATAGAACGGAGTGGCATGGAATGGAGCACAGTGGAATGCAATGGAGTGGAGTGGATTGGAAAGGGGTGGAGTGGAGTGACGATGGGTGAAGTGGAATGTAATGGAGTGGAGTGCAGAGGAGTCTCATGGAATGGAATGGAATGGAACGCAATGGAAGCTGAGATTGTACCACTGCGCTCCAGGATGGGTGACACAGTGTGATACTCTCAAAAGAAAGGAATGGAATGGAATGCAGTGGAATGGAATGGAATGCAATGGGGTGCATTGGAGTGGAGTGGAGTGAAGTGAAGTGGATTGGAGTGGAATGGAGAGGAATGGAACGGAATGGAATGGAATGAAGTAGACTGGAGTGGGGTGGAGTTGAGTGCAATGGAATGGAGCGAAATGGAATCAGATGCAGAGAAATGGAGTAGAGAGGAGTGCAGTAGAGTGGAAAGGAGTGCAATGGAGTGGAATGGAATCGGAAGTAACGGAAAGTAGTGGAGTGGATGGAACGGAAAGGAAAGGAGTGGAGCGGAGTGGAATGCAACGGAGCGGGAGGTGGGTTGGGGCCACTGCACTCCAGGCTGGCTGGCTGACTGAGGTATTCTCGCAATAAAGGAATGGAATGGAATGCCGTAGAGTGGAATGGAACGGAGTGGAGTGGAGTGGAATGGAGTGAGTTGGAGCAGAGTGGAATGAAGAATGCAATGGGATGGAAGGGAATTGAATGAAATGCAGTGGAGTGCAGTGGAGTGCATTGCAGTGGAATGGAGCAGAATGGAATGGAAAGGAGTGGAATGGACAGGAGTGGAGTGCACTGGAGAGGAGAGGATAGGAATGCAGTGGAATGGAATTGGATGTAATGGAACGTAGAGGAGTGGAGTGGAATGGAGTGGGCCAGAGTGGAATGGAATGGAATGCAATGGAAAGGAATGGAGTGGAATAGAATGGAATGGAATGGAATGGAATGGAGTGGGATGACTTGTAGTGGGGTGGAGTGAAATGGAGTATAATGGAATGGAGTGGAGTGGAGTGGAATGTGATAGAATGGAGAGGAGGGGAATGGAGCAGAATGGAATGGAGTGCAGCGGAATGGAGTGGAGTGGAATGGAATCAAATGGAGTGGAATGGAACAGAGTGGAATGGAATGGAGTGCAATAGACTAGAATTGAGTGTAGTGTAGTGGAATTTAGTGGAATGGACTGGAATGGAGTGGAATGGAATGGAATTGAGGGGAATGGAATGGAATGGAAAGGAATGGAAAGCAATGGAAAGGAATAGAATTGAATGCAACGGAATTAAAAGAATGCAATGGAATGCAATGGAATAGAATGCAATGGAATGTATAGTTGACATGTAATATGAGCTGAGATTGTGACACTGCACTCCAGCCAGGGTGACATGGTGATATCCTGTCGTAAGAAGTGAATGGAATGCAATGGAGTGAAATGGAATGGAATGAAATGGAATGGAGCGGAGTGGAAGGGAATGGAGTGGAATGAAATAGAATGCAGTGGACTGTAATGGCATGGAGTGGAAAGAAGTAGAGTGGAATGGAGTGGAATGGAATGGACTGGCATAGAATGGAGTGGGATTGAATGCAATGGAGTGGATTGGAAAGGAATGCAAAGGAGTAGAGTGGAGTAGAGTGGTGTGGAGTGGAGTGGAATGGAGCTGAATGTACTTCAATGGAGTACAATGGAATGGAACGGAGTGGAATGGAATGGAATGATATGAGGTGGATTGGAGTGGAATGTAGTGGAGTGGAATGGAATGGAATAGAATGGAATGGAGTAGAGTGTAATGGAATGCAGTGGCGATAAGTGGAGTGGAATGGAATGCATTGGAGTAGAGTGGAGTTGAATGGAATGGAATGGAGTGGAGTGGAGGGGAGTGGAGTGGAATGGAATTGAGTGAAGTGGAGTGCAGTTGAATGGAATATCGTGGTGTGGAGTGGAGTGGAAGTGAATGGAGTGAATAGGAGTGGAATGGAGTGGAAGGTAACGGAGTGGAATGGAGTCGAATGGAGTGGAATGGAGTAGAGTGGATTAGAGTGGAATGGTGTCGAACGGACTGGAATGGAATGGAGTGGAATGGATTTGAAGCAAATGGAATGGAGTGGAGTGGAGTGGAGTGGAATGAAATGAAATGGAAGGGAGTGGAGAGAAACGCAGTTGATTGGAGTGGAGTGGAGTGGAAAGGAATGGAAAGGAGTGGGATGGAGACGTATGGATTGGAGTGGAATGGAGTGGAATGGAATGAAGTGGAAAGGAGTGGAACGGAGTGAAATTGAATTTAGTGGACTGGAGTGGAATGGAGTTAAATGGAATGGAATGGAATGGAGTGGAATGGAATGGAATGGAGTGGAGTGGAATGGAATAGAATGGCGTGGAATGGAATAGAATGGGATGGAGTGGAGTGGAGAGGAGTGGAATGGATTGGAGTGAAGTGGAGTGGAATGGAATTGAGTGGAGCGGAGAGGAAAGGAATGGAATGGAGTGGAGCGGAATGGCATGGAATGGAGTGGAATGGAATGGATAGTAGTGGAGTGGAGTGGAGTGGATTGGAGTGTAGTGGAAGGGAATGGAGTGCAGTGTAATGGACTGGAATGGAGCAGAGCAGAATGGAGTGGACTGGACTGGAGTGGAATGGAATGGGATGGCATGGAATGGGAGCTGAGATTTTACCAATGTGCTCTAGGCAGGGTGACTGGGTGTCATACTCTCAAAAGAAAGGAATGGAATGGAACGCAGTGGAATGGAATGGAACAGAGTGGACATTAGTGGAGTGGAATGTGGAGGAATGGAATGAAATGGAACGTAATGGCATGAAATGGAGTGGTGTGGGGTGGAATGGATTATAGTGGAATGGGGTGGAAAGGAATGGGATGGAGTGGAATGAAGTGGAGTGCAGTGGAGTGGAACGGAGTTGAATGGCATAGAATTGAGTGGACAGTAGTGGAATGTTTTGGAATGCAATGGAATCCATTGTAATAGAATGGAATACAACGGAAAGTTGACATGGAGTGTGAGCTGAGATTGTGCCACTGCACTCCAGACTGGGTGACACGTTATATCCTGTGGATAGAAAGGAATGGAATGCAATAGAGTGAAATGGAATGGAGTGGAATGGAATTGAATGGAATGGAGTGGAGTGGAGTGGAGTCGAATGGAGACGAATGGAATGGGACGGAGTGCAATGGAACGGAGTGGAGTGGAGTATCGTGGAGTGAAATAGAATGGAATGCACTGGGTTGGAATGGAATGCAATGGACTGCTGAAAGGAAATGTGAGCTGTTATTGTTCCACTGCACTCCAGCCTTTGTGACGGAATGAAATCCTGTGGAAAAAAAGGAATGGAATGGAATGGAACGGAATGGAATGGAATGGAATGGAATGGATTGGAGTGGAGTGGAGTGGTGTGGAGAAGAGTGTAGTGGATTGGAGTGGAGTGAAATGGAGTGGAGTGTCGTGGAGGAGAGTGGAATGGAGTGGAATGGAATGGAGAGGAAAGGAACGGAGTGGAGTGGAATGGAACGGAGTGGAGTGGAATGGAATCCAATGGAATGAAATGGAATTGAATCGAATGGAATGAAGAAATATGTGCAGTGATTTGTCCACTGCGCTGGAGCCTGTGTGAGAGAGGGAGATCCTGTCGATAAAACAGTGTGGAATGGAAGGGATTGGAATGGAACGTATTGGAGTGGAGTGGAGTGGAATTGAGTGGAGTGGAGTGCACTGGAATGGAATGGAATGCAATGGAATGTAATGGAATGATGAAATGATATGTGAGCTGACATTGTGCCACTGCACTCCACGCTGGGTGACAGAGTGAGATACTCTTGAAAGAAAGAAATGGAATGGAAAGAATTTTTAATTGGGTGGATTCGAGTGGACTGAAGTAGAGTGCAGTGGAATAGAGAGGAATGGAATGGAATGGAATCGGATGTAAAGGAATGGAATGATGTGGAGTGGAGTGGTGAGGAGTGTAGTGCTGTGGAATGGAGCAGAAAGTAACGGGATGGTGTGGAGTGGAGTGCAGTGCAGTGGAGTGGAGAGGAGTGCAATGGCGTGGAATGGAATCGGATGTAAAGGAACGTACTGGAGTGGAGCGGAGTGGAAAGGAGTGGAATGGAATGGAATTGAATGTAATGGAAAGCAAAGGAATGGAATGGGATGCAATGGAATTTAATGCAATAGAATGCAGTTCAATAGAGAGTTGACATGTAATGTGAGCTGAGATTGTGCCTAAGCTCTCCAGGCTGTTTGACACAGTGATATCGTGTGGAAAGAATGGAATGGAATGCAGTGGTGTGAAATGGAATGGAATGTAGTGGACAGGAGTAGAATGGAGTGGAGTGAAGAGGAACAGAGTGGAATGGAATGGGATGCAGTGGAATGGAATGCAGTGGAGTGGAGTGAAATAGAAAGAAATGGAATGGGATGGAATGGAATGCAATGGAATGGAGAAGAGAAATGTGAGCTGAGATTGTGTGACTACACTCCAGCCTTAGTGACCGAGAGAGATTCTGTGGAAGGAAAGAACTGATTTCAAAGGAGTGGAATGGAAGGGAATGTAGTACAGTGGAGTAGAGTGGAATGGAGTGAAACAGAATAGAATGGAGTGGAAGGCAATGGAATGGAATGGAATGGAGTGGAGTGGAATAGAGAGGAGTGCACTGCAATGGAGTGGAGTGGAGTGGAAGGGAGTGGAATGCAATGGAAGGTAGTGGAGTGCAGTGGAGTGGAATGGAATGGAGTGGACAGGAGTGGAAGGAGTAGAGTGGACTGGAATGGAATAGAATGGAACAGAATGCAGTGGAGTGGAGGGGAGTGGAGGTGAGTGGAGTGGCATGGAGTGGAATGGAATGGAATGGAGTGAAATGGAATCCAATGGATTGGAATGGAGTGGAGTGGAGTGGAGTGGAATGGAGAGGAATCGAATGGAATGGAAGGGAATGCAACGGAATGCAGTGGTGTGGATTGGAATGCAGTGAAATGGAGTACTATGGAATCTAAAGGAGTGGAGTGGAGTCTAGTGGAGTGGAATGGAATGGAACAAAATGGAATGGAATGGCACGGAATGGAGTGGAGTAGAGTGGAGTGGGAAGGAAGGGAGATGAGTGGAATGGAGAGGAATGGAATGCAGTGGAGTGGATTGGATTGGAATGAACTGGAATGGAGAGGAATGGAATGAAGTGGAACGGAATGGACCGCAATGGAATTGAATGGAGTGAAGTGGAAAGTAGTGGAGTGGAGTGGAATGGAGTGGAAATGAATGGAATGGAGTGGAATGGAAGGGAATGGAGGCAAGTGGATAGGAATTGACTGAAGCAGATTGGAGTGGAGTGGAGTGGAGTGGCATGGAATGGAATGAAGTGGATGGGAATGCAATGGAGTGGAATGAAATGGAATAAAATGGAATGGAGTGGAATGGAGAGGAATGGAGTGGAAGTGGAGTGGAATGGAGGGGAGTAAGAGGAAGAGAATGGAATGGAATCGAAAGGAGGGAAGTGCAATTGTGTGGAGTGGAGTGGAGATGAAAGGAGTGGAGTGATGTGGAGTCGAGAGGAAAGGAATGGAATGGAATGGAATGGAGTTAAGTGGAGTGGAATGGAGTGGAAGGTAATGGAGTGGAATGAAAAGGAGTGGATTGGAATGGAGTGGAATGGAATGGAGTGGAACGGAGTGGAGTAGAATGGAGTGGGTTGCAGAGGAGTGGAATGGAGTGGAATGGAAGGGAACGGAAAGGAATGTAGTGGAAAGGAATGGAATGGAGTGGATTGAAATTGAATGGAAAGGATTGGAGTGCAGTGGACTGGAGGGGAGTGGAATAAAATGGAGTATAGTGCAGTGGAATGGAGTGGACTGGAGTGGAGATGAGTGGAGTGGACTGGAATGGAATGGAGTGGAGTGGAATGGTGTGGAGTGGGGTGGAAAGGAATGGAACAGAATGGAATGGAGAGGAATGGAGTGGCATGTAGTGGAGTGGAGTGAAGTGGAAAGGAATGGCATGGAATGGAGTAGAGTGGAATGGAGGGGTATGGAATGGAATGGAATGGAATTGAGTGGAATGGAGTGGAATGGAGTGGAGTGGAGAGGAATGGAATGGAGTGGAAAGGTCTGAAAGGAGTGGAATGGAGTGGAGTGGAATGCAATGGAGTAGATTGGAATGAAGTGGAAAGGAATAGAATGGAGAGAAGTAGAGTAGAATGGAGTGGATTGGAATGGAGGGGAGCAGAGTGGAGTTAACAGCGGTGGATTGGAATACAGTGGATGGGGTAGAGTGGAAGGGAGTGGAATTATATGGAATGGAATGGATTGGAGTGGAGTGGAAGGGAGTGGAGTGGAGTTGAAAGTAGAGGAATCGAAAGAAGTGGAAAGGAGTGGAGTAGAGTGGATTAGAGTGGATTGGAATGGAATGGAGTGGAGTGGAATGGTGTGGAAACGAATGGAAGGGAGGGGAGTGGAATGGAACTAAATGGAATGGAATGTAGTGGAATGGAGAGGAGTGGAGTGGACTGGAGTGGAATGTAATCGAATGGAGTGTACTGGAGTGGAATGTATTTGAGAGGCGGGTAATGGAGAGGAGTGGAATGTATTTGAGAGGCGGGTAGTGGAGTGGAGTGGAGTGAAATACATCGGAATGGCACGGAATTGAATGGAATGGAGGGGAGTGGAATGCAGTGGAGTGGAGTCGATTGGAGTGGTGAGGAATAGAACGGAGTGGCATGGAATGGAGCACAGTGGAATGCAATGGAGTGGAGTGGATTGGAAAGGGGTGGAGTGGAGTGACGATGGGTGAAGTGGAATGTAATGGAGTGGAGTGCAGAGGAGTCTCATGGAATGGAATGGAATGGAACGCAATGGAAGCTGAGATTGTACCACTGCGCTCCAGGATGGGTGACACAGTGTGATACTCTCAAAAGAAAGGAATGGAATGGAATGCAGTGGAATGGAATGGAATGCAATGGGGTGCATTGGAGTGGAGTGGAGTGAAGTGAAGTGGATTGGAGTGGAATGGAGAGGAATGGAACGGAATGGAATGGAATGAAGTAGACTGGAGTGGGGTGGAGTTGAGTGCAATGGAATGGAGCGAAATGGAATCAGATGCAGAGAAATGGAGTAGAGAGGAGTGCAGTAGAGTGGAAAGGAGTGCAATGGAGTGGAATGGAATCGGAAGTAACGGAAAGTAGTGGAGTGGATGGAACGGAAAGGAAAGGAGTGGAGCGGAGTGGAATGGAACGGAGCGGGAGGTGGGTTGGGGCCACTGCACTCCAGGCTGGCTGGCTGACTGAGGTATTCTCGCAATAAAGGAATGGAATGGAATGCCGTAGAGTGGAATGGAACGGAGTGGAGTGGAGTGGAATGGAGTGAGTTGGAGCAGAGTGGAATGAAGAATGCAATGGGATGGAAGGGAATTGAATGAAATGCAGTGGAGTGCAGTGGAGTGCATTGCAGTGGAATGGAGCAGAATGGAATGGAAAGGAGTGGAATGGACAGGAGTGGAGTGCACTGGAGAGGAGAGGATAGGAATGCAGTGGAATGGAATTGGATGTAATGGAACGTAGAGGAGTGGAGTGGAATGGAGTGGGCCAGAGTGGAATGGAATGGAATGCAATGGAAAGGAATGGAGTGGAATAGAATGGAATGGAATGGAATGGAATGGAGTGGGATGACTTGTAGTGGGGTGGAGTGAAATGGAGTATAATGGAATGGAGTGGAGTGGAGTGGAATGTGATAGAATGGAGAGGAGGGGAATGGAGCAGAATGGAATGGAGTGCAGCGGAATGGAGTGGAGTGGAATGGAATCAAATGGAGTGGAATGGAACAGAGTGGAATGGAATGGAGTGCAATAGACTAGAATTGAGTGTAGTGTAGTGGAATTTAGTGGAATGGACTGGAATGGAGTGGAATGGAATGGAATTGAGGGGAATGGAATGGAATGGAAAGGAATGGAAAGCAATGGAAAGGAATAGAATTGAATGCAACGGAATTAAAAGAATGCAATGGAATGCAATGGAATAGAATGCAATGGAATGTATAGTTGACATGTAATATGAGCTGAGATTGTGACACTGCACTCCAGCCAGGGTGACATGGTGATATCCTGTCGTAAGAAGTGAATGGAATGCAATGGAGTGAAATGGAATGGAATGAAATGGAATGGAGCGGAGTGGAAGGGAATGGAGTGGAATGATATAGAATGCAGTGGACTGTAATGGCATGGAGTGGAAAGAAGTAGAGTGGAATGGAGTGGAATGGAATGGACTGGCATAGAATGGAGTGGAATTGAATGCAATGGAGTGGATTGGAAAGGAATGCAAAGGAGTAGAGTGGAGTAGAGTGGTGTGGAGTGGAGTGGAATGGAGCTGAATGTACTTCAATGGAGTACAATGGAATGGAACGGAGTGGAATGGAATGGAATGATATGAGGTGGATTGGAGTGGAATGTAGTGGAGTGGAATGGAATGGAATAGAATGGAATGGAGTAGAGTGTAATGGAATGCAGTGGCGATAAGTGGAGTGGAATGGAATGCATTGGAGTAGAGTGGAGTGGAATGGAATGGAATGGAGTGGAGTGGAGGGGAGTGGAGTGGAATGGAATTGAGTGAAGTGGAGTGCAGTTGAATGGAATATCGTGGTGTGGAGTGGAGTGGAAGTGAATGGAGTGAATAGGAGTGGAATGGAGTGGAAGGTAACGGAGTGGAATGGAGTCGAATGGAGTGGAATGGAGTAGAGTGGATTAGAGTGGAATGGTGTCGAACGGACTGGAATGGAATGGAATGGAGTGGAATGGAATTGAATCAAATGGAATGGAGTGGAGTGGAGTGGAGTGGAATGAAATGAAATGGAAGGGAGTGGAGAGAAACGCAGTTGATTGGAGTGGAGTGGAGTGGAAAGGAATGGAAAGGAGTGGGATGGAGACGTATGGATTGGAGTGGAATGGAGTGGAATGGAATGAAGTGGAAAGGAGTGGAACGGAGTGAAATTGAATTTAGTGGACTGGAGTGGAATGGAGTTAAATGGAATGGAATGGAATGGAGTGGAATGGAATGGAATGGAGTGGAGTGGAATGGAATAGAATGGCATGGAATGGAATAGAATGGGATGGAGTGGAGTGGAGAGGAGTGGAATGGATTGGAGTGAAGTGGAGTGGAATGGAATTGAGTGGAGCGGAGAGGAAAGGAATGGAATGGAGTGGAGTGGAATGGCATGGAATGGAGTGGAATGGAATGGATAGTAGTGGAGTGGAGTGGAGTGGATTGGAGTGTAGTGGAAGGGAATGGAGTGCAGTGTAATGGACTGGAATGGAGCAGAGCAGAATGGAGTGGACTGGACTGGAGTGGAATGGAATGGGATGGCATGGAATGGGAGCTGAGATTTTACCAATGTGCTCTAGGCAGGGTGACTGGGTGTCATACTCTCAAAAGAAAGGAATGGAATGGAACGCAGTGGAATGGAATGGAACAGAGTGGACATTAGTGGAGTGGAATGTGGAGGAATGGAATGAAATGGAACGTAATGGCATGAAATGGAGTGGTGTGGGGTGGAATGGATTATAGTGGAATGGGGTGGAAAGGAATGGGATGGAGTGGAATGAAGTGGAGTGCAGTGGAGTGGAACGGAGTTGAATGGCATAGAATTGAGTGGACAGTAGTGGAATGTTTTGGAATGCAATGGAATCCATTGTAATAGAATGGAATACAACGGAAAGTTGACATGGAGTGTGAGCTGAGATTGTGCCACTGCACTCCAGACTGGGTGACACGTTATATCCTGTGGATAGAAAGGAATGGAATGCAATAGAGTGAAATGGAATGGAGTGGAATGGAATTGAATGGAATGGAGTGGAGTGGAGTGGAGTCGAATGGAGACGAATGGAATGGGACGGAGTGGAATGCAACGGAGTGGAGTGGAGTATCGTGGAGTGAAATAGAATGGAATGCACTGGGTTGGAATGGAATGCAATGGACTGCTGAAAGGAAATGTGAGCTGTTATTGTTCCACTGCACTCCAGCCTTTGTGACGGAATGAAATCCTGTGGAAAAAAAGGAATGGAATGGAATGGAACGGAATGGAATGGAATGGAATGGAATGGATTGGAGTGGAGTGGAGTGGTGTGGAGAAGAGTGTAGTGGAGTGGAGTGGAGTGAAATGGAGTGGAGTGTCGTGGAGGAGAGTGGAATGGAGTGGAATGGAATGGAGAGGAAAGGAACGGAGTGGAGTGGAATGGAACGGAGTGGAGTGGAATGGAATCCAATGGAATGAAATGGAATTGAATCGAATGGAATGAAGAAATATGTGCAGTGATTTGGCCACTGCGCTGGAGCCTGTGTGAGAGAGGGAGATCCTGTCGATAAAACAGTGTGGAATGGAAGGGATTGGAATGGAATGGAATGGAACGTATTGGAGTGGAGTGGAGTGGAATTGAGTGGAGTGGAGTGCACTGGAATGGAATGGAATGCAATGGAATGTAATGGAATGATGAAATGATATGTGAGCTGAGATTGTGCCACTGCACTCCACGCTGGGTGACAGAGTGAGATACTCTTGAAAGAAAGAAATGGAATGGAAAGAATTTTTAATTGGGTGGATTCGAGTGGACTGAAGTAGAGTGCAGTGGAATAGAGAGGAATGGAATGGAATGGAATCGGATGTAAAGGAATGGAATGATGTGGAGTGGAGTGGTGAGGAGTGTAGTGCTGTGGAATGGAGCAGAAAGTAACGGGATGGTGTGGAGTGGAGTGCAGTGCAGTGGAGTGGAGAGGAGTGCAATGGCGTGGAATGGAATCGGATGTAAAGGAACGTACTGGAGTGGAGCGGAGTGGAAAGGAGTGGAATGGAATGGAATTGAATGTAATGGAAAGCAAAGGAATGGAATGGGATGCAATGGAATTTAATGCAATAGAATGCAGTTCAATAGAGAGTTGACATGTAATGTGAGCTGAGATTGTGCCTAAGCTCTCCAGGCTGTTTGACACAGTGATATCGTGTCGAAAGAATGGAATGGAATGCAGTGGTGTGAAATGGAATGGAATGTAGTGGACAGGAGTAGAATGGAGTGGAGTGAAGAGGAACAGAGTGGAATGGAATGGGATGCAGTGGAATGGAATGCAGTGGAGTGGAGTGAAATAGAAAGAAATGGAATGGGATGGAATGGAATGCAATGGAATGGAGAAGAGAAATGTGAGCTGAGATTGTGTGACTACACTCCAGCCTTAGTGACCGAGAGAGATTCTGTGGAAGGAAAGAACTGATTTCAAAGGAGTGGAATGGAAGGGAATGTAGTACAGTGGAGTAGAGTGGAATGGAGTGAAACAGAATAGAATGGAGTGGAAGGCAATGGAATGGAATGGAATGGAGTGGAGTGGAATAGAGAGGAGTGCACTGCAATGGAGTGGAGTGGAGTGGAAGGGAGTGGAATGCAATGGAATGTAGTGGAGTGCAGTGGAGTGGAATGGAATGGAGTGGACAGGAGTGGAAGGAGTAGAGTGGACTGGAATGGAATAGAATGGAACAGAATGCAGTGGAGTGGAGGGGAGTGGAGGTGAGTGGAGTGGCATGGAGTGGAATGGAATGGAATGGAGTGAAATGGAATCCAATGGATTGGAATGGAGTGGAGTGGAGTGGAGTGGAATGGAGAGGAGTCGAATGGAATGGAAGGGAATGCAACGGAACGCAGTGGTGTGGATTGGAATGCAGTGAAATGGAGTACTATGGAATCTAAAGGAGTGGAGTGGAGTCTAGTGGAGTGGAATGGAATGGAACAAAATGGAATGGAATGGCACGGAATGGAGTGGAGTAGAGTGGAGTGGGAAGGAAGGGAGATGAGTGGAATGGAGAGGAATGGAATGCAGTGGAGTGGATTGGATTGGAATGAACTGGAATGGAGAGGAATGGAATGAAGTGGAACGGAATGGACCGCAATGGAATTGAATGGAGTGAAGTGGAAAGTAGTGGAGTGGAGTGGAATGGAGTGGAAATGAATGGAATGGAGTGGAATGGAAGGGAATGGAGGCAAGTGGATAGGAATTGACTGAAGCAGATTGGAGTGGAGTGGAGTGGAGTGGCATGGAATGGAATGAAGTGGATGGGAATGCAATGGAGTGGAATGAAATGGAATAAAATGGAATGGAGTGGAATGGAGAGGAATGGAGTGGAAGTGGAGTGGAATGGAGGGGAGTAAGAGGAAGAGAATGGAACGGAATCGAAAGGAGGGAAGTGCAATTGTGTGGAGTGGAGTGGAGATGAAAGGAGTGGAGTGATGTGGAGTCGAGAGGAAAGGAATGGAATGGAATGGAATGGAGTTAAGTGGAGTGGAATGGAGTGGAAGGTAATGGAGTGGAATGAAAAGGAGTGGATTGGAATGGAGTGGAATGGAATGGAGTGGAACGGAGTGGAGTAGAATGGAGTGGGTTGCAGAGGAGTGGAATGGAGTGGAATGGAAGGGAACGGAAAGGAATGTAGTGGAAAGGAATGGAATGGAGTGGATTGAAATTGAATGGAAAGGATTGGAGTGCAGTGGACTGGAGGGGAGTGGAATAAAATGGAGTATAGTGCAGTGGAATGGAGTGGACTGGAGTGGAGATGAGTGGAGTGGACTGGAATGGAATGGAGTGGAGTGGAATGGTGTGGAGTGGGGTGGAAAGGAATGGAACAGAATGGAATGGAGAGGAATGGAGTGGCATGTAGTGGAGTGGAGTGAAGTGGAAAGGAATGGCATGGAATGGAGTAGAGTGGAATGGAGGGGTATGGAATGGAATGGAATGGAATTGAGTGGAATGGAGTGGAATGGAGTGGAGTGGAGAGGAATGGAATGGAGTGGAAAGGTCTGAAAGGAGTGGAATGGAGTGGAGTGGAATGCAATGGAGTAGATTGGAATGAAGTGGAAAGGAATAGAATGGAGAGAAGTAGAGTAGAATGGAGTGGATTGGAATGGAGGTTAGCAGAGTGGAGTTAACAGCGGTGGATTGGAATACAGTGGATGGGGTAGAGTGGAAGGGAGTGGAATTATATGGAATGGAATGGATTGGATTGGAGTGGAAGGGAGTGGAGTGGAGTTGAAAGTAGAGGAATCGAAAGAAGTGGAAAGGAGTGGAGTAGAGTGGATTAGAGTGGATTGGAATGGAATGGAGTGGAGTGGAATGGTGTGGAAACGAATGGAAGGGAGGGGAGTGGAATGGAACGAAATGGAATGGAATGTAGTGGAATGGAGAGGAGTGGAGTGGACTGGAGTGGAATGTAATCGAATGGAGTGTACTGGAGTGGAATGTATTTGAGAGGCGGGTAATGGAGAGGAGTGGAATGTATTTGAGAGGCGGGTAGTGGAGTGGAGTGGAGTGAAATACATCGGAATGGCACGGAATTGAATGGAATGGAGGGGAGTGGAATGCAGTGGAGTGGAGTCGATTGGAGTGGTGAGGAATAGAACGGAGTGGCATGGAATGGAGCACAGTGGAATGCAATGGAGTGGAGTGGATTGGAAAGGGGTGGAGTGGAGTGACGATGGGTGAAGTGGAATGTAATGGAGTGGAGTGCAGAGGAGTCTCATGGAATGGAATGGAATGGAACGCAATGGAAGCTGAGATTGTACCACTGCGCTCCAGGATGGGTGACACAGTGTGATACTCTCAAAAGAAAGGAATGGAATGGAATGCAGTGGAATGGAATGGAATGCAATGGGGTGCATTGGAGTGGAGTGGAGTGAAGTGAAGTGGATTGGAGTGGAATGGAGAGGAATGGAACGGAATGGAATGGAATGAAGTAGACTGGAGTGGGGTGGAGTTGAGTGCAATGGAATGGAGCGAAATGGAATCAGATGCAGAGAAATGGAGTAGAGAGGAGTGCAGTAGAGTGGAAAGGAGTGCAATGGAGTGGAATGGAATCGGAAGTAACGGAAAGTAGTGGAGTGGATGGAACGGAAAGGAAAGGAGTGGAGCGGAGTGGAATGGAACGGAGCGGGAGGTGGGTTGGGGCCACTGCACTCCAGGCTGGCTGGCTGACTGAGGTATTCTCGCAATAAAGGAATGGAATGGAATGCCGTAGAGTGGAATGGAACGGAGTGGAGTGGAGTGGAATGGAGTGAGTTGGAGCAGAGTGGAATGAAGAATGCAATGGGATGGAAGGGAATTGAATGAAATGCAGTGGAGTGCAGTGGAGTGCATTGCAGTGGAATGGAGCAGAATGGAATGGAAAGGAGTGGAATGGACAGGAGTGGAGTGCACTGGAGAGGAGAGGATAGGAATGCAGTGGAATGGAATTGGATGTAATGGAACGTAGAGGAGTGGAGTGGAATGGAGTGGGCCAGAGTGGAATGGAATGGAATGCAATGGAAAGGAATGGAGTGGAATAGAATGGAATGGAATGGAATGGAATGGAATGGAGTGGGATGACTTGTAGTGGGGTGGAGTGAAATGGAGTATAATGGAATGGAGTGGAGTGGAGTGGAATGTGATAGAATGGAGAGGAGGGGAATGGAGCAGAATGGAATGGAGTGCAGCGGAATGGAGTGGAGTGGAATGGAATCAAATGGAGTGGAATGGAACAGAGTGGAATGGAATGGAGTGCAATAGACTAGAATTGAGTGTAGTGTAGTGGAATTTAGTGGAATGGACTGGAATGGAGTGGAATGGAATGGAATTGAGGGGAATGGAGTGGAATGGAAAGGAATGGAAAGCAATGGAAAGGAATAGAATTGAATGCAACGGAATTAAAAGAATGCAATGGAATGCAATGGAATAGAATGCAATGGAATGTATAGTTGACATGTAATATGAGCTGAGATTGTGACACTGCACTCCAGCCAGGGTGACATGGTGATATCCTGTCGTAAGAAGTGAATGGAATGCAATGGAGTGAAATGGAATGGAATGAAATGGAATGGAGCGGAGTGGAAGGGAATGGAGTGGAATGATATAGAATGCAGTGGACTGTAATGGCATGGAGTGGAAAGAAGTAGAGTGGAATGGAGTGGAATGGAATGGACTGGCATAGAATGGAGTGGAATTGAATGCAATGGAGTGGATTGGAAAGGAATGCAAAGGAGTAGAGTGGAGTAGAGTGGTGTGGAGTGGAGTGGAATGGAGCTGAATGTACTTCAATGGAGTACAATGGAATGGAACGGAGTGGAATGGAATGGAATGATATGAAGTGGATTGGAGTGGAATGGAATGGAATAGAATGGAATGGAGTAGAGTGTAATGGAATGCAGTGGCGATAAGTGGAGTGGAATGGAATGCATTGGAGTAGAGTGGAGTGGAATGGAATGGAATGGAGTGGAGTGGAGGGGAGTGGAGTGGAATGGAATTGAGTGAAGTGGAGTGCAGTTGAATGGAATATCGTGGTGTGGAGTGGAGTGGAAGTGAATGGAGTGAATAGGAGTGGAATGGAGTGGAAGGTAACGGAGTGGAATGGAGTCGAATGGAGTGGAATGGAGTAGAGTGGATTAGAGTGGAATGGTGTCGAACGGACTGGAATGGAATGGAATGGAGTGGAATGGAATTGAATCAAATGGAATGGAGTGGAGTGGAGTGGAGTGGAGTGGAATGAAATGAAATGGAAGGGAGTGGAGAGAAACGCAGTTGATTGGAGTGGAGTGGAGTGGAAAGGAATGGAAAGGAGTGGGATGGAGACGTATGGATTGGAGTGGAATGGAGTGGAATGGAATGAAGTGGAAAGGAGTGGAACGGAGTGAAATTGAATTTAGTGGACTGGAGTGGAATGGAGTTAAATGGAATGGAATGGAATGGAGTGGAATGGAATGGAATGGAGTGGAGTGGAATGGAATAGAATGGCATGGAATGGAATAGAATGGGATGGAGTGGAGTGGAGAGGAGTGGAATGGATTGGAGTGAAGTGGAGTGGAATGGAATTGAGTGGAGCGGAGAGGAAAGGAATGGAATGGAGTGGAGTGGAATGGCATGGAATGGAGTGGAATGGAATGGATAGTAGTGGAGTGGAGTGGAGTGGATTGGAGTGTAGTGGAAGGGAATGGAGTGCAGTGTAATGGACTGGAATGGAGCAGAGCAGAATGGAGTGGACTGGACTGGAGTGGAATGGAATGGGATGGCATGGAATGGGAGCTGAGATTTTACCAATGTGCTCTAGGCAGGGTGACTGGGTGTCATACTCTCAAAAGAAAGGAATGGAATGGAACGCAGTGGAATGGAATGGAACAGAGTGGACATTAGTGGAGTGGAATGTGGAGGAACGGAATGAAATGGAACGTAATGGCATGAAATGGAGTGGTGTGGGGTGGAATGGATTATAGTGGAATGGGGTGGAAAGGAATGGGATGGAGTGGAATGAAGTGGAGTGCAGTGGAGTGGAACGGAGTTGAATGGCATAGAATTGAGTGGACAGTAGTGGAATGTTTTGGAATGCAATGGAATCCATTGTAATAGAATGGAATACAACGGAAAGTTGACATGGAGTGTGAGCTGAGATTGTGCCACTGCACTCCAGACTGGGTGACACGTTATATCCTGTGGATAGAAAGGAATGGAATGCAATAGAGTGAAATGGAATGGAGTGGAATGGAATTGAATGGAATGGAGTGGAGTGGAGTGGAGTCGAAAGGAGACGAATGGAGTGGGACGGAGTGGAATGGAACGGAGTGGAGTGGAGTATCGTGGAGTGAAATAGAATGGAATGCACTGGGTTGGAATGGAATGCAATGGACTGCTGAAAGGAAATGTGAGCTGTTATTGTTCCACTGCACTCCAGCCTTTGTGACGGAATGAAATCCTGTGGAAAAAAAGGAATGGAATGGAATGGAATGGAATGGAATGGAATGGAATGGAATGGAAAGGAATGGAATGGAGTGGAGTGGAGTGGTGTGGAGAGGAGTGGAGTGGAGTGGAGTGAAATGGAGTGGAGTGTCGTGGAGGAGAGTGGAATGGAGTGGAATGGAATGGAGAGGAAAGGAACGGAGTGGAGTGGAATGGAACGGAGTGGAGTGGAATGGAATCCAATGGAATGAAATGGAATTGAATCGAATGGAATGAAGAAATATGTGCAGTGATTTGGCCACTGCGCTGGAGCCTGTGTGAGAGAGGGAGATCCTGTCGATAAAACAGTGTGGAATGGAAGGGATTGGAATGGAATGGAATGGAACGTATTGGAGTGGAGTGGAGTGGAATTGAGTGGAGTGGAGTGCACTGGAATGGAATGGAATGCAATGGAATGTAATGGAATGATGAAATGATATGTGAGCTGAGATTGTGCCACTGCACTCCACGCTGGGTGACAGAGTGAGATACTCTTGAAAGAAAGAAATGGAATGGAAAGAATTTTTAATTGGGTGGATTCGAGTGGACTGAAGTAGAGTGCAGTGGAATAGAGAGGAATGGAATGGAATGGAATCGGATGTAAAGGAATGGAATGATGTGGAGTGGAGTGGTGAGGAGTGTAGTGCTGTGGAATGGAGCAGAAAGTAACGGGATGGTGTGGAGTGGAGTGCAGTGCAGTGGAGTGGAGAGGAGTGCAATGGCGTGGAATGGAATCGGATGTAAAGGAACGTACTGGAGTGGAGCGGAGTGGAAAGGAGTGGAATGGAATGGAATTGAATGTAATGGAAAGCAAAGGAATGGAATGGGATGCAATGGAATTTAATGCAATAGAATGCAGTTCAATAGAGAGTTGACATGTAGTGTGAGCTGAGATTGTGCCTAAGCTCTCCAGGCTGTTTGACACAGTGATATCGTGTGGAAAGAATGGAATGGAATGCAGTGGTGTGAAATGGAATGGAATGTAGTGGACAGGAGTAGAATGGAGTGGAGTGAAGAGGAACAGAGTGGAATGGAATGGGATGCAGTGGAATGGAATGCAGTGGAGTGGAGTGAAATAGAAAGAAATGGAATGGGATGGAATGGAATGCAATGGAATGGAGAAGAGAAATGTGAGCTGAGATTGTGTGACTACACTCCAGCCTTAGTGACCGAGAGAGATTCTGTGGAAGGAAAGAACTGATTTCAAAGGAGTGGAATGGAAGGGAATGTAGTACAGTGGAGTAGAGTGGAATGGAGTGAAACAGAATAGAATGGAGTGGAAGGCAATGGAATGGAATGGAATGGAGTGGAGTGGAATAGAGAGGAGTGCACTGCAATGGAGTGGAGTGGAGTGGAAGGGAGTGGAATGCAATGGAATGTAGTGGAGTGCAGTGGAGTGGAATGGAATGGAGTGGACAGGAGTGGAAGGAGTAGAGTGGACTGGAATGGAATAGAATGGAACAGAATGCAGTGGAGTGGAGGGGAGTGGAGGTGAGTGGAGTGGCATGGAGTGGAATGGAATGGAATGGAGTGAAATGGAATCCAATGGATTGGAATGGAGTGGAGTGGAGTGGAGTGGAATGGAGAGGAGTCGAATGGAATGGAAGGGAATGCAACGGAACGCAGTGGTGTGGATTGGAATGCAGTGAAATGGAGTACTATGGAATCTAAAGGAGTGGAGTGGAGTCTAGTGGAGTGGAATGGAATGGAACAAAATGGAATGGAATGGCACGGAATGGAGTGGAGTAGAGTGGAGTGGGAAGGAAGGGAGATGAGTAGAATGGAGAGGAATGGAATGCAGTGGAGTGGATTGGATTGGAATGAACTGGAATGGAGAGGAATGGAATGAAGTGGAACGGAATGGACCGCAATGGAATTGAATGGAGTGAAGTGGAAAGTAGTGGAGTGGAGTGGAATGGAGTGGAAATGAATGGAATGGAGTGGAATGGAAGGGAATGGAGACAAGTGCATAGGAATTGACTGAAGCAGATTGGAGTGGAGTGGAGTGGAGTGGCAAGGAATGGAATGAAGTGGATGGGAATGCAATGGAGTGGAATGAAATGGAATAAAATGGCATGGAGTGGAATGGAGAGGAATGGAGTGGAGTGGAGTGGAATGGAGGGGAGTAAGAGGAAGAGAATGGAATGGAATCGAAAGGAGGGAAGTGCAATTGTGTGGAGTGGAGTGGAGATGAAAGGAGTGGAGTGATGTGGAGTCGAAAGGAAAGGAATGGAATGGAATGGAATGGAGTTAAGTGGAGTGGAATGGAGTGGAAGGTAATGGAGTGGAATGAAAAGGAGTGGATTGGAATGGAGTGGAATGGAATGGAGTGGAACGGAGTGGAGTAGAATGGAGTGGGTTGCAGAGGAGTGGAATGGAGTGGAATGGAAGGGAACGGAAAGGAATGTAGTGGAAAGGAATGGAATGGAGTGGATTGAAATTGAATGGAAAGGATTGGAGTGCAGTGGACTGGAGGGGAGTGGAATAAAATGGAGTATAGTGCAGTGGAATGGAGTGGACTGGAGTGGAGATGAGTGGAGTGGACTGGAATGGAATGGAGTGGAGTGGAATGGTGTGGAGTGGGGTGGAAAGGAATGGAACAGAATGGAATGGAGAGGAATGGAGTGGCATGTAGTGGAGTGGAGTGAAGTGGAAAGGAATGGCATGGAATGGAGTAGAGTGGAATGGAGGGGTATGGAATGGAATGGAATGGAATTGAGTGGAATGGAGTGGAATGGAGTGGAGTGGAGAGGAATGGAATGGAGTGGAAAGGTCTGAAAGGAGTGGAATGGAGTGGAGTGGAATGCAATGGAGTAGATTGGAATGAAGTGGAAAGGAATAGAATGGAGAGAAGTAGAGTAGAATGGAGTGGATTGGAATGGAGGGGAGCAGAGTGGAGTTAACAGCGGTGGATTGGAATACAGTGGATGGGGTAGAGTGGAAGGGAGTGGAATTATATGGAATGGAATGGATTGGAGTGGAGTGGAAGGGAGTGGAGTGGAGTTGAAAGTAGAGGAATCGAAAGAAGTGGAAAGGAGTGGAGTAGAGTGGATTAGAGTGGATTGGAATGGAATGGAGTGGAGTGGAATGGTGTGGAAACGAATGGAAGGGAGGGGAGTGGAATGGAACGAAATGGAATGGAATGTAGTGGAATGGAGAGGAGTGGAGTGGACTGGAGTGGAATGTAATCGAATGGAGTGTACTGGAGTGGAATGTATTTGAGAGGCGGGTAATGGAGAGGAGTGGAATGTATTTGAGAGGCGGGTAGTGGAGTGGAGTGGAGTGAAATACATCGGAATGGCACGGAATTGAATGGAATGGAGGGGAGTGGAATGCAGTGGAGTGGAGTCGATTGGAGTGGTGAGGAATAGAACGGAGTGGCATGGAATGGAGCACAGTGGAATGCAATGGAGTGGAGTGGATTGGAAAGGGGTGGAGTGGAGTGACGATGGGTGAAGTGGAATGTAATGGAGTGGAGTGCAGAGGAGTCTCATGGAATGGAATGGAATGGAACGCAATGGAAGCTGAGATTGTACCACTGCGCTCCAGGATGGGTGACACAGTGTGATACTCTCAAAAGAAAGGAATGGAATGGAATGCAGTGGAATGGAATGGAATGCAATGGGGTGCATTGGAGTGGAGTGGAGTGAAGTGAAGTGGATTGGAGTGGAATGGAGAGGAATGGAACGGAATGGAATGGAATGAAGTAGACTGGAGTGGGGTGGAGTTGAGTGCAATGGAATGGAGCGAAATGGAATCAGATGCAGAGAAATGGAGTAGAGAGGAGTGCAGTAGAGTGGAAAGGAGTGCAATGGAGTGGAATGGAATCGGAAGTAACGGAAAGTAGTGGAGTGGATGGAACGGAAAGGAAAGGAGTGGAGCGGAGTGGAATGGAACGGAGCGGGAGGTGGGTTGGGGCCACTGCACTCCAGGCTGGCTGGCTGACTGAGGTATTCTCGCAATAAAGGAATGGAATGGAATGCCGTAGAGTGGAATGGAACGGAGTGGAGTGGAGTGGAATGGAGTGAGTTGGAGCAGAGTGGAATGAAGAATGCAATGGGATGGAAGGGAATTGAATGAAATGCAGTGGAGTGCAGTGGAGTGCATTGCAGTGGAATGGAGCAGAATGGAATGGAAAGGAGTGGAATGGACAGGAGTGGAGTGCACTGGAGAGGAGAGGATAGGAATGCAGTGGAATGGAATTGGATGTAATGGAACGTAGAGGAGTGGAGTGGAATGGAGTGGGCCAGAGTGGAATGGAATGGAATGCAATGGAAAGGAATGGAGTGGAATAGAATGGAATGGAATGGAATGGAATGGAGTGGGATGACTTGTAGTGGGGTGGAGTGAAATGGAGTATAATGGAATGGAGTGGAGTGGAGTGGAATGTGATAGAATGGAGAGGAGGGGAATGGAGCAGAATGGAATGGAGTGCAGCGGAATGGAGTGGAGTGGAATGGAATCAAATGGAGTGGAATGGAACAGAGTGGAATGGAATGGAGTGCAATAGACTAGAATTGAGTGTAGTGTAGTGGAATTTAGTGGAATGGACTGGAATGGAGTGGAATGGAATGGAATTGAGGGGAATGGAATGGAATGGAAAGGAATGGAAAGCAATGGAAAGGAATAGAATTGAATGCAACGGAATTAAAAGAATGCAATGGAATGCAATGGAATAGAATGCAATGGAATGTATAGTTGACATGTAATATGAGCTGAGATTGTGACACTGCACTCCAGCCAGGGTGACATGGTGATATCCTGTCGTAAGAAGTGAATGGAATGCAATGGAGTGAAATGGAATGGAATGAAATGGAATGGAGCGGAGTGGAAGGGAATGGAGTGGAATGATATAGAATGCAGTGGACTGTAATGGCATGGAGTGGAAAGAAGTAGAGTGGAATGGAGTGGAATGGAATGGACTGGCATAGAATGGAGTGGAATTGAATGCAATGGAGTGGATTGGAAAGGAATGCAAAGGAGTAGAGTGGAGTAGAGTGGTGTGGAGTGGAGTGGAATGGAGCTGAATGTACTTCAATGGAGTACAATGGAATGGAACGGAGTGGAATGGAATGGAATGATATGAGGTGGATTGGAGTGGAATGTAGTGGAGTGGAATGGAATGGAATAGAATGGAATGGAGTAGAGTGTAATGGAATGCAGTGGCGATAAGTGGAGTGGAATGGAATGCATTGGAGTAGAGTGGAGTGGAATGGAATGGAATGGAGTGGAGTGGAGGGGAGTGGAGTGGAATGGAATTGAGTGAAGTGGAGTGCAGTTGAATGGAATATCGTGGTGTGGAGTGGAGTGGAAGTGAATGGAGTGAATAGGAGTGGAATGGAGTGGAAGGTAACGGAGTGGAATGGAGTCGAATGGAGTGGAATGGAGTAGAGTGGATTAGAGTGGAATGGTGTCGAACGGACTGGAATGGAATGGAATGGAGTGGAATGGAATTGAATCAAATGGAATGGAGTGGAGTGGAGTGGAGTGGAATGAAATGAAATGGAAGGGAGTGGAGAGAAACGCAGTTGATTGGAGTGGAGTGGAGTGGAAAGGAATGGAAAGGAGTGGGATGGAGACGTATGGATTGGAGTGGAATGGAGTGGAATGGAATGAAGTGGAAAGGAGTGGAACGGAGTGAAATTGAATTTAGTGGACTGGAGTGGAATGGAGTTAAATGGAATGGAATGGAATGGAGTGGAATGGAATGGAATGGAGTGGAGTGGAATGGAATAGAATGGCATGGAATGGAATAGAATGGGATGGAGTGGAGTGGAGAGGAGTGGAATGGATTGGAGTGAAGTGGAGTGGAATGGAATTGAGTGGAGCGGAGAGGAAAGGAATGGAATGGAGTGGAGTGGAATGGCATGGAATGGAGCGGAATGGAATGGATAGTAGTGGAGTGGAGTGGAGTGGATTGGAGTGTAGTGGAAGGGAATGGAGTGCAGTGTAATGGACTGGAATGGAGCAGAGCAGAATGGAGTGGACTGGACTGGAGTGGAATGGAATGGGATGGCATGGAATGGGAGCTGAGATTTTACCAATGTGCTCTAGGCAGGGTGACTGGGTGTCATACTCTCAAAAGAAAGGAATGGAATGGAACGCAGTGGAATGGAATGGAACAGAGTGGACATTAGTGGAGTGGAATGTGGAGGAACGGAATGAAATGGAACGTAATGGCATGAAATGGAGTGGTGTGGGGTGGAATGGATTATAGTGGAATGGGGTGGAAAGGAATGGGATGGAGTGGAATGAAGTGGAGTGCAGTGGAGTGGAACGGAGTTGAATGGCATAGAATTGAGTGGACAGTAGTGGAATGTTTTGGAATGCAATGGAATCCATTGTAATAGAATGGAATACAACGGAAAGTTGACATGGAGTGTGAGCTGAGATTGTGCCACTGCACTCCAGACTGGGTGACACGTTATATCCTGTGGATAGAAAGGAATGGAATGCAATAGAGTGAAATGGAATGGAGTGGAATGGAATTGAATGGAATGGAGTGGAGTGGAGTGGAGTCGAAAGGAGACGAATGGAGTGGGACGGAGTGGAATGGAACGGAGTGGAGTGGAGTATCGTGGAGTGAAATAGAATGGAATGCACTGGGTTGGAATGGAATGCAATGGACTGCTGAAAGGAAATGTGAGCTGTTATTGTTCCACTGCACTCCAGCCTTTGTGACGGAATGAAATCCTGTGGAAAAAAAGGAATGGAATGGAATGGAATGGAATGGAATGGAATGGAATGGAATGGAAAGGAATGGAATGGAGTGGAGTGGAGTGGTGTGGAGAGGAGTGTAGTGGAGTGGAGTGAAATGGAGTGGAGTGTCGTGGAGGAGAGTGGAATGGAGTGGAATGGAATGGAGAGGAAAGGAACGGAGTGGAGTGGAATGGAACGGAGTGGAGTGGAATGGAATCCAATGGAATGAAATGGAATTGAATCGAATGGAATGAAGAAATATGTGCAGTGATTTGGCCACTGCGCTGGAGCCTGTGTGAGAGAGGGAGATCCTGTCGATAAAACAGTGTGGAATGGAAGGGATTGGAATGGAATGGAATGGAACGTATTGGAGTGGAGTGGAGTGGAATTGAGTGGAGTGGAGTGCACTGGAATGGAATGGAATGCAATGGAATGTAATGGAATGATGAAATGATATGTGAGCTGAGATTGTGCCACTGCACTCCACGCTGGGTGACAGAGTGAGATACTCTTGAAAGAAAGAAATGGAATGGAAAGAATTTTTAATTGGGTGGATTCGAGTGGACTGAAGTAGAGTGCAGTGGAATAGAGAGGAATGGAATGGAATGGAATCGGATGTAAAGGAATGGAATGATGTGGAGTGGAGTGGTGAGGAGTGTAGTGCTGTGGAATGGAGCAGAAAGTAACGGGATGGTGTGGAGTGGAGTGCAGTGCAGTGGAGTGGAGAGGAGTGCAATGGCGTGGAATGGAATCGGATGTAAAGGAACGTACTGGAGTGGAGCGGAGTGGAAAGGAGTGGAATGGAATGGAATTGAATGTAATGGAAAGCAAAGGAATGGAATGGGATGCAATGGAATTTAATGCAATAGAATGCAGTTCAATAGAGAGTTGACATGTAGTGTGAGCTGAGATTGTGCCTAAGCTCTCCAGGCTGTTTGACACAGTGATATCGTGTGGAAAGAATGGAATGGAATGCAGTGGTGTGAAATGGAATGGAATGTAGTGGACAGGAGTAGAATGGAGTGGAGTGAAGAGGAACAGAGTGGAATGGAATGGGATGCAGTGGAATGGAATGCAGTGGAGTGGAGTGAAATAGAAAGAAATGGAATGGGATGGAATGGAATGCAATGGAATGGAGAAGAGAAATGTGAGCTGAGATTGTGTGACTACACTCCAGCCTTAGTGACCGAGAGAGATTCTGTGGAAGGAAAGAACTGATTTCAAAGGAGTGGAATGGAAGGGAATGTAGTACAGTGGAGTAGAGTGGAATGGAGTGAAACAGAATAGAATGGAGTGGAAGGCAATGGAATGGAATGGAATGGAGTGGAGTGGAATAGAGAGGAGTGCACTGCAATGGAGTGGAGTGGAGTGGAAGGGAGTGGAATGCAATGGAATGTAGTGGAGTGCAGTGGAGTGGAATGGAATGGAGTGGACAGGAGTGGAAGGAGTAGAGTGGACTGGAATGGAATAGAATGGAACAGAATGCAGTGGAGTGGAGGGGAGTGGAGGTGAGTGGAGTGGCATGGAGTGGAATGGAATGGAATGGAGTGAAATGGAATCCAATGGATTGGAATGGAGTGGAGTGGAGTGGAGTGGAATGGAGAGGAGTCGAATGGAATGGAAGGGAATGCAACGGAACGCAGTGGTGTGGATTGGAATGCAGTGAAATGGAGTACTATGGAATCTAAAGGAGTGGAGTGGAGTCTAGTGGAGTGGAATGGAATGGAACAAAATGGAATGGAATGGCACGGAATGGAGTGGAGTAGAGTGGAGTGGGAAGGAAGGGAGATGAGTAGAATGGAGAGGAATGGAATGCAGTGGAGTGGATTGGATTGGAATGAACTGGAATGGAGAGGAATGGAATGAAGTGGAACGGAATGGACCGCAATGGAATTGAATGGAGTGAAGTGGAAAGTAGTGGAGTGGAGTGGAATGGAGTGGAAATGAATGGAATGGAGTGGAATGGAAGGGAATGGAGACAAGTGCATAGGAATTGACTGAAGCAGATTGGAGTGGAGTGGAGTGGAGTGGCAAGGAATGGAATGAAGTGGATGGGAATGCAATGGAGTGGAATGAAATGGAATAAAATGGCATGGAGTGGAATGGAGAGGAATGGAGTGGAGTGGAGTGGAATGGAGGGGAGTAAGAGGAAGAGAATGGAATGGAATCGAAAGGAGGGAAGTGCAATTGTGTGGAGTGGAGTGGAGATGAAAGGAGTGGAGTGATGTGGAGTCGAAAGGAAAGGAATGGAATGGAATGGAATGGAGTTAAGTGGAGTGGAATGGAGTGGAAGGTAATGGAGTGGAATGAAAAGGAGTGGATTGGAATGGAGTGGAATGGAATGGAGTGGAACGGAGTGGAGTAGAATGGAGTGGGTTGCAGAGGAGTGGAATGGAGTGGAATGGAAGGGAACGGAAAGGAATGTAGTGGAAAGGAATGGAATGGAGTGGATTGAAATTGAATGGAAAGGATTGGAGTGCAGTGGACTGGAGGGGAGTGGAATAAAATGGAGTATAGTGCAGTGGAATGGAGTGGACTGGAGTGGAGATGAGTGGAGTGGACTGGAATGGAATGGAGTGGAGTGGAATGGTGTGGAGTGGGGTGGAAAGGAATGGAACAGAATGGAATGGAGAGGAATGGAGTGGCATGTAGTGGAGTGGAGTGAAGTGGAAAGGAATGGCATGGAATGGAGTAGAGTGGAATGGAGGGGTATGGAATGGAATGGAATGGAATTGAGTGGAATGGAGTGGAATGGAGTGGAGTGGAGAGGAATGGAATGGAGTGGAAAGGTCTGAAAGGAGTGGAATGGAGTGGAGTGGAATGCAATGGAGTAGATTGGAATGAAGTGGAAAGGAATAGAATGGAGAGAAGTAGAGTAGAATGGAGTGGATTGGAATGGAGGGGAGCAGAGTGGAGTTAACAGCGGTGGATTGGAATACAGTGGATGGGGTAGAGTGGAAGGGAGTGGAATTATATGGAATGGAATGGATTGGAGTGGAGTGGAAGGGAGTGGAGTGGAGTTGAAAGTAGAGGAATCGAAAGAAGTGGAAAGGAGTGGAGTAGAGTGGATTAGAGTGGATTGGAATGGAATGGAGTGGAGTGGAATGGTGTGGAAACGAATGGAAGGGAGGGGAGTGGAATGGAACGAAATGGAATGGAATGTAGTGGAATGGAGAGGAGTGGAGTGGACTGGAGTGGAATGTAATCGAATGGAGTGTACTGGAGTGGAATGTATTTGAGAGGCGGGTAATGGAGAGGAGTGGAATGTATTTGAGAGGCGGGTAGTGGAGTGGAGTGGAGTGAAATACATCGGAATGGCACGGAATTGAATGGAATGGAGGGGAGTGGAATGCAGTGGAGTGGAGTCGATTGGAGTGGTGAGGAATAGAACGGAGTGGCATGGAATGGAGCACAGTGGAATGCAATGGAGTGGAGTGGATTGGAAAGGGGTGGAGTGGAGTGACGATGGGTGAAGTGGAATGTAATGGAGTGGAGTGCAGAGGAGTCTCATGGAATGGAATGGAATGGAACGCAATGGAAGCTGAGATTGTACCACTGCGCTCCAGGATGGGTGACACAGTGTGATACTCTCAAAAGAAAGGAATGGAATGGAATGCAGTGGAATGGAATGGAATGCAATGGGGTGCATTGGAGTGGAGTGGAGTGAAGTGAAGTGGATTGGAGTGGAATGGAGAGGAATGGAACGGAATGGAATGGAATGAAGTAGACTGGAGTGGGGTGGAGTTGAGTGCAATGGAATGGAGCGAAATGGAATCAGATGCAGAGAAATGGAGTAGAGAGGAGTGCAGTAGAGTGGAAAGGAGTGCAATGGAGTGGAATGGAATCGGAAGTAACGGAAAGTAGTGGAGTGGATGGAACGGAAAGGAAAGGAGTGGAGCGGAGTGGAATGGAACGGAGCGGGAGGTGGGTTGGGGCCACTGCACTCCAGGCTGGCTGGCTGACTGAGGTATTCTCGCAATAAAGGAATGGAATGGAATGCCGTAGAGTGGAATGGAACGGAGTGGAGTGGAGTGGAATGGAGTGAGTTGGAGCAGAGTGGAATGAAGAATGCAATGGGATGGAAGGGAATTGAATGAAATGCAGTGGAGTGCAGTGGAGTGCATTGCAGTGGAATGGAGCAGAATGGAATGGAAAGGAGTGGAATGGACAGGAGTGGAGTGCACTGGAGAGGAGAGGATAGGAATGCAGTGGAATGGAATTGGATGTAATGGAACGTAGAGGAGTGGAGTGGAATGGAGTGGGCCAGAGTGGAATGGAATGGAATGCAATGGAAAGGAATGGAGTGGAATAGAATGGAATGGAATGGAATGGAATGGAGTGGGATGACTTGTAGTGGGGTGGAGTGAAATGGAGTATAATGGAATGGAGTGGAGTGGAGTGGAATGTGATAGAATGGAGAGGAGGGGAATGGAGCAGAATGGAATGGAGTGCAGCGGAATGGAGTGGAGTGGAATGGAATCAAATGGAGTGGAATGGAACAGAGTGGAATGGAATGGAGTGCAATAGACTAGAATTGAGTGTAGTGTAGTGGAATTTAGTGGAATGGACTGGAATGGAGTGGAATGGAATGGAATTGAGGGGAATGGAATGGAATGGAAAGGAATGGAAAGCAATGGAAAGGAATAGAATTGAATGCAACGGAATTAAAAGAATGCAATGGAATGCAATGGAATAGAATGCAATGGAATGTATAGTTGACATGTAATATGAGCTGAGATTGTGACACTGCACTCCAGCCAGGGTGACATGGTGATATCCTGTCGTAAGAAGTGAATGGAATGCAATGGAGTGAAATGGAATGGAATGAAATGGAATGGAGCGGAGTGGAAGGGAATGGAGTGGAATGATATAGAATGCAGTGGACTGTAATGGCATGGAGTGGAAAGAAGTAGAGTGGAATGGAGTGGAATGGAATGGACTGGCATAGAATGGAGTGGAATTGAATGCAATGGAGTGGATTGGAAAGGAATGCAAAGGAGTAGAGTGGAGTAGAGTGGTGTGGAGTGGAGTGGAATGGAGCTGAATGTACTTCAATGGAGTACAATGGAATGGAACGGAGTGGAATGGAATGGAATGATATGAGGTGGATTGGAGTGGAATGTAGTGGAGTGGAATGGAATGGAATAGAATGGAATGGAGTAGAGTGTAATGGAATGCAGTGGCGATAAGTGGAGTGGAATGGAATGCATTGGAGTAGAGTGGAGTGGAATGGAATGGAATGGAGTGGAGTGGAGGGGAGTGGAGTGGAATGGAATTGAGTGAAGTGGAGTGCAGTTGAATGGAATATCGTGGTGTGGAGTGGAGTGGAAGTGAATGGAGTGAATAGGAGTGGAATGGAGTGGAAGGTAACGGAGTGGAATGGAGTCGAATGGAGTGGAATGGAGTAGAGTGGATTAGAGTGGAATGGTGTCGAACGGACTGGAATGGAATGGAATGGAGTGGAATGGAATTGAATCAAATGGAATGGAGTGGAGTGGAGTGGAGTGGAATGAAATGAAATGGAAGGGAGTGGAGAGAAACGCAGTTGATTGGAGTGGAGTGGAGTGGAAAGGAATGGAAAGGAGTGGGATGGAGACGTATGGATTGGAGTGGAATGGAGTGGAATGGAATGAAGAGGAAAGGAGTGGAACGGAGTGAAATTGAATTTAGTGGACTGGAGTGGAATGGAGTTAAATGGAATGGAATGGAATGGAGTGGAATGGAATGGAATGGAGTGGAGTGGAATGGAATAGAATGGCATGGAATGGAATAGAATGGGATGGAGTGGAGTGGAGAGGAGTGGAATGGATTGGAGTGAAGTGGAGTGGAATGGAATTGAGTGGAGCGGAGAGGAAAGGAATGGAATGGAGTGGAGTGGAATGGCATGGAATGGAGTGGAATGGAATGGATAGTAGTGGAGTGGAGTGGAGTGGATTGGAGTGTAGTGGAAGGGAATGGAGTGCAGTGTAATGGACTGGAATGGAGCAGAGCAGAATGGAGTGGACTGGACTGGAGTGGAATGGAATGGGATGGCATGGAATGGGAGCTGAGATTTTACCAATGTGCTCTAGGCAGGGTGACTGGGTGTCATACTCTCAAAAGAAAGGAATGGAATGGAACGCAGTGGAATGGAATGGAACAGAGTGGACATTAGTGGAGTGGAATGTGGAGGAATGGAATGAAATGGAACGTAATGGCATGAAATGGAGTGGTGTGGGGTGGAATGGATTATAGTGGAATGGGGTGGAAAGGAATGGGATGGAGTGGAATGAAGTGGAGTGCAGTGGAGTGGAACGGAGTTGAATGGCATAGAATTGAGTGGACAGTAGTGGAATGTTTTGGAATGCAATGGAATCCATTGTAATAGAATGGAATACAACGGAAAGTTGACATGGAGTGTGAGCTGAGATTGTGCCACTGCACTCCAGACTGGGTGACACGTTATATCCTGTGGATAGAAAGGAATGGAATGCAATAGAGTGAAATGGAATGGAGTGGAATGGAATTGAATGGAATGGAGTGGAGTGGAGTGGAGTCGAATGGAGACGAATGGAATGGGACGGAGTGGAATGGAACGGAGTGGAGTGGAGTATCGTGGAGTGAAATAGAATGGAATGCACTGGGTTGGAATGGAATGCAATGGACTGCTGAAAGGAAATGTGAGCTGTTATTGTTCCACTGCACTCCAGCCTTTGTGACGGAATGAAATCCTGTGGAAAAAAAGGAATGGAATGGAATGGAACGGAATGGAATGGAATGGAATGGAATGGATTGGAGTGGAGTGGAGTGGTGTGGAGAAGAGTGTAGTGGAGTGGAGTGGAGTGAAATGGAGTGGAGTGTCGTGGAGGAGAGTGGAATGGAGTGGAATGGAATGGAGAGGAAAGGAACGGAGTGGAGTGGAATGGAACGGAGTGGAGTGGAATGGAATCCAATGGAATGAAATGGAATTGAATCGAATGGAATGAAGAAATATGTGCAGTGATTTGGCCACTGCGCTGGAGCCTGTGTGAGAGAGGGAGATCCTGTCGATAAAACAGTGTGGAATGGAAGGGATTGGAATGGAATGGAATGGAACGTATTGGAGTGGAGTGGAGTGGAATTGAGTGGAGTGGAGTGCACTGGAATGGAATGGAATGCAATGGAATGTAATGGAATGATGAAATGATATGTGAGCTGAGATTGTGCCACTGCACTCCACGCTGGGTGACAGAGTGAGATACTCTTGAAAGAAAGAAATGGAATGGAAAGAATTTTTAATTGGGTGGATTCGAGTGGACTGAAGTAGAGTGCAGTGGAATAGAGAGGAATGGAATGGAATGGAATCGGATGTAAAGGAATGGAATGATGTGGAGTGGAGTGGTGAGGAGTGTAGTGCTGTGGAATGGAGCAGAAAGTAACGGGATGGTGTGGAGTGGAGTGCAGTGCAGTGGAGTGGAGAGGAGTGCAATGGCGTGGAATGGAATCGGATGTAAAGGAACGTACTGGAGTGGAGCGGAGTGGAAAGGAGTGGAATGGAATGGAATTGAATGTAATGGAAAGCAAAGGAATGGAATGGGATGCAATGGAATTTAATGCAATAGAATGCAGTTCAATAGAGAGTTGACATGTAATGTGAGCTGAGATTGTGCCTAAGCTCTCCAGGCTGTTTGACACAGTGATATCGTGTCGAAAGAATGGAATGGAATGCAGTGGTGTGAAATGGAATGGAATGTAGTGGACAGGAGTAGAATGGAGTGGAGTGAAGAGGAACAGAGTGGAATGGAATGGGATGCAGTGGAATGGAATGCAGTGGAGTGGAGTGAAATAGAAAGAAATGGAATGGGATGGAATGGAATGCAATGGAATGGAGAAGAGAAATGTGAGCTGAGATTGTGTGACTACACTCCAGCCTTAGTGACCGAGAGAGATTCTGTGGAAGGAAAGAACTGATTTCAAAGGAGTGGAATGGAAGGGAATGTAGTACAGTGGAGTAGAGTGGAATGGAGTGAAACAGAATAGAATGGAGTGGAAGGCAATGGAATGGAATGGAATGGAGTGGAGTGGAATAGAGAGGAGTGCACTGCAATGGAGTGGAGTGGAGTGGAAGGGAGTGGAATGCAATGGAATGTAGTGGAGTGCAGTGGAGTGGAATGGAATGGAGTGGACAGGAGTGGAAGGAGTAGAGTGGACTGGAATGGAATAGAATGGAACAGAATGCAGTGGAGTGGAGGGGAGTGGAGGTGAGTGGAGTGGCATGGAGTGGAATGGAATGGAATGGAGTGAAATGGAATCCAATGGATTGGAATGGAGTGGAGTGGAGTGGAGTGGAATGGAGAGGAGTCGATTGGAATGGAAGGGAATGCAACGGAACGCAGTGGTGTGGATTGGAATGCAGTGAAATGGAGTACTATGGAATCTAAAGGAGTGGAGTGGAGTCTAGTGGAGTGGAATGGAATGGAACAAAATGGAATGGAATGGCACGGAATGGAGTGGAGTAGAGTGGAGTGGGAAGGAAGGGAGATGAGTGGAATGGAGAGGAATGGAATGCAGTGGAGTGGATTGGATTGGAATGAACTGGAATGGAGAGGAATGGAATGAAGTGGAACGGAATGGACCGCAATGGAATTGAATGGAGTGAAGTGGAAAGTAGTGGAGTGGAGTGGAATGGAGTGGAAATGAATGGAATGGAGTGGAATGGAAGGGAATGGAGGCAAGTGGATAGGAATTGACTGAAGCAGATTGGAGTGGAGTGGAGTGGAGTGGCATGGAATGGAATGAAGTGGATGGGAATGCAATGGAGTGGAATGAAATGGAATAAAATGGAATGGAGTGGAATGGAGAGGAATGGAGTGGAAGTGGAGTGGAATGGAGGGGAGTAAGAGGAAGAGAATGGAACGGAATCGAAAGGAGGGAAGTGCAATTGTGTGGAGTGGAGTGGAGATGAAAGGAGTGGAGTGATGTGGAGTCGAGAGGAAAGGAATGGAATGCAATGGAATGGAGTTAAGTGGAGTGGAATGGAGTGGAAGGTAATGGAGTGGAATGAAAAGGAGTGGATTGGAATGGAGTGGAATGGAATGGAGTGGAACGGAGTGGAGTAGAATGGAGTGGGTTGCAGAGGAGTGGAATGGAGTGGAATGGAAGGGAACGGAAAGGAATGTAGTGGAAAGGAATGGAATGGAGTGGATTGAAATTGAATGGAAAGGATTGGAGTGCAGTGGACTGGAGGGGAGTGGAATAAAATGGAGTATAGTGCAGTGGAATGGAGTGGACTGGAGTGGAGATGAGTGGAGTGGACTGGAATGGAATGGAGTGGAGTGGAATGGTGTGGAGTGGGGTGGAAAGGAATGGAACAGAATGGAATGGAGAGGAATGGAGTGGCATGTAGTGGAGTGGAGTGAAGTGGAAAGGAATGGCATGGAATGGAGTAGAGTGGAATGGAGGGGTATGGAATGGAATGGAATGGAATTGAGTGGAATGGAGTGGAATGGAGTGGAGTGGAGAGGAATGGAATGGAGTGGAAAGGTCTGAAAGGAGTGGAATGGAGTGGAGTGGAATGCAATGGAGTAGATTGGAATGAAGTGGAAAGGAATAGAATGGAGAGAAGTAGAGTAGAATGGAGTGGATTGGAATGGAGGGGAGCAGAGTGGAGTTAACAGCGGTGGATTGGAATACAGTGGATGGGGTAGAGTGGAAGGGAGTGGAATTATATGGAATGGAATGGATTGGATTGGAGTGGAAGGGAGTGGAGTGGAGTTGAAAGTAGAGGAATCGAAAGAAGTGGAAAGGAGTGGAGTAGAGTGGATTAGAGTGGATTGGAATGGAATGGAGTGGAGTGGAATGGTGTGGAAACGAATGGAAGGGAGGGGAGTGGAATGGAACGAAATGGAATGGAATGTAGTGGAATGGAGAGGAGTGGAGTGGACTGGAGTGGAATGTAATCGAATGGAGTGTACTGGAGTGGAATGTATTTGAGAGGCGGGTAATGGAGAGGAGTGGAATGTATTTGAGAGGCGGGTAGTGGAGTGGAGTGGAGTGAAATACATCGGAATGGCACGGAATTGAATGGAATGGAGGGGAGTGGAATGCAGTGGAGTGGAGTCGATTGGAGTGGTGAGGAATAGAACGGAGTGGCATGGAATGGAGCACAGTGGAATGCAATGGAGTGGAGTGGATTGGAAAGGGGTGGAGTGGAGTGACGATGGGTGAAGTGGAATGTAATGGAGTGGAGTGCAGAGGAGTCTCATGGAATGGAATGGAATGGAACGCAATGGAAGCTGAGATTGTACCACTGCGCTCCAGGATGGGTGACACAGTGTGATACTCTCAAAAGAAAGGAATGGAATGGAATGCAGTGGAATGGAATGGAATGCAATGGGGTGCATTGGAGTGGAGTGGAGTGAAGTGAAGTGGATTGGAGTGGAATGGAGAGGAATGGAACGGAATGGAATGGAATGAAGTAGACTGGAGTGGGGTGGAGTTGAGTGCAATGGAATGGAGCGAAATGGAATCAGATGCAGAGAAATGGAGTAGAGAGGAGTGCAGTAGAGTGGAAAGGAGTGCAATGGAGTGGAATGGAATCGGAAGTAACGGAAAGTAGTGGAGTGGATGGAACGGAAAGGAAAGGAGTGGAGCGGAGTGGAATGGAACGGAGCGGGAGGTGGGTTGGGGCCACTGCACTCCAGGCTGGCTGGCTGACTGAGGTATTCTCGCAATAAAGGAATGGAATGGAATGCCGTAGAGTGGAATGGAACGGAGTGGAGTGGAGTGGAATGGAGTGAGTTGGAGCAGAGTGGAATGAAGAATGCAATGGGATGGAAGGGAATTGAATGAAATGCAGTGGAGTGCAGTGGAGTGCATTGCAGTGGAATGGAGCAGAATGGAATGGAAAGGAGTGGAATGGACAGGAGTGGAGTGCACTGGAGAGGAGAGGATAGGAATGCAGTGGAATGGAATTGGATGTAATGGAACGTAGAGGAGTGGAGTGGAATGGAGTGGGCCAGAGTGGAATGGAATGGAATGCAATGGAAAGGAATGGAGTGGAATAGAATGGAATGGAATGGAATGGAATGGAATGGAGTGGGATGACTTGTAGTGGGGTGGAGTGAAATGGAGTATAATGGAATGGAGTGGAGTGGAGTGGAATGTGATAGAATGGAGAGGAGGGGAATGGAGCAGAATGGAATGGAGTGCAGCGGAATGGAGTGGAGTGGAATGGAATCAAATGGAGTGGAATGGAACAGAGTGGAATGGAATGGAGTGCAATAGACTAGAATTGAGTGTAGTGTAGTGGAATTTAGTGGAATGGACTGGAATGGAGTGGAATGGAATGGAATTGAGGGGAATGGAGTGGAATGGAAAGGAATGGAAAGCAATGGAAAGGAATAGAATTGAATGCAACGGAATTAAAAGAATGCAATGGAATGCAATGGAATAGAATGCAATGGAATGTATAGTTGACATGTAATATGAGCTGAGATTGTGACACTGCACTCCAGCCAGGGTGACATGGTGATATCCTGTCGTAAGAAGTGAATGGAATGCAATGGAGTGAAATGGAATGGAATGAAATGGAATGGAGCGGAGTGGAAGGGAATGGAGTGGAATGATATAGAATGCAGTGGACTGTAATGGCATGGAGTGGAAAGAAGTAGAGTGGAATGGAGTGGAATGGAATGGACTGGCATAGAATGGAGTGGAATTGAATGCAATGGAGTGGATTGGAAAGGAATGCAAAGGAGTAGAGTGGAGTAGAGTGGTGTGGAGTGGAGTGGAATGGAGCTGAATGTACTTCAATGGAGTACAATGGAATGGAACGGAGTGGAATGGAATGGAATGATATGAAGTGGATTGGAGTGGAATGGAATGGAATAGAATGGAATGGAGTAGAGTGTAATGGAATGCAGTGGCGATAAGTGGAGTGGAATGGAATGCATTGGAGTAGAGTGGAGTGGAATGGAATGGAATGGAGTGGAGTGGAGGGGAGTGGAGTGGAATGGAATTGAGTGAAGTGGAGTGCAGTTGAATGGAATATCGTGGTGTGGAGTGGAGTGGAAGTGAATGGAGTGAATAGGAGTGGAATGGAGTGGAAGGTAACGGAGTGGAATGGAGTCGAATGGAGTGGAATGGAGTAGAGTGGATTAGAGTGGAATGGTGTCGAACGGACTGGAATGGAATGGAATGGAGTGGAATGGAATTGAATCAAATGGAATGGAGTGGAGTGGAGTGGAGTGGAATGAAATGAAATGGAAGGGAGTGGAGAGAAACGCAGTTGATTGGAGTGGAGTGGAGTGGAAAGGAATGGAAAGGAGTGGGATGGAGACGTATGGATTGGAGTGGAATGGAGTGGAATGGAATGAAGTGGAAAGGAGTGGAACGGAGTGAAATTGAATTTAGTGGACTGGAGTGGAATGGAGTTAAATGGAATGGAATGGAATGGAGTGGAATGGAATGGAATGGAGTGGAGTGGAATGGAATAGAATGGCATGGAATGGAATAGAATGGGATGGAGTGGAGTGGAGAGGAGTGGAATGGATTGGAGTGAAGTGGAGTGGAATGGAATTGAGTGGAGCGGAGAGGAAAGGAATGGAATGGAGTGGAGTGGAATGGCATGGAATGGAGTGGAATGGAATGGATAGTAGTGGAGTGGAGTGGAGTGGATTGGAGTGTAGTGGAAGGGAATGGAGTGCAGTGTAATGGACTGGAATGGAGCAGAGCAGAATGGAGTGGACTGGACTGGAGTGGAATGGAATGGGATGGCATGGAATGGGAGCTGAGATTTTACCAATGTGCTCTAGGCAGGGTGACTGGGTGTCATACTCTCAAAAGAAAGGAATGGAATGGAACGCAGTGGAATGGAATGGAACAGAGTGGACATTAGTGGAGTGGAATGTGGAGGAACGGAATGAAATGGAACGTAATGGCATGAAATGGAGTGGTGTGGGGTGGAATGGATTATAGTGGAATGGGGTGGAAAGGAATGGGATGGAGTGGAATGAAGTGGAGTGCAGTGGAGTGGAACGGAGTTGAATGGCATAGAATTGAGTGGACAGTAGTGGAATGTTTTGGAATGCAATGGAATCCATTGTAATAGAATGGAATACAACGGAAAGTTGACATGGAGTGTGAGCTGAGATTGTGCCACTGCACTCCAGACTGGGTGACACGTTATATCCTGTGGATAGAAAGGAATGGAATGCAATAGAGTGAAATGGAATGGAGTGGAATGGAATTGAATGGAATGGAGTGGAGTGGAGTGGAGTCGAAAGGAGACGAATGGAGTGGGACGGAGTGGAATGGAACGGAGTGGAGTGGAGTATCGTGGAGTGAAATAGAATGGAATGCACTGGGTTGGAATGGAATGCAATGGACTGCTGAAAGGAAATGTGAGCTGTTATTGTTCCACTGCACTCCAGCCTTTGTGACGGAATGAAATCCTGTGGAAAAAAAGGAATGGAATGGAATGGAATGGAATGGAATGGAATGGAATGGAATGGAAAGGAATGGAATGGAGTGGAGTGGAGTGGTGTGGAGAGGAGTGTAGTGGAGTGGAGTGAAATGGAGTGGAGTGTCGTGGAGGAGAGTGGAATGGAGTGGAATGGAATGGAGAGGAAAGGAACGGAGTGGAGTGGAATGGAACGGAGTGGAGTGGAATGGAATCCAATGGAATGAAATGGAATTGAATCGAATGGAATGAAGAAATATGTGCAGTGATTTGGCCACTGCGCTGGAGCCTGTGTGAGAGAGGGAGATCCTGTCGATAAAACAGTGTGGAATGGAAGGGATTGGAATGGAATGGAATGGAACGTATTGGAGTGGAGTGGAGTGGAATTGAGTGGAGTGGAGTGCACTGGAATGGAATGGAATGCAATGGAATGTAATGGAATGATGAAATGATATGTGAGCTGAGATTGTGCCACTGCACTCCACGCTGGGTGACAGAGTGAGATACTCTTGAAAGAAAGAAATGGAATGGAAAGAATTTTTAATTGGGTGGATTCGAGTGGACTGAAGTAGAGTGCAGTGGAATAGAGAGGAATGGAATGGAATGGAATCGGATGTAAAGGAATGGAATGATGTGGAGTGGAGTGGTGAGGAGTGTAGTGCTGTGGAATGGAGCAGAAAGTAACGGGATGGTGTGGAGTGGAGTGCAGTGCAGTGGAGTGGAGAGGAGTGCAATGGCGTGGAATGGAATCGGATGTAAAGGAACGTACTGGAGTGGAGCGGAGTGGAAAGGAGTGGAATGGAATGGAATTGAATGTAATGGAAAGCAAAGGAATGGAATGGGATGCAATGGAATTTAATGCAATAGAATGCAGTTCAATAGAGAGTTGACATGTAGTGTGAGCTGAGATTGTGCCTAAGCTCTCCAGGCTGTTTGACACAGTGATATCGTGTGGAAAGAATGGAATGGAATGCAGTGGTGTGAAATGGAATGGAATGTAGTGGACAGGAGTAGAATGGAGTGGAGTGAAGAGGAACAGAGTGGAATGGAATGGGATGCAGTGGAATGGAATGCAGTGGAGTGGAGTGAAATAGAAAGAAATGGAATGGGATGGAATGGAATGCAATGGAATGGAGAAGAGAAATGTGAGCTGAGATTGTGTGACTACACTCCAGCCTTAGTGACCGAGAGAGATTCTGTGGAAGGAAAGAACTGATTTCAAAGGAGTGGAATGGAAGGGAATGTAGTACAGTGGAGTAGAGTGGAATGGAGTGAAACAGAATAGAATGGAGTGGAAGGCAATGGAATGGAATGGAATGGAGTGGAGTGGAATAGAGAGGAGTGCACTGCAATGGAGTGGAGTGGAGTGGAAGGGAGTGGAATGCAATGGAATGTAGTGGAGTGCAGTGGAGTGGAATGGAATGGAGTGGACAGGAGTGGAAGGAGTAGAGTGGACTGGAATGGAATAGAATGGAACAGAATGCAGTGGAGTGGAGGGGAGTGGAGGTGAGTGGAGTGGCATGGAGTGGAATGGAATGGAATGGAGTGAAATGGAATCCAATGGATTGGAATGGAGTGGAGTGGAGTGGAGTGGAATGGAGAGGAGTCGAATGGAATGGAAGGGAATGCAACGGAACGCAGTGGTGTGGATTGGAATGCAGTGAAATGGAGTACTATGGAATCTAAAGGAGTGGAGTGGAGTCTAGTGGAGTGGAATGGAATGGAACAAAATGGAATGGAATGGCACGGAATGGAGTGGAGTAGAGTGGAGTGGGAAGGAAGGGAGATGAGTAGAATGGAGAGGAATGGAATGCAGTGGAGTGGATTGGATTGGAATGAACTGGAATGGAGAGGAATGGAATGAAGTGGAACGGAATGGACCGCAATGGAATTGAATGGAGTGAAGTGGAAAGTAGTGGAGTGGAGTGGAATGGAGTGGAAATGAATGGAATGGAGTGGAATGGAAGGGAATGGAGACAAGTGCATAGGAATTGACTGAAGCAGATTGGAGTGGAGTGGAGTGGAGTGGCAAGGAATGGAATGAAGTGGATGGGAATGCAATGGAGTGGAATGAAATGGAATAAAATGGCATGGAGTGGAATGGAGAGGAATGGAGTGGAGTGGAGTGGAATGGAGGGGAGTAAGAGGAAGAGAATGGAATGGAATCGAAAGGAGGGAAGTGCAATTGTGTGGAGTGGAGTGGAGATGAAAGGAGTGGAGTGATGTGGAGTCGAAAGGAAAGGAATGGAATGGAATGGAATGGAGTTAAGTGGAGTGGAATGGAGTGGAAGGTAATGGAGTGGAATGAAAAGGAGTGGATTGGAATGGAGTGGAATGGAATGGAGTGGAACGGAGTGGAGTAGAATGGAGTGGGTTGCAGAGGAGTGGAATGGAGTGGAATGGAAGGGAACGGAAAGGAATGTAGTGGAAAGGAATGGAATGGAGTGGATTGAAATTGAATGGAAAGGATTGGAGTGCAGTGGACTGGAGGGGAGTGGAATAAAATGGAGTATAGTGCAGTGGAATGGAGTGGACTGGAGTGGAGATGAGTGGAGTGGACTGGAATGGAATGGAGTGGAGTGGAATGGTGTGGAGTGGGGTGGAAAGGAATGGAACAGAATGGAATGGAGAGGAATGGAGTGGCATGTAGTGGAGTGGAGTGAAGTGGAAAGGAATGGCATGGAATGGAGTAGAGTGGAATGGAGGGGTATGGAATGGAATGGAATGGAATTGAGTGGAATGGAGTGGAATGGAGTGGAGTGGAGAGGAATGGAATGGAGTGGAAAGGTCTGAAAGGAGTGGAATGGAGTGGAGTGGAATGCAATGGAGTAGATTGGAATGAAGTGGAAAGGAATAGAATGGAGAGAAGTAGAGTAGAATGGAGTGGATTGGAATGGAGGGGAGCAGAGTGGAGTTAACAGCGGTGGATTGGAATACAGTGGATGGGGTAGAGTGGAAGGGAGTGGAATTATATGGAATGGAATGGATTGGAGTGGAGTGGAAGGGAGTGGAGTGGAGTTGAAAGTAGAGGAATCGAAAGAAGTGGAAAGGAGTGGAGTAGAGTGGATTAGAGTGGATTGGAATGGAATGGAGTGGAGTGGAATGGTGTGGAAACGAATGGAAGGGAGGGGAGTGGAATGGAACGAAATGGAATGGAATGTAGTGGAATGGAGAGGAGTGGAGTGGACTGGAGTGGAATGTAATCGAATGGAGTGTACTGGAGTGGAATGTATTTGAGAGGCGGGTAATGGAGAGGAGTGGAATGTATTTGAGAGGCGGGTAGTGGAGTGGAGTGGAGTGAAATACATCGGAATGGCACGGAATTGAATGGAATGGAGGGGAGTGGAATGCAGTGGAGTGGAGTCGATTGGAGTGGTGAGGAATAGAACGGAGTGGCATGGAATGGAGCACAGTGGAATGCAATGGAGTGGAGTGGATTGGAAAGGGGTGGAGTGGAGTGACGATGGGTGAAGTGGAATGTAATGGAGTGGAGTGCAGAGGAGTCTCATGGAATGGAATGGAATGGAACGCAATGGAAGCTGAGATTGTACCACTGCGCTCCAGGATGGGTGACACAGTGTGATACTCTCAAAAGAAAGGAATGGAATGGAATGCAGTGGAATGGAATGGAATGCAATGGGGTGCATTGGAGTGGAGTGGAGTGAAGTGAAGTGGATTGGAGTGGAATGGAGAGGAATGGAACGGAATGGAATGGAATGAAGTAGACTGGAGTGGGGTGGAGTTGAGTGCAATGGAATGGAGCGAAATGGAATCAGATGCAGAGAAATGGAGTAGAGAGGAGTGCAGTAGAGTGGAAAGGAGTGCAATGGAGTGGAATGGAATCGGAAGTAACGGAAAGTAGTGGAGTGGATGGAACGGAAAGGAAAGGAGTGGAGCGGAGTGGAATGGAACGGAGCGGGAGGTGGGTTGGGGCCACTGCACTCCAGGCTGGCTGGCTGACTGAGGTATTCTCGCAATAAAGGAATGGAATGGAATGCCGTAGAGTGGAATGGAACGGAGTGGAGTGGAGTGGAATGGAGTGAGTTGGAGCAGAGTGGAATGAAGAATGCAATGGGATGGAAGGGAATTGAATGAAATGCAGTGGAGTGCAGTGGAGTGCATTGCAGTGGAATGGAGCAGAATGGAATGGAAAGGAGTGGAATGGACAGGAGTGGAGTGCACTGGAGAGGAGAGGATAGGAATGCAGTGGAATGGAATTGGATGTAATGGAACGTAGAGGAGTGGAGTGGAATGGAGTGGGCCAGAGTGGAATGGAATGGAATGCAATGGAAAGGAATGGAGTGGAATAGAATGGAATGGAATGGAATGGAATGGAGTGGGATGACTTGTAGTGGGGTGGAGTGAAATGGAGTATAATGGAATGGAGTGGAGTGGAGTGGAATGTGATAGAATGGAGAGGAGGGGAATGGAGCAGAATGGAATGGAGTGCAGCGGAATGGAGTGGAGTGGAATGGAATCAAATGGAGTGGAATGGAACAGAGTGGAATGGAATGGAGTGCAATAGACTAGAATTGAGTGTAGTGTAGTGGAATTTAGTGGAATGGACTGGAATGGAGTGGAATGGAATGGAATTGAGGGGAATGGAATGGAATGGAAAGGAATGGAAAGCAATGGAAAGGAATAGAATTGAATGCAACGGAATTAAAAGAATGCAATGGAATGCAATGGAATAGAATGCAATGGAATGTATAGTTGACATGTAATATGAGCTGAGATTGTGACACTGCACTCCAGCCAGGGTGACATGGTGATATCCTGTCGTAAGAAGTGAATGGAATGCAATGGAGTGAAATGGAATGGAATGAAATGGAATGGAGCGGAGTGGAAGGGAATGGAGTGGAATGAAATAGAATGCAGTGGACTGTAATGGCATGGAGTGGAAAGAAGTAGAGTGGAATGGAGTGGAATGGAATGGACTGGCATAGAATGGAGTGGAATTGAATGCAATGGAGTGGATTGGAAAGGAATGCAAAGGAGTAGAGTGGAGTAGAGTGGTGTGGAGTGGAGTGGAATGGAGCTGAATGTACTTCAATGGAGTACAATGGAATGGAACGGAGTGGAATGGAATGGAATGATATGAGGTGGATTGGAGTGGAATGTAGTGGAGTGGAATGGAATGGAATAGAATGGAATGGAGTAGAGTGTAATGGAATGCAGTGGCGATAAGTGGAGTGGAATGGAATGCATTGGAGTAGAGTGGAGTGGAATGGAATGGAATGGAGTGGAGTGGAGGGGAGTGGAGTGGAATGGAATTGAGTGAAGTGGAGTGCAGTTGAATGGAATATCGTGGTGTGGAGTGGAGTGGAAGTGAATGGAGTGAATAGGAGTGGAATGGAGTGGAAGGTAACGGAGTGGAATGGAGTCGAATGGAGTGGAATGGAGTAGAGTGGATTAGAGTGGAATGGTGTCGAACGGACTGGAATGGAATGGAATGGAGTGGAATGGAATTGAATCAAATGGAATGGAGTGGAGTGGAGTGGAGTGGAATGAAATGAAATGGAAGGGAGTGGAGAGAAACGCAGTTGATTGGAGTGGAGTGGAGTGGAAAGGAATGGAAAGGAGTGGGATGGAGACGTATGGATTGGAGTGGAATGGAGTGGAATGGAATGAAGTGGAAAGGAGTGGAACGGAGTGAAATTGAATTTAGTGGACTGGAGTGGAATGGAGTTAAATGGAATGGAATGGAATGGAGTGGAATGGAATGGAATGGAGTGGAGTGGAATGGAATAGAATGGCATGGAATGGAATAGAATGGGATGGAGTGGAGTGGAGAGGAGTGGAATGGATTGGAGTGAAGTGGAGTGGAATGGAATTGAGTGGAGCGGAGAGGAAAGGAATGGAATGGAGTGGAGTGGAATGGCATGGAATGGAGTGGAATGGAATGGATAGTAGTGGAGTGGAGTGGAGTGGATTGGAGTGTAGTGGAAGGGAATGGAGTGCAGTGTAATGGACTGGAATGGAGCAGAGCAGAATGGAGTGGACTGGACTGGAGTGGAATGGAATGGGATGGCATGGAATGGGAGCTGAGATTTTACCAATGTGCTCTAGGCAGGGTGACTGGGTGTCATACTCTCAAAAGAAAGGAATGGAATGGAACGCAGTGGAATGGAATGGAACAGAGTGGACATTAGTGGAGTGGAATGTGGAGGAATGGAATGAAATGGAACGTAATGGCATGAAATGGAGTGGTGTGGGGTGGAATGGATTATAGTGGAATGGGGTGGAAAGGAATGGGATGGAGTGGAATGAAGTGGAGTGCAGTGGAGTGGAACGGAGTTGAATGGCATAGAATTGAGTGGACAGTAGTGGAATGTTTTGGAATGCAATGGAATCCATTGTAATAGAATGGAATACAACGGAAAGTTGACATGGAGTGTGAGCTGAGATTGTGCCACTGCACTCCAGACTGGGTGACACGTTATATCCTGTGGATAGAAAGGAATGGAATGCAATAGAGTGAAATGGAATGGAGTGGAATGGAATTGAATGGAATGGAGTGGAGTGGAGTGGAGTCGAATGGAGACGAATGGAATGGGACGGAGTGCAATGGAACGGAGTGGAGTGGAGTATCGTGGAGTGAAATAGAATGGAATGCACTGGGTTGGAATGGAATGCAATGGACTGCTGAAAGGAAATGTGAGCTGTTATTGTTCCACTGCACTCCAGCCTTTGTGACGGAATGAAATCCTGTGGAAAAAAAGGAATGGAATGGAATGGAACGGAATGGAATGGAATGGAATGGAATGGATTGGAGTGGAGTGGAGTGGTGTGGAGAAGAGTGTAGTGGAGTGGAGTGGAGTGAAATGGAGTGGAGTGTCGTGGAGGAGAGTGGAATGGAGTGGAATGGAATGGAGAGGAAAGGAACGGAGTGGAGTGGAATGGAACGGAGTGGAGTGGAATGGAATCCAATGGAATGAAATGGAATTGAATCGAATGGAATGAAGAAATATGTGCAGTGATTTGGCCACTGCGCTGGAGCCTGTGTGAGAGAGGGAGATCCTGTCGATAAAACAGTGTGGAATGGAAGGGATTGGAATGGAATGGAATGGAACGTATTGGAGTGGAGTGGAGTGGAATTGAGTGGAGTGGAGTGCACTGGAATGGAATGGAATGCAATGGAATGTAATGGAATGATGAAATGATATGTGAGCTGAGATTGTGCCACTGCACTCCACGCTGGGTGACAGAGTGAGATACTCTTGAAAGAAAGAAATGGAATGGAAAGAATTTTTAATTGGGTGGATTCGAGTGGACTGAAGTAGAGTGCAGTGGAATAGAGAGGAATGGAATGGAATGGAATCGGATGTAAAGGAATGGAATGATGTGGAGTGGAGTGGTGAGGAGTGTAGTGCTGTGGAATGGAGCAGAAAGTAACGGGATGGTGTGGAGTGGAGTGCAGTGCAGTGGAGTGGAGAGGAGTGCAATGGCGTGGAATGGAATCGGATGAAAAGGAACGTACTGGAGTGGAGCGGAGTGGAAAGGAGTGGAATGGAATGGAATTGAATGTAATGGAAAGCAAAGGAATGGAATGGGATGCAATGGAATTTAATGCAATAGAATGCAGTTCAATAGAGAGTTGACATGTAATGTGAGCTGAGATTGTGCCTAAGCTCTCCAGGCTGTTTGACACAGTGATATCGTGTCGAAAGAATGGAATGGAATGCAGTGGTGTGAAATGGAATGGAATGTAGTGGACAGGAGTAGAATGGAGTGGAGTGAAGAGGAACAGAGTGGAATGGAATGGGATGCAGTGGAATGGAATGCAGTGGAGTGGAGTGAAATAGAAAGAAATGGAATGGGATGGAATGGAATGCAATGGAATGGAGAAGAGAAATGTGAGCTGAGATTGTGTGACTACACTCCAGCCTTAGTGACCGAGAGAGATTCTGTGGAAGGAAAGAACTGATTTCAAAGGAGTGGAATGGAAGGGAATGTAGTACAGTGGAGTAGAGTGGAATGGAGTGAAACAGAATAGAATGGAGTGGAAGGCAATGGAATGGAATGGAATGGAGTGGAGTGGAATAGAGAGGAGTGCACTGCAATGGAGTGGAGTGGAGTGGAAGGGAGTGGAATGCAATGGAATGTAGTGGAGTGCAGTGGAGTGGAATGGAATGGAGTGGACAGGAGTGGAAGGAGTAGAGTGGACTGGAATGGAATAGAATGGAACAGAATGCAGTGGAGTGGAGGGGAGTGGAGGTGAGTGGAGTGGCATGGAGTGGAATGGAATGGAATGGAGTGAAATGGAATCCAATGGATTGGAATGGAGTGGAGTGGAGTGGAGTGGAATGGAGAGGAGTCGATTGGAATGGAAGGGAATGCAACGGAACGCAGTGGTGTGGATTGGAATGCAGTGAAATGGAGTACTATGGAATCTAAAGGAGTGGAGTGGAGTCTAGTGGAGTGGAATGGAATGGAACAAAATGGAATGGAATGGCACGGAATGGAGTGGAGTAGAGTGGAGTGGGAAGGAAGGGAGATGAGTGGAATGGAGAGGAATGGAATGCAGTGGAGTGGATTGGATTGGAATGAACTGGAATGGAGAGGAATGGAATGAAGTGGAACGGAATGGACCGCAATGGAATTGAATGGAGTGAAGTGGAAAGTAGTGGAGTGGAGTGGAATGGAGTGGAAATGAATGGAATGGAGTGGAATGGAAGGGAATGGAGGCAAGTGGATAGGAATTGACTGAAGCAGATTGGAGTGGAGTGGAGTGGAGTGGCATGGAATGGAATGAAGTGGATGGGAATGCAATGGAGTGGAATGAAATGGAATAAAATGGAATGGAGTGGAATGGAGAGGAATGGAGTGGAAGTGGAGTGGAATGGAGGGGAGTAAGAGGAAGAGAATGGAACGGAATCGAAAGGAGGGAAGTGCAATTGTGTGGAGTGGAGTGGAGATGAAAGGAGTGGAGTGATGTGGAGTCGAGAGGAAAGGAATGGAATGCAATGGAATGGAGTTAAGTGGAGTGGAATGGAGTGGAAGGTAATGGAGTGGAATGAAAAGGAGTGGATTGGAATGGAGTGGAATGGAATGGAGTGGAACGGAGTGGAGTAGAATGGAGTGGGTTGCAGAGGAGTGGAATGGAGTGGAATGGAAGGGAACGGAAAGGAATGTAGTGGAAAGGAATGGAATGGAGTGGATTGAAATTGAATGGAAAGGATTGGAGTGCAGTGGACTGGAGGGGAGTGGAATAAAATGGAGTATAGTGCAGTGGAATGGAGTGGACTGGAGTGGAGATGAGTGGAGTGGACTGGAATGGAATGGAGTGGAGTGGAATGGTGTGGAGTGGGGTGGAAAGGAATGGAACAGAATGGAATGGAGAGGAATGGAGTGGCATGTAGTGGAGTGGAGTGAAGTGGAAAGGAATGGCATGGAATGGAGTAGAGTGGAATGGAGGGGTATGGAATGGAATGGAATGGAATTGAGTGGAATGGAGTGGAATGGAGTGGAGTGGAGAGGAATGGAATGGAGTGGAAAGGTCTGAAAGGAGTGGAATGGAGTGGAGTGGAATGCAATGGAGTAGATTGGAATGAAGTGGAAAGGAATAGAATGGAGAGAAGTAGAGTAGAATGGAGTGGATTGGAATGGAGGGGAGCAGAGTGGAGTTAACAGCGGTGGATTGGAATACAGTGGATGGGGTAGAGTGGAAGGGAGTGGAATTATATGGAATGGAATGGATTGGAGTGGAGTGGAAGGGAGTGGAGTGGAGTTGAAAGTAGAGGAATCGAAAGAAGTGGAAAGGAGTGGAGTAGAGTGGATTAGAGTGGATTGGAATGGAATGGAGTGGAGTGGAATGGTGTGGAAACGAATGGAAGGGAGGGGAGTGGAATGGAACGAAATGGAATGGAATGTAGTGGAATGGAGAGGAGTGGAGTGGACTGGAGTGGAATGTAATCGAATGGAGTGTACTGGAGTGGAATGTATTTGAGAGGCGGGTAATGGAGAGGAGTGGAATGTATTTGAGAGGCGGGTAGTGGAGTGGAGTGGAGTGAAATACATCGGAATGGCACGGAATTGAATGGAATGGAGGGGAGTGGAATGCAGTGGAGTGGAGTCGATTGGAGTGGTGAGGAATAGAACGGAGTGGCATGGAATGGAGCAGAGTGGAATGCAATGGAGTGGAGTGGATTGGAAAGGGGTGGAGTGGAGTGACGATGGGTGAAGTGGAATGTAATGGAGTGGAGTGCAGAGGAGTCTCATGGAATGGAATGGAATGGAACGCAATGGAAGCTGAGATTGTACCACTGCGCTCCAGGATGGGTGACACAGTGTGATACTCTCAAAAGAAAGGAATGGAATGGAATGCAGTGGAATGGAATGGAATGCAATGGGGTGCATTGGAGTGGAGTGGAGTGAAGTGAAGTGGATTGGAGTGGAATGGAGAGGAATGGAACGGAATGGAATGGAATGAAGTAGACTGGAGTGGGGTGGAGTTGAGTGCAATGGAATGGAGCGAAATGGAATCAGATGCAGAGAAATGGAGTAGAGAGGAGTGCAGTAGAGTGGAAAGGAGTGCAATGGAGTGGAATGGAATCGGAAGTAACGGAAAGTAGTGGAGTGGATGGAACGGAAAGGAAAGGAGTGGAGCGGAGTGGAATGGAACGGAGCGGGAGGTGGGTTGGGGCCACTGCACTCCAGGCTGGCTGGCTGACTGAGGTATTCTCGCAATAAAGGAATGGAATGGAATGCCGTAGAGTGGAATGGAACGGAGTGGAGTGGAGTGGAATGGAGTGAGTTGGAGCAGAGTGGAATGAAGAATGCAATGGGATGGAAGGGAATTGAATGAAATGCAGTGGAGTGCAGTGGAGTGCATTGCAGTGGAATGGAGCAGAATGGAATGGAAAGGAGTGGAATGGACAGGAGTGGAGTGCACTGGAGAGGAGAGGATAGGAATGCAGTGGAATGGAATTGGATGTAATGGAACGTAGAGGAGTGGAGTGGAATGGAGTGGGCCAGAGTGGAATGGAATGGAATGCAATGGAAAGGAATGGAGTGGAATAGAATGGAATGGAATGGAATGGAATGGAGTGGGATGACTTGTAGTGGGGTGGAGTGAAATGGAGTATAATGGAATGGAGTGGAGTGGAGTGGAATGTGATAGAATGGAGAGGAGGGGAATGGAGCAGAATGGAATGGAGTGCAGCGGAATGGAGTGGAGTGGAATGGAATCAAATGGAGTGGAATGGAACAGAGTGGAATGGAATGGAGTGCAATAGACTAGAATTGAGTGTAGTGTAGTGGAATTTAGTGGAATGGACTGGAATGGAGTGGAATGGAATGGAATTGAGGGGAATGGAGTGGAATGGAAAGGAATGGAAAGCAATGGAAAGGAATAGAATTGAATGCAACGGAATTAAAAGAATGCAATGGAATGCAATGGAATAGAATGCAATGGAATGTATAGTTGACATGTAATATGAGCTGAGATTGTGACACTGCACTCCAGCCAGGGTGACATGGTGATATCCTGTCGTAAGAAGTGAATGGAATGCAATGGAGTGAAATGGAATGGAATGAAATGGAATGGAGCGGAGTGGAAGGGAATGGAGTGGAATGATATAGAATGCAGTGGACTGTAATGGCATGGAGTGGAAAGAAGTAGAGTGGAATGGAGTGGAATGGAATGGACTGGCATAGAATGGAGTGGAATTGAATGCAATGGAGTGGATTGGAAAGGAATGCAAAGGAGTAGAGTGGAGTAGAGTGGTGTGGAGTGGAGTGGAATGGAGCTGAATGTACTTCAATGGAGTACAATGGAATGGAACGGAGTGGAATGGAATGGAATGATATGAAGTGGATTGGAGTGGAATGGAATGGAATAGAATGGAATGGAGTAGAGTGTAATGGAATGCAGTGGCGATAAGTAGAGTGGAATGGAATGCATTGGAGTAGAGTGGAGTGGAATGGAATGGAATGGAGTGGAGTGGAGGGGAGTGGAGTGGAATGGAATTGAGTGAAGTGGAGTGCAGTTGAATGGAATATCGTGGTGTGGAGTGGAGTGGAAGTGAATGGAGTGAATAGGAGTGGAATGGAGTGGAAGGTAACGGAGTGGAATGGAGTCGAATGGAGTGGAATGGAGTAGAGTGGATTAGAGTGGAATGGTGTCGAACGGACTGGAATGGAATGGAATGGAGTGGAATGGAATTGAATCAAATGGAATGGAGTGGAGTGGAGTGGAGTGGAATGAAATGAAATGGAAGGGAGTGGAGAGAAACGCAGTTGATTGGAGTGGAGTGGAGTGGAAAGGAATGGAAAGGAGTGGGATGGAGACGTATGGATTGGAGTGGAATGGAGTGGAATGGAATGAAGTGGAAAGGAGCGGAACGGAGTGAAATTGAATTTAGTGGACTGGAGTGGAATGGAGTTAAATGGAATGGAATGGAATGGAGTGGAATGGAATGGAATGGAGTGGAGTGGAATGGAATAGAATGGCATGGAATGGAATAGAATGGGATGGAGTGGAGTGGAGAGGAGTGGAATGGATTGGAGTGAAGTGGAGTGGAATGGAATTGAGTGGAGCGGAGAGGAAAGGAATGGAATGGAGTGGAGTGGAATGGCATGGAATGGAGTGGAATGGAATGGATAGTAGTGGAGTGGAGTGGAGTGGATTGGAGTGTAGTGGAAGGGAATGGAGTGCAGTGTAATGGACTGGAATGGAGCAGAGCAGAATGGAGTGGACTGGACTGGAGTGGAATGGAATGGGATGGCATGGAATGGGAGCTGAGATTTTACCAATGTGCTCTAGGCAGGGTGACTGGGTGTCATACTCTCAAAAGAAAGGAATGGAATGGAACGCAGTGGAATGGAATGGAACAGAGTGGACATTAGTGGAGTGGAATGTGGAGGAACGGAATGAAATGGAACGTAATGGCATGAAATGGAGTGGTGTGGGGTGGAATGGATTATAGTGGAATGGGGTGGAAAGGAATGGGATGGAGTGGAATGAAGTGGAGTGCAGTGGAGTGGAACGGAGTTGAATGGCATAGAATTGAGTGGACAGTAGTGGAATGTTTTGGAATGCAATGGAATCCATTGTAATAGAATGGAATACAACGGAAAGTTGACATGGAGTGTGAGCTGAGATTGTGCCACTGCACTCCAGACTGGGTGACACGTTATATCCTGTGGATAGAAAGGAATGGAATGCAATAGAGTGAAATGGAATGGAGTGGAATGGAATTGAATGGAATGGAGTGGAGTGGAGTGGAGTCGAATGGAGACGAATGGAATGGGACGGAGTGGAATGCAACGGAGTGGAGTGGAGTATCGTGGAGTGAAATAGAATGGAATGCACTGGGTTGGAATGGAATGCAATGGACTGCTGAAAGGAAATGTGAGCTGTTATTGTTCCACTGCACTCCAGCCTTTGTGACGGAATGAAATCCTGTGGAAAAAAAGGAATGGAATGGAATGGAATGGAATGGAATGGAATGGAATGGAATGGAATGGAATGGAGTGGAGTGGAGTGGTGTGGAGAGGAGTGGAGTGGAGTGGAGTGAAATGGAGTGGAGTGTCGTGGAGGAGAGTGGAATGGAGTGGAATGGAATGGAGAGGAAAGGAACGGAGTGGAGTGGAATGGAACGGAGTGGAGTGGAATGGAATCCAATGGAATGAAATGGAATTGAATCGAATGGAATGAAGAAATATGTGCAGTGATTTGGCCACTGCGCTGGAGCCTGTGTGAGAGAGGGAGATCCTGTCGATAAAACAGTGTGGAATGGAAGGGATTGGAATGGAATGGAATGGAACGTATTGGAGTGGAGTGGAGTGGAATTGAGTGGAGTGGAGTGCACTGGAATGGAATGGAATGCAATGGAATGTAATGGAATGATGAAATGATATGTGAGCTGAGATTGTGCCACTGCACTCCACGCTGGGTGACAGAGTGAGATACTCTTGAAAGAAAGAAATGGAATGGAAAGAATTTTTAATTGGGTGGATTCGAGTGGACTGAAGTAGAGTGCAGTGGAATAGAGAGGAATGGAATGGAATGGAATCGGATGTAAAGGAATGGAATGATGTGGAGTGGAGTGGTGAGGAGTGTAGTGCTGTGGAATGGAGCAGAAAGTAACGGGATGGTGTGGAGTGGAGTGCAGTGCAGTGGAGTGGAGAGGAGTGCAATGGCGTGGAATGGAATCGGATGTAAAGGAACGTACTGGAGTGGAGCGGAGTGGAAAGGAGTGGAATGGAATGGAATTGAATGTAATGGAAAGCAAAGGAATGGAATGGGATGCAATGGAATTTAATGCAATAGAATGCAGTTCAATAGAGAGTTGACATGTAGTGTGAGCTGAGATTGTGCCTAAGCTCTCCAGGCTGTTTGACACAGTGATATCGTGTGGAAAGAATGGAATGGAATGCAGTGGTGTGAAATGGAATGGAATGTAGTGGACAGGAGTAGAATGGAGTGGAGTGAAGAGGAACAGAGTGGAATGGAATGGGATGCAGTGGAATGGAATGCAGTGGAGTGGAGTGAAATAGAAAGAAATGGAATGGGATGGAATGGAATGCAATGGAATGGAGAAGAGAAATGTGAGCTGAGATTGTGTGACTACACTCCAGCCTTAGTGACCGAGAGAGATTCTGTGGAAGGAAAGAACTGATTTCAAAGGAGTGGAATGGAAGGGAATGTAGTACAGTGGAGTAGAGTGGAATGGAGTGAAACAGAATAGAATGGAGTGGAAGGCAATGGAATGGAATGGAATGGAGTGGAGTGGAATAGAGAGGAGTGCACTGCAATGGAGTGGAGTGGAGTGGAAGGGAGTGGAATGCAATGGAATGTAGTGGAGTGCAGTGGAGTGGAATGGAATGGAGTGGACAGGAGTGGAAGGAGTAGAGTGGACTGGAATGGAATAGAATGGAACAGAATGCAGTGGAGTGGAGGGGAGTGGAGGTGAGTGGAGTGGCATGGAGTGGAATGGAATGGAATGGAGTGAAATGGAATCCAATGGATTGGAATGGAGTGGAGTGGAGTGGAGTGGAATGGAGAGGAGTCGATTGGAATGGAAGGGAATGCAACGGAACGCAGTGGTGTGGATTGGAATGCAGTGAAATGGAGTACTATGGAATCTAAAGGAGTGGAGTGGAGTCTAGTGGAGTGGAATGGAATGGAACAAAATGGAATGGAATGGCACGGAATGGAGTGGAGTAGAGTGGAGTGGGAAGGAAGGGAGATGAGTGGAATGGAGAGGAATGGAATGCAGTGGAGTGGATTGGATTGGAATGAACTGGAATGGAGAGGAATGGAATGAAGTGGAACGGAATGGACCGCAATGGAATTGAATGGAGTGAAGTGGAAAGTAGTGGAGTGGAGTGGAATGGAGTGGAAATGAATGGAATGGAGTGGAATGGAAGGGAATGGAGGCAAGTGGATAGGAATTGACTGAAGCAGATTGGAGTGGAGTGGAGTGGAGTGGCATGGAATGGAATGAAGTGGATGGGAATGCAATGGAGTGGAATGAAATGGAATAAAATGGAATGGAGTGGAATGGAGAGGAATGGAGTGGAAGTGGAGTGGAATGGAGGGGAGTAAGAGGAAGAGAATGGAATGGAATCGAAAGGAGGGAAGTGCAATTGTGTGGAGTGGAGTGGAGATGAAAGGAGTGGAGTGATGTGGAGTCGAGAGGAAAGCAATGGAATGGAATGGAATGGAGTTAAGTGGAGTGGAATGGAGTGGAAGGTAATGGAGTGGAATGAAAAGGAGTGGATTGGAATGGAGTGGAATGGAATGGAGTGGAACGGAGTGGAGTAGAATGGAGTGGGTTGCAGAGGAGTGGAATGGAGTGGAATGGAAGGGAACGGAAAGGAATGTAGTGGAAAGGAATGGAATGGAGTGGATTGAAATTGAATGGAAAGGATTGGAGTGCAGTGGACTGGAGGGGAGTGGAATAAAATGGAGTATAGTGCAGTGGAATGGAGTGGACTGGAGTGGAGATGAGTGGAGTGGACTGGAATGGAATGGAGTGGAGTGGAATGGTGTGGAGTGGGGTGGAAAGGAATGGAACAGAATGGAATGGAGAGGAATGGAGTGGCATGTAGTGGAGTGGAGTGAAGTGGAAAGGAATGGCATGGAATGGAGTAGAGTGGAATGGAGGGGTATGGAATGGAATGGAATGGAATTGAGTGGAATGGAGTGGAATGGAGTGGAGTGGAGAGGAATGGAATGGAGTGGAAAGTTCTGAAAGGAGTGGAATGGAGTGGAGTGGAATGCAATGGAGTAGATTGGAATGAAGTGGAAAGGAATAGAATGGAGAGAAGTAGAGTAGAATGGAGTGGATTGGAATGGAGGGGAGCAGAGTGGAGTTAACAGCGGTGGATTGGAATACAGTGGATGGGGTAGAGTGGAAGGGAGTGGAATTATATGGAATGGAATGGATTGGAGTGGAGTGGAAGGGAGTGGAGTGGAGTTGAAAGTAGAGGAATCGAAAGAAGTGGAAAGGAGTGGAGTAGAGTGGATTAGAGTGGATTGGAATGGAATGGAGTGGAGTGGAATGGTGTGGAAACGAATGGAAGGGAGGGGAGTGGAATGGAACGAAATGGAATGGAATGTAGTGGAATGGAGAGGAGTGGAGTGGACTGGAGTGGAATGTAATCGAATGGAGTGTACTGGAGTGGAATGTATTTGAGAGGCGGGTAATGGAGAGGAGTGGAATGTATTTGAGAGGCGGGTAGTGGAGTGGAGTGGAGTGAAATACATCGGAATGGCACGGAATTGAATGGAATGGAGGGGAGTGGAATGCAGTGGAGTGGAGTCGATTGGAGTGGTGAGGAATAGAACGGAGTGGCATGGATTGGAGCACAGTGGAATGCAATGGAGTGGAGTGGATTGGAAAGGGGTGGAGTGGAGTGACGATGGGTGA